>NC_048225.1:50453761-50754897 GCF_002007445.2 Ailuropoda melanoleuca
CCGTTGCCTCCAGGCCCTCTGAGCAGGGGTGGTGAGGACCAGCTCAGGCTGGGCAATATGGACTGTGGAAAGACTGGAAATTCCCTCCTGAACTACAGGAAATGGGGGAAATAATAATAGAACACCTGTGCTTGCCTCAATTAAACACCAGCTGTATGCCTGTGATATGCTTCCCTTTGTATACCCATCATTCACAGCATTCAGGAAATATTTATTGAGTGCCTACTCCTGTGTACCAGGCACTCTTCTAGACTCTGGGCACATGGGCAGAGAACAAGGCAGGTAAGAGTTCTACCCTTATGGGACTGAAAGTGCAATAGGGAAAGAAGAGTGTGTGTGTGTGTGTGTGTGTGTGTGTGTGTCTAGTCCTGCATGGAAAACTAAAGCAGTGCAAGGGGCCAGGGGTAATTTAGGAAGAGCAGAGTGGGAGCTATTACAGTTAGCCAGGAGAAGGGAAGGAATGGCCCATGTAGATATTTGGGGGAAGGCAATTCAGGCAAATGACAACAAAGGCTTTAGCTGGTTGGAGTAACAGCGCGGAGGCCAGTGTACATACAGCACAGAAAATGAGGTTGGAGAGGTAGCAGGGGGCCAGAGCTTGTATGCCCGGTAAAGACCATGGTTTTATTCTTACGGAACCATTGGAAGGTTGTGAGCAGAGAAGTAGCACGATCCAAATTATATTGTAGCTTCGGTAAGAAATGATCATCCCAGTTTATGAATGCTAGGAGACACAGACTCCTAGGAGACACAGAAATGAGGCCACTCTGAAGGGCTTCCACACCCTGCCAGTTCCCCTCACACACTGTGGGAGGCCCCAGGGCCATGAGCACCACCAGAACAGCCTGGGCACCAGGCAGCTCAGAACTCTCTGGAAGGGGAAGTCCCCACAACCACGGTAGGACTCAGTGGTTCCGGCTGCAAACCAGTATTGCCCTGTGCTCTCACCGTCCCGAGGATGCTCATGAAATGATACATTGGGGAAGTATTTACAGCTCCCCCTCATTTCCATCTGAAAGGCCAGCGAGGGGGCAAACCCACAGGCCGGGCAGGGACACAAAGTCATGAGGCCCAGGGTCCTGAGTTCTGGGGTCAGACAGACCGGGTTCTACTCCGCCTCCACCGCTATGCTTACTCTGTGATAGCACCTTTGGAAAGTTACTTCTCTGAGCCGTGCTTTGCCAGCCTACAAAGCAAAGACGATAGTGCCGACTCGGCAATGTTGCTGTGGGGAGTGACGTTGACATTAAACAATGCAGGGTTCTAGAACAGTGAGTAAGATACGGTGGACGTAGTGTAGATTAGCAGTACTTCCATAATATTTCTTAGTACTCACGCTACATAAATCAGTAAATTAGTACTAATGTATATCAATTAGCATTAGTAATTTTTGTTTAGCCCTTATAAATTCTTCCAGTCTTACTCCGTTGGTCCTACATCCATGTTGTGAACTTAATATCGTCATCCCCATTTTACAGATGAAGGAAGTGTCAAATTGGAAGAGGTTGCAGTTTTTACACAAAGTCACACAGCAGGAAAGAAGCAGGAAAGGGACTTGAGTTTGGGTTCTCTGGTTCCCAAGACCTGGGCAAGGTCGGCAGGAAGGTCCCTCGCAGGGCTGCACGCAAAAGTTAGCCGTCTGCAGTTAGCCCTTCCTTGAGGTGGACACAGCAGGCTGAAGCCACCACAAGCTTGTTAACATGGTGCCCTACACGGTTTTCGAGTGAGGGGGAAGCAGTCCTTGAAAATGCCAGAAAACAGGATCCAGCACACCCAAGTGTGAATGATGCCACTTAGCAGGCAGGGCTGAGACCAGAAAGGGCACGTGTGCATCTCCTCATTCTGCATTAGAAATAGTAATGTCACAATATGCTGCACTGCCCTTGGTGTACTTGGGGGGACCGAAGCCCCCCCCCCAGTCTTCTGAGGGGTGCCATCCTCACCACTCAGCCATCACGGAGGTCCCTGCTCTGCGAAAGGCCTTTGACCCTCTGAATATCATCAGCAGCCACCTGGAGGCTTGTGAGGAATGCAGATTCTCAGGCCCCCCCACCACCAACTGACTCCAAATCTCTGGCGGTGGGCCTCCGCAAAGCACAGCTCTCCAGATGATTCTGACGCCTACTCGAACTTGAGAACTGCTTGAGAAGAAAATGGCCCGAAATGCTTGTCTTTTTTTTCCTTTGGACTCGCCAAGTATCTTCAGCTTTGTTTAAACAGGTGTACACCATCTCGAGTAGAGAAAGCATAGGCTTTGGAATCAGATAAACCTAAGTTCAGATTCCTGCATTCAGCCTCGCTAGCTGGTGACCTTGGCAAATCCTGTCACCCCTCTACATCTTGGTCTCCTCGTCTGTAAAATGGGGACGTGCCTTCCTTGCATAGCCTGGTTTGAAGATTTGAAATGAATGGATGTAACATGCCTAGCTCAGTGCCTGAGACATAATCAGTCTTGATCAGGGAGAGCTGTCATTGGGTGGCCAAACTGCCAGACATTCAGGTTTGTATAGAGAATGCTCCCTCTGGTGCTCTGTGCCAAGCAGACCCCTTGCACATGTGGCTTGCACACAGACCCATCGCCTGGCAGCCGTGTCCCGCTGATCTCACGCACAGCTGCGCCAGACAGCTACTTTGTGTGTTTCTGTACTATCCCCCTTCATCGATGCATGACTCATTGCTTCATTCATGTCTCCATGTGTGTGTAGAAACCTAGGCAAGCAGCCATTCCTAGGGACATTGCAAGACAACCTCATTGAGATGGACATTCTCAGCGCCTCCCGCCATGATGGGGCTTACAGTGACGGGTAGGTGACATCCCCATGGTCCTCCTCTCTGTGTGTGCTCTCCCTCTGGCTCCTGCACCTGCATGCTGACCCTGAGACCTTTCCCTGGGATCTCCTGGGGGAGGTGATGATGCCATGGTGCATGCCCATCCCCAACTCCATGTTCAACTTGCAAGAGTTTATCCTTGGAATCCTCTGTCTTCACCATATTAACAGCAGCGTTGTTAATATGCAGCTCCCAGCATCTCATTGGCTGCCTCTGCCATTCTGAAAGCCATCTCGTAGCAATTTTTATGCAACAACAGACCCTATTTCCTATGTATTGTAGCCCTGAGTATCTGTTCTGTGGCCTGAGGCATCTTGTACCCTGCAGGGTGCAAGATTGCTCTAAGATTTCAGGGAGAAGCAATGCAACCAGTGCACCCCGTTTCCAAGGCTGTGTACAAATTTTCTTGTGGCCATGGTTAAAGGCAAGCTGTGGAGGATTTCCTGACACCGAGTTTGGCCACAACCATGCGCTTTGACCATGCCACGCTGCCTTGAAGACTATAGCTAGGCTGTAGGATGCATTTGCCCATCTCTCCTCCCACACAGCTTTTTCCCAGGGTTTGGAGGCAGCGTCTGGCTGCTGAAAGCATTTGCTGCCATTTGCTGAAAGCAACTAGGGGACTCAACCATGACAACTTAAAGGTGGTTTCTTGGCTCCCACCCCCTAAACACCCTTCAAATAGAATGGTATTTCATGCCTCCACCAAGGTACACTGGCAAAGTAGGTATGGGAGGGAGAAGAAAAATTTAGGTTCCATTATCTCCAGGGCACAGACGTGATTTTAGATACTTTCCAAGTTACTACCAATAATTTTAGAGAACAGCTCGTATAATACCCAAGAAACAGCATCTCAGCCCCATCTTTCCCAGGAAAGGGATCTCCACACCCAGCCTCCTGTGGGGCTGGCAACGCCTCCTGCCGTGACCCGGGGGTTTCCCATGGGTAGGGCTGTCCCATCTGTGCTCCGTGGAAGCGTGTGTTCGTGTGCCCTGTTGTGTGGTCTGGTACGTGATTCTCCTCCTTTCTGTCCCTCCCGTCTTCTCCGTGGAGACTCTCTCCAGGGTCCTCTGCATGCTTCTGCTGCTGCCTCTGTCCTCCAGGTCGCTCTGGGGCCGGCGAGTCGGCAGACCCTGACGCCCTCTGCCTCCTCTCCATCCACAGGCACTTTCTCTTCAAGCCGGGAGGCACCTCGCCGCTCTTCTGCACCACGTCGCCAGGGTACCCTCTGACGTCCAGCACGGTGTACTCACCCCCGCCCCGGCCCTTGCCCCGCAGCACCTTCACCCGGCCGACCTTCAACCTCAAGAAACCCTCCAAGTACTGTAACTGGAAGTGTGCGGCCCTGAGCGCCATTGTCATCTCAGCCACCCTGGTCATCCTGCTGGCGTACTTCGTGGGTAAGCGCCTCCCTCGCCCCGGCTTCCCTCAGTTCCCCTTCGCCCAGGGCGCAGCGACAGACACACCTGTGCACACTGCTGGCACCTTGCGGGCGTGACAGGCACACTGAGGTGCTGGCCTCCACCCCCTAACCTGTCGCAGTCATCTCTCTGCGACCCGCTTCTCCTCTCTGCACTAGCCCAGGAAGGAAGCTCAGCAGCTGCTCCGTCACGTGTCGGATGCCTAGCGTGAGGCATACTGCTCACTGACTGGCCTTTGAGCAGGTGACCTGGGACATGAGTGTCAAAGATGGGAGTTACCACAAATGACATGTTGGAGAGGCTGGCAGGCCTCTCCCTGGTGCCACGAAGCTGCAGGAAGGACACGGGGTCCCCTGGGGTTGGGTTGGACTCTGCTGACCTCAGCCAGGAAGGCATGTCTGAAGGTGAGGGTCTGGCAAGGCAGTCTGAGGGGACTGTGGGCGCCGAGGTGCAGAGTGGAACCCTGGTGAGGAGCCCAGGGAAACCCAGCTGAGGAGCCCCAGGTCCCAGTGAGCAGTGCGAGCTGGTTGCGGGGCGCATGGAGACCCCCAGCAGCTCTGCCTGGCCCTCCTGCCTGTCCCCAGGCCACCTCCATGATGGAGGAAACTTTGCTGGCCCCTGCTTTGCTGCCCCGGGAGGCCACCCACTGCGTGCTATTTTGGTGTAGTTCCCACACAGCCTGGTCTCCGGCTTCATTCCAACCCCTGTCTTTGGTCTGCACCCAGGGAAGACGGTCATCTGAAGAGATCCGCAGGCATTGTGTAGAGTCCGCTGCCTGTTAGTAAAGACATCCGAGGCAGTTGGCTTAACCCTCCATCCTTTCCAGCCTTCAGATTCTATCATTCTGAGGTTTAAGGCAGGTCAAGCCAGCTCAAGGAGGCCTTGAACCCCTGCTAAGGAATTCTGAGATAATTCCATAAGCAAGGGGGACTTTCCGGTGAAGACCCAGCAACCAGAAATCGAAGTAACTGGCACGGGCCAGAGGAAGACAGAGTGCAGTCCACTGTGGAAAGGGACTCTGTCATAGGCAGAGTCGTTGGAATGAAAAAGGGCGGTGTGGTAGTACACGCTGTCACTGGAAATGATGAGGGAAACGTGGGCCCTCGCTTGATCAGGAGAAGGGATTTGAGCATGGAAGGAGCATTCAGGATTCTTGAATTTTATAGAGATAAGTAATCAGGAAGATGATAGTCCCTCAAACAGGGAGGTCTCCTTGTATATCTCGAGCTATAATAAGCCTTCTTTGATACACCAGGTCTCTTTTCCCCTTGCGAAGATTGATGTAGAGAATTTCATGACTCCAAGGCCAAGTTGGCATACGTTTCTTCTGTTCCATGTGATTGGTTAGTTGTTGCTGCCTAGAAAGCTGTGTTAAGAAGGATCCTGAGGCTATATTCAGGCTCAGTGGGAAAGGGTCTCTGTGTTTAATTAGTAATGTCTGTCATGTCACCAGCATGGAGAATACTGATGACATACCAGGCATTTGCCATTCCTGCTGTGGGTCAGTGGGTAAAAGGAATAGCCAAACTGGAAGAGGCCAGAGGCCACCCAGGCCCAGTGAGCGATAACTGGGTTACAGGTGAGGGCTGTGGACGTCCCAGCACCATCACCCAGCATAAAAGTTTCTTCCTGACACCCGTGATGTGTCCCTGCTAACCACTAGCACAGCTCTTGTCTTTGACCGAATTATGTTTCCTAAATGAGTAGACTTCCTGGAACAAGCAGTGTCACTGTCCATCGAGAGTCAAGTCGTTGGCTGCATAAAGACATCAGCTTGCATTGAAGTCTTTGGTTTCTACTGCGTTGCCTGGTTCAGGAAGAAAGAATAAATCTTTGTATGATTACATAAACTCTCTTCTGTTTTACAACCCATGGGCTTCTTCCTCTCCCATGTAATAAGAATATGGGGTTAATCTTCATCTAAGTTTAGATAGGATCTACAGGAGGTACTGAGCTCCCTGTCATAGGAAGGGTACAAATAGAGCTCAATGACCACATAGCAAGGATAAGATTCAAGCACTGACTGGGATTTTTCACTGGATGGCCTTTAATTTTCCTTCCAACACTGACAGTGTTTGAATCCATGATTTTGTGAATTTTGTTTCTCATTCAGCAAACCATATGGGGTACCTGTTTGGGCCAGGCCCTGTGCTAAATGTGAGGGCTAAATATATGGCCCCTGCCCTTGAGTTGTCCGTAGCTTCCAAGAGGAGACAGCTATGTCATCAGTGAATTGAGGCAGCTCAGGGGCTCTGGGAATACCCAACGCTAGGAGCACGGGGAGGCTCCCTGGGAAGGGTGATGATGATGCAGTCAGAGTTAACCGGCAGTAAACATGCAGAGAGCAGATCTCGAATGGAGGGAAGCTTCAGACTTGAGCGAGGACAGTGTGCTGATAAGCCCATTGTCTGGGTTGTAAGCTTTTGAAGGGTGTTGGAGCTAATGCAGGAGAGTTTGGTCAGATCGAAAAGATCACCTTGGAGGCCAAGTTACAAGCCTTCCTGGATGGGCAATGGGGAGCCATTGAAGGATTTTAAGCAGTGGCAGGATGTAGTCAGACTTTTATTTTAGAAAGATGAGTGTAGAGGAAGGAAGGATAGGCCCTATCGCAATAAACAAGTCAGGAGAAGCCGAGGGCCTCAGCTGAGACAGTGGCAATGTAGGTGGAGATGAGGGGTAGGTCGATTTAGGAGAATTTGTGTCTCCTGTTACAAGTGGTCAGTCTACTGATAGTGTGTCCTTGCCCAGAATAAACACATCCTTCTGATAAAACCCTCTCTCTGCAGAAACATTGAGACTGGACCATAGATTGCATATCCAAGGACCAGGTCAGACAGGCAAGACTGGGGTGTTCCCATTGTTCCCTGGAGACACCCAGCCTCTGACCGCCCTGGATTCCATTCCCAGCTCTGCCACCTGGCCGCTGTTCACCCTTGGGCAGCTCACTTCTCTTTCTGAGCCTTGATTTCCTGATCTGGAAAATAGGCATGACCCATTATGTCGGGAGGATGCATGTGAGGCTGGAGTAAGCCGATGCAGGTGAACACATCGCAGGTGCAAGGCCCAGGCCAGCCTTTCAAGGGCTGGAGTGGCAGTCTTGGTGCTTGGTCTCCCCCAGCTGCTGGGGGCAAGGGATGAGCATCTTGTTGCGTGGCCGTAATCACAGGCTGTGATGACTAACTCGTAAGGAACTATCAATTATTAAAAATCAAATTAATTGTCTCAGCCGAGCACAAATATCCTTAACAAAGACTTTTCCAGCAGACCAACTGATCTCATCAACAGGCGCAAGCACAGATATTTAATTAGATTTTTGATGAAAAATTGTGTTTAATTTCAAGTATAATCAATTATTAATTACTGTAATGAGTGAGTCTGACTGGGTTTACTAATTAACTCATTTAAAAATTATGAATAACCTTTTCATTTGTAATTATTTTCTACATCCTATCATGCTGCAGATAAGAATCGTATCACTTCACCAGCACCAGGGGAGGCGAAAACAGGGCTGGAAAGAACTGTTCTTTCTCTTCTATCTGCTCGGGCCTGCCATAACTGGAGGGAACCCTGACAGATCCATTTGACATTAGGTTTTTAGTTCGAAAGTTTCCCTTCATTTGCAGAGACATGTGCAGTTACTTTCATAGGAAAATAGAGAAATCGCAGCCAGCGCTTACCACCCACAAGGGCTGCAGGGCCTGGGGCTAGGCCTCCTGGCCCTCCTCCCCCCTGGGGGTATTACTTGGCTGCTGTAGTTTGGAGGTGGGGGGTAATCTAGGGAGGACCCTTAAGAATCCCAGGGCATCCCACCAGAGACAAGATGTGTATTTTTGTCTCCAAAGAACTCCTTTTCAGAGAGGTAGCTGTTGACCATGAGTGCCTTGCTTTACTCGCCCCTTCTCCCTGTGAAGGTCTTCGAGTATTTGAATACCCTGCCATTTTTTTTCTGAAGATAAGAAATCTGTTTGCAGAACAAAATAGGGAGAGCGTGATATGGGGGGAAAATTAGTTAAAAGTTCAAACCATGAAGCTTGCGCAGCCATGGCAATAATGCTTTATTTCATAGCAGTTAATTGTTTTTAAAACATTTTCATCACAAAAGGCAGTGTAGTGTAGCGAAATGAAGATAATAGGGGCCACTTTTGTCGTCAATAATGAGAGCCTTTAGCTCTGATTGTGCGCTACCCACACACGCTCCCTGTTCCGAGCACTTTGCCTGTGTTTTCTCATTGAAATCTCCCAAGGATCCCATGAATTACTCTCTCCAATTTACGGATGAGGACAGTGAGACCCAGTGAGCTGGAGTAAGTCACCACCCTCACCTGATAAACGGCAGGACTGTGGTCTCCCCAGCCCCGGGCACTCAAGGCTCTGGGGCTGATGCTTTAAAATTTTTTTCTCTTTCGAGTTCACAGTCTTAAACTTCACGTGCTAACTTTCCCATCGCAGTAGTTGGTATTTTGAGTTCTTGCTGGGTATCTGGTACTGGTCCAAGCCCATAATGTCATCTCCCTGAACACACACAACAATTCTGTGAGCTAGGTTTTATTTTCTGTATTTTCTAGAAGAGGAAACTAAAGCTCACAGAAGTTAACAACAGGCCAGGGCCCCAAACCAGTAAAGGACCTAGGATTCTAAAGGCCATGCTCTCAGCCACACTGATGTAGCTTCACGGCTTGAACAGATGATGTAGCCTGAAAAGGTCCTGCTCCAGCCCAGCCCATCCCTTGCTGACAGTGTAAACTTGGGCTAGTAGCTTAACTTCTCTGAATCTCAGTTTCCACTCAGGTTCCTATAGTGGCTGTGGCTGGAATGATTACCCCATTTTACACAGGAGGGATTTGTAGCGGCATGGTTGACAGCATGGGCTCTGAACTTAGGCCACCTGCTTTCAGATCTCAGCTCTGCTGCTTATACGTGCCTTGTGACTTCAGGCTAGTCTATTTAACCTCTGTCAGCCGCAGTTTACCCATCTGTAAAATGAGGGTAGTAATAGTGGCTACTTCACAGGGTTGTTGAAAAATTCCAGTAAGATCGTTTGCATAGGGGCGCCTGGGTGGCTCAGTCTGTTAAGCGTCCAGCTCTTGGTTTCGGCCCAGGTCTGATCTCAGGGTCATGAGATCAAGCCTCTATGAATTACTCTCCCCAATTTACAGATAAGAACACTTGAGACCCAGTGAGCTGGAGTAAGTCACCACCCTCACCTGGTAACTTGCAGGACTGTGAGATCAAGTATCAATAAAAATTAGATACTATTATTTATAATTAATAGTATTATTAGTACTATTAGCATCACATGTAGAAGGAGGATTTGTAAGTCTTGACTGAGAACTTAGACCAGCCTTGCCTCGGTGCGGTGCCTGCAGGCTTCCAGGCCTGTGTTCGTCACAAGGGCAGCTGACAGAACCAGGAGGACCTGTCAGAAAACATTTGTAGGGATGTCTCGCTGTTCCAGGGAAGCAGCCGCATGAAGAATCTTTACCAAAAAGTGCCTCACGTCATTTCTTTAGGACAAAAGTTGATTTTTGCTTCCCTGACAGTTGCCTCTATGCAGCTAAAACTGACAGGCTCCCTGGTGTTCTGGATCTCTGCATGAAAAGCAGACACCAGGCCCCGGGGAAGAGCTGCGGATTCACATTTCGAGGGTTCCCCACGCACCTGTCTTGCCGGATAGGCCTTTGGAATAGGAGACGAAAAAGGCTTGCTAATGATACAAAGAGCAGGCCTCACTTTCCACTGAAATGGAGACCTGAGATTACCCTGGGACGGTATCTCCTCCTTCCTGGGTCCAGGCCCACCCTGCAGGGAAGGGGTGCTGTTCACTGATTTCTCTGAGGCCGCAGGCTGTTCTGATGGGAAGAGAGGACGGGACTCAGCCAAAAGCTCCGCCGCTCGCCAGCTCTGTAACCCTTCGGAGTACTTGGCTTCCTCGTCTGCACCGTGGGGGGAGTGATAGCGCTTCCGCCATGAGGCTATGGCGCAGCTTAAGTGAGTTGACGTCGAAGGCACGCAGGGCACGCGACATAGGAGGGGTCCCTTGCTGCTGGCCTCGGGAGACTTGCTGGCCTTCCTTGGACGGCAGTCCTCTCAACCCAGGATGTGGGGCGTCGATGATGCCCTCAGGTCCCTCGCAGGCTATAGATGGCGGCCTGGAGGAACCTGAGGCGGGACGTGCAGGCTGAAGTCACAGCCGTGCACGGCGCAGCCTCTGCGTAACTACCGGGACAAGCTCAACAGTCACGAGAATTCTTTTTTTTTTTTCTTTTTAGATTTTATTTATTTATTCATTTGGCAGAGAGACAGCCAGTGAGAGAGGGAACACAAGCAGGGGGAGTGGGAGAGGAAGAAGCAGGCTCCCAGAGGAGGAGCCCGATGCGGGGCTCCATCCCAGCACTCTGGGATCACGTCCTGAGCCGAAGGCAGACGCTTAAGGACTGAGCCACTCAGGCGCCCCATGAGGATTCTTTTTTTTAAGTAATTCGCATTTTCACCTCCACCAGCTGCTGACTTTGGATTGAAGGAAAAAACCCGGAGCCGTTGGTTGAAGTGGGGATAGTTCCCAAGAGAACGTTGCTAAGCGGCATTGCTGCCTTACGTAAGGTGACTCTCCGAGAGCGCTGCTCCCTGGAACATCGCCGTTCTTGGTCTGGAAGAGCCGGGGTCATCCCGTGCTTGAGTTTTTCTGGGCGGTGGTGATGGAGGCGGGCCGGAGCACTGTGTGTGACTTGCGTGGACCCGTGCGGCCTCCACCCTCTTGCAAGATGGTAAAATCGGCCAAGGGTCTTCTGGGCAGAAGCACGACACAGGCGAAAGCACGATGGTAGAAATGTGCATCGTGTGCCCGGGGGCTCAGCTACGGGTGAAAGGGACTCGGAACGAGGTGAGCAAAGATGAGCATTAGAAGCCAGGGTGACTGTACCCCCTGCATCCCTCAGTTCCCCGCGTCTGGTGCAGTGCGTTATCAGCTTCCCAGGTGCCGTCTGCTTCAGAAGCACACGCCTGTTGCGCTTTGGGCCTGGGTGTGATTAGTGAGCAATAGGGCTCATTTTCTCTCCTTTCTCTTCGACTTCCCATCAGGCCTTTTGGATAGAAGCCATAGATTTAGCTTTATAGCCCAAAGAATGGGAAATGGAGATGATTGAACTTGATCTTTTAGGGGGAGGAAAAAGTGATAAAGATACAGGATCCCGTATTAAAGCTTTTCTTTCCAAGATTGATTCCTTCGTGCTGCTCGGTGGGAATTGCTAATAGCAAGATAGGTACAGATTGTTCTCTTTATAACAGACCCCAGACAAATGTCCTCCAACCCCCCAAAAGGAGGATGTCGGGAGCCCGGCATGGCTGCCCGCCGTTGTCTGAGCTGCCACCGTGCAGAGGAGGCGGCTGACTTGCTCCGTGGCGCTGCCGAGGCCAGAACCAGCCCTCAGGGTGAAGGCGAGGGGAAGGCCGGTTTGGGCTCTGTGGGAGAAGGCTTTGCTAACGAGACAGCTGCCTATGTGGGGTGGGGGCTGCTGGTGTCTGGGGCCGGAGGAACAAGGGCAGGCGCCCAGACTCTACAGCCCAGCGGACCTTGTCTGTATTGACCTTCTGCCGTTACCTTGCTGTGCCACGTGGGCAAGGACTCGCCCTGCTCAAGATGACTTTCCTCATGTGTAAAATAGGAATAAACAAGTGAACAGAAGACTAGCCGACATGATGAAGGCATTCAACACGTTTCTGCTCAGCGTGGAAAAAACTTTTCCAGCTTTGCAGACCTCACTCTCTTCCCTCCCCCCGATCTCCTCCCACTGGTGGAACAACCAGCAGCCAGCACCCCACGAAGCCCATTGATCCAGGCCGTGTGGCCCAGCCCTCCGGGCACAGAGCAAGGCGGAGGAGGAGAGCGGGGCTGAAGGCAAGCAGATAACATCAGTCTCCCCACGTTTCCAATTTCGGCTCCTGCGCAGTGTTCAGGGCTCTGGCTCTACTCCTGGGAGCCCAAGACTAGGACTGAGACCCAAACCTCACTCAGCCATGCCTCCCTTCCCTTTATACCCACTCAGCCACCAGGCCCTGCCTGCTTGTGTTCAAAACCAGATTTACTGAGATAAAATTTACACACAGAAAATTCACTTTTGAGGCATCCCATCTATGAATTCTGACAGATGCATAGATTTGCGTGACCACCCCCAGAGTCAAAACACAGACCATTTCCCGCATCCCAGAAAGTTCCCTTGCGTCCCTTTATGCTCAACCCTGTCCTGGTTCTCAGCCTCTGGCAAACACTCAGCTGTTCCCTGTTGGGTAGTTTTAGGTACTGTTTTTCAGAGGTGTAGTAAAGAGGTGATTTACTTACTGGATTCGGAATCAAACTCTAAGATATTAAAGGGATGAGGAAACTAAGAATTCAGAATTCGAGACAGTAGGGCAAACCACGGAAACATTCTAGGGTCTCCTGTGTGTTGTACTTGATCTCCTCGAAGGGTAGTGGCGAAAGGCCTCCATGCAGCCAGAAGCAATGCACGGGTTTATGTTCTTCTGCCGTTGTTATGGACCGTTTTTTTCTGCACGTGTTTTTAAGTATTGACACAGTCCTCATTCTCGTCAAGTTGAAGAGCTCCATCATATCTGTCTCATTGCTATATTATCGTATTCCTGCTGTTACCAGCTGTTCACTATCTTCAACAGTGCTCCTGTGAACAGCTTTGTGTCTCCTCTTCTGTTTGTTCCTCTTTCAGTTATTTTGTTCCCAAAGCAGGATTTCTGGGTCACGAGGGGCGCACAGTTTAAAGCTCTTGTTACTTCTAGGGGCTCCTTAGGAGGGTGGCTTCTGTGCAGTCCCGCCAGTGTGGGGCTTTGTGCCTGAACTTGGGGCAGCTGATTCAGCAGGTGGGGGGGGGCAAGGGAGGTAATAAGTGGTTCTGAGATGCAGAGAAGCTACAAGGGCCTTCATGCCTGGAAGGATTTCCACCCCCTTTCCTTCGTCAGTTCCTNCCCCCCCCCCCCCCCCGCCCACTGAGCTAGGACCCCAGTTCATATGCTCTGGGAGTGTTCCTAATGCTGACCACAACCACAGCTGACCATTGTGTCGTGGATCAGTTCGTGCCTGTCCCCACCATCAGACTGTAAACTTCATGAGGGCAGAAACTACTTCCATCTCACTCCCTGCTACAGACATGGTTTCTTGCACAGGGTCAGTATGACGTAGCATGTGTTCAGCAAAAAGTCCGTTGAAGGAGAGGGAGTGAGGGGAAGGTGTCTGGGCCAGAACCTAACCGCTGTCGCAAGCCATGGAGTAGAGGGAAAGAAAAAGATAAGCACAGAGGCATATGTTCATATGGGGAACAGTGACGGAAGGCCTAGAGGCAGGGAGATCTTGTGAGAGTGAAAAATGGCTTCTGGAAGCTGAGCGGGGAGCATAGGAGTCCGTGTGGGGCGCACTTCCGGCCCTGGCCCTCAGCTGTTCCTGGTTCCCTCTGAGCCTCCGCTTCCTCCCTGGGAATGTTGACGGGAGGCTGTTGGAGTGATGCTGTTTGTCAGTCAGGCACCTGATTCTTCCTGGTCAATGAAATCTTCTTCCCTTCCCCCGGCAAATAAGATGTGTTGGATTTTAGGGCCAAGCCGTCCCGAGTTTGGAAATGTTGTCTCAGAAAAGATCTGAGTTGACTCACATGATCCTATTTCATAACAACAGCAGCTCCTGCAGAGACAGCACACGCTCCCTGGGCGCTTTTGGCCCTGGCGCAGTGGCGGTTTCAGGGTCCCTGGAGAGGCAGCGTGCCCCTGCTCGGTCAGGAAGTAGCCCCCACCCTTCATCCAGGGTGCTCCGTCCACACCTTCACCCCGGGAGTGTCAGTTTTACAGATTTGCAGCGTCCTTGGAAAGGGTTTGTCCCCCACATCCTCGTCTTTATCCGACTAATTATTGTGAAATAGCAGAATTTAATTTCACTTAGGTGCAGAGAGAAAGCGGGAAGGGTCTCCCTGATGGCTGTTCTTGCACAGCCCTATATACAGAGCTTGTGGAGAGGATGGGGTACAGTCAGGGCTGTGCTTGGGGCTGCGGGCCCAGGACCCCAGTGGGGAAGCAGAGCAGCAGCTCTTCATTTCAGGGCAAAGGGAGGGGGGCAGGAGAAGAGGAGAGGTGGCTGTAAGAAGCACAGTATTTTTTCTTCCTCCTATCAGCAAAACAACAAAGTCACAGCTAAACAGCTTTCATCCTTTAGAGACAGCAAGAGCCCAGACTCCGGACAGAGTGAGGCCTGCGTTCCAGCCATGGCCCACACAAGTTTTTCATCCCTCTGAATCTTGATTTTTCTCCTTGGTAAAAAGTCCATTAATATCTAAGTGATGTTTTGAGCTGTTGGTGAGAAGATATCTGCAAAGGGTCTAGGCCATGGGTGACCCATAGTGGGTGTTCAGTTAATGCCGTTCTCACCATTCTGGGCAGCAAGAGCACTCAGAGGTTTCAAACCCTTTCAGATTCAGCCGCCAGGGGCCATCCCCAGATGCAGGGATTCCGGGTAATCTGAGATGAAGAAGAAGGCGCTTCCCTGAGCTCAGGTTTGAAACCGCAGAGAGTGTTCACGGAGCCCGGCTGCAGGTTGTGTCCCGGGCTGCGAGGGACGGACAAAGCCAGATACACTGGCATCACTGCCTTGAGTCTTCCTCAGTTTCGTGGAAAGCCAGATTTGTAAGGAGCTGATGGCAGTCCTAGACAGATGATAAAAGCGTGTTACTGGAGTTTGAGCCTTGTTCCTGTGGGAGCCCGAAGGAAAGAGCAATTCATTCTAAGCAAGAAGATCAGATAAAATTTCCCCAAGGCCTTGAGCCTTGTAAATCAAGTAAGATATTGAAAGAGAAGCTACGAATAGCTTTCTGGAAGATGGAACGGCCTCCACAAAGGCAGAGGACAGGAGACGGAAGTGTGGGCTGTCTGGGGCCCCTGTATCAGAACACTGTGTTAAGAAGTCCATTGGTGCATTTGACCCACCTGCCGGCCTCGGTCTCTGTCTCACTGAAGGCTCCTGAGTGTAGAAGCCCAGAAACCACAGTGATCACAGGACACCAGCTGCCTTCCCCCTTAGAAGAGAGGCTGCGTGAGGCGCTATGGGGTAAATACCTCACCTTCCTATGAGGCTGTCCAGCCCGGGGATCCCCTCCAGCACTCTGTGTGCTGTATGGAATTCCTAACTGCATTTCCTTGTCCTACAAGCCCCAGATGTGGAAAATGAGGCTGGCTGCCGGTAAATAGCTTGTCCAGCTGCAAACATGGGTAAGAGAGCTGGGCCTAGAAGCCAGATTTTCCGATTCCAAGCCCTGCATTCCTCCTGACGACCGAGCTGCCTCTCAGAGCCCCGCCCCAATGTCCTCCTGTACCGCAGCCTGCACACCTGCGGCTCAGAGCAAAAAACGGGGTCTCTGCCATCCTGGCAGTGGCTTTCTTGTGCCCCCGCTCCCGGCTTTCCTCCCACGACCTAACCCGATGTACCTTTCCTGTGTGCCAGGCACATTCTGAGTGTTCCGTGCATTTTCCCATTGAATCTTCTCAACAGTCTTGCTTACCCAACACGTATTTGTCAGGTGCCCACCACGTGCGAGATACCATTTTATAGTCAAGAAACGGATGCCCCAGCAGGTTAAGTCGTTTGTCCAAAGCCACATCACTGGTGAGGGAGGGGGCCAGGATTTACCCCCAGAGCCGGCCCTCTTCCCACTGTGCTCTTGGATTCCCTCAGCTAGGGTGGGGCTGGGGTGGCACACCTGATCAGAACTGCTGAAAGGATGCGGAGAGCACCTTACTGAGCAGAGAAGCTAACTTACTTTCTCATGGAAGAAGAGCTGATGTCTGCCTGTCCCACGCCATGCCCTGTGCCAGGACAGCCATGTATCTGTGGCATTGAGTGGCTCTGTGACTTGTACCAACATGCTTCAGGACCAGAGAGATCAGGGCACCCAGATGAGATCAGGGGACCTCAGTAGCCATCACTCCCAGAGCCCCAGCCCCTCATGTTATTTGATTTCTCATCCTTTCGAGCCTGGAGTTAGATTTTGTTCACAGTGTCCAGTGGGGAAGGAGAAAAAAAGGCCAGTAACATTAATTGTGCTGTGGCGTCCATTTCTTCCCATTGTCCTAAGTGTTACCAGCCAGGCCACCTGTGGCACTGTACAGCAAGACCTAGTCGTTGGGCTCCTGTGTGTGTCTGGTTACGTGAGCACACAGATTACTTCACCTGAGCGTGCGCGCAGAGCTAGTATTTGAGGGGAGATGGGAGTGGAAGGTGGCAGAGATTAAACGAGAATTTTAGGAGAAGTAGCATTTTTCTTGAGACCTCTCAGAAACTGGAAACTCTTGCTGCTTGCTGACCTCTAACTGTGTGTAGCACATCGAGTCCATTATGTCGCACTGTTCATACACCTGACTGTGTAGGCCTGGGGCTGCAAATACATACACCAATCTCTGCATTAGTCCGTGTTTTAAACTTTGGGTGTTCTTTCTTTCTTTAACTTTTAAGCATTGTGATCAGAATGCCTTATGTTTTTAGTAAGCTTTCTAATCTATAAAGAGCTTTTATTAAATTCTTACAAGAGCCCAGGAAATGGTTTTGTATTATTTCTGTTTCTCCAGATGAAAACAGTGCAGGTCAGAGTGGTTAAGTGACTTGACTGCTGATGCACAGCTAATAAGGGCCAGAGCCGGGAGGCTGGCTGTCTCTTCAGATCTGCTCCATTGAGTACACAGGTGGACAGCAGAGCCAGCAAGGGACAGGAAGCACGTGGACACACTGTTAGGGCAGTGTGCATGGGAGAGGTCCTGGTATCAAGGGCCCCAGGCTGGGCAGGGGAGGGCAGAGGTCATCTTTGGCTCAGGATAATGGTGAAACTCCACACAGAGGAAGGTGACATTTGAAGTAGGCCTTGAAGGGTGGGAGAAAGTTTTTTTAAATAGGGAGGGCAGTGGCCATTTCCACACAGAGACATTGCATCAGCAAAAGCCTGGAGGCTGGATGGACAGGTGTGTTCCAGGGATAGGAGAAATCACACAGACCCAGACTCCTGAGCAGAGAGAAGCAAGGAATGTCAGCTACTGCTCTCAACAAGCACGTAAAATGCTCTTGGAAAATTGTGTTTGTTTCAAAGAGATCTTACCTCAAGTTTCTGTCCTCAGGAAAACAGTCCGAACAAAATTGGAGCAGTAAGACTGGTCCATATAAAGAGATTTGCCCTTTTCCCCCCATTTTAGTCATGTCCACAGTTTTACAGCTAATCAGAAAGTCAGCATGCATGCATTGCGGTTAGGGACAGATTTGGGACAATCTGGATTTGACTCAGATCTGAGGTTATTCTCTGCCTCTCATTAAATGTGCGATCTTGGGCAAGTTATTGGACCTCTTTGATCCTGTTTCGTCATCTTGCAAACGAGGGTAATACCACCACCTTCCTTGTGGAGCTTCATGTGGATTAAATGGTAGCGTGTTTATAAAGTGCTCAGTGCAGTGCTTGGCACAGGGTAGCCTTCGGTTAACGACAGTGACTCTGGTTCACTTGACCTTCATCATCACCCTGACGCCCAGAACTCTGTGCAGCCTTAACCTTCCTAATGGAAGGGCTGAACCAAACCAGAGGTCTGTGTCTATCTGGGAAGGAAAAGGGAACTCACACGTATGGCGTGCCTTGCTGTGTGCACAGATGAGGATAGGGAAGCCAGAGAATGCGGTATGAACCCAAAGAGCCAGAAAGTGCCCAGCTGTGGGGCAGGGGACCGGGACACTCAGGGGCGCAAAAGAGGGACATCACACACTGTGTTCTGTGAGATTCTAAAATGCTCTTTCAAGATGCTTCTCATTTTAAAGAAATATTATCCCAAGTTACAAATCCGGGTGGCAGGCTCCACGTTAAGCTGTCCACCCTCATTCCTCTTGCTGCAGTGAATGTTCCAGGCGGAATAGACCTATCCTAATAATATATACACAAATTAAAACTCCATTTAGAGGTACAGTGGGGACCACCCCCTAACTGACTTTGATCACAGGAAAAAAAAAATCAGTTAACACGGTTGGTATGCCAGAGGAAATCAGGAAATGGGAGGGTTGCTCTACAGAGCCCTGAACAGGAAGTTCTCCTAGTGATGGAAACGGAGCCTGGAGACAGGACCTTCCGCCTCCCATAGCTCCCGGGCAGCACCCACACCCATGTTTCCTTCTGGCCCCGGGACAGTTGACTACGAGGAGGAGGAAGTGATGCCTCACGCGTGAGAGGCGGGTTCTGTGCTGAGTGGAGTCACCTTCACACAGAGAAGCTTTAGAGCGCCTCGTGAATAATGTTGGCACACGCTGGCATGCAGAAGCTCTCCACCAGCCTATTCCCTCCTCTTGGGAATGGCAGGCACTTCCCCAGGCCTGGCGTTGTTCTGCGAGGGCAGAGCCGGCCGCTCACCCCAGCAGAGCAGCTTGAAGAGGCCGGCAACGCCCAATGTGTCTTCGATCGCTGCATCCTTAGTGAGCCCTGGAAAATGAAGGGCAGCTGGTGGGCCCTTTCCTAGGTTCCAGCACCTCCTCGTCTGTTCGCTCTGTTGGCAGGGATTGGATCAAAAACTGCTTGTTTAGTCTGTACAGGGCTAATGGGAAACCTGTCCCGTGCTCTCCTGACAATAGTCTGAGATGAACTCAGGTTTGGGTTCTCGTTGCTGCCGTGACGAATGGTGCAATCATAGATAATTCTGGAGCGAGCCTTGGTTGTCTAGAGTTACAAGAAGAGATTGATGTCTATTTCGTCACTGTGTTTTGAGGTGCCTAACCTGTAAAATGGAGTTAGTAATACCTTTCTTAAAATGTTGTGAGATTAAATGATACAACAAATGTGAATCCTCCAGCATTATGTCATGCCCATGGTAGAATATTAATACTTGGGAGCTGTTACTGTTTTAATGAGAATCCTAATTGTGTCTGCCCCCTTCCTTTTCTCCCTCTCTTCTTCACTCCCGTGGGGCTGGTGCTGAGGGGCAGAAATGAAAGGCCTGAAGGGCGGGCATCATGGTGGCCCCACATAGCCTGTCACATGGGCTTTGCTTCAGGCTCGAGGAGACAACTCCTTTAATCCGGGACTGCGGTGCCTGATGGGAGAGCAAACCTTGAGGATAGCTTTCCTGCATTTAGTGGGAAGATCTGAAGCCGGAAGCTGGAGACTTGGGCTCAGGGCGGTCCCAGGCTCTGCCCAGATGCTCTAGTCAAGTCTGGGTCTCCCCTGTGCCATGAGTGGGGGGCAGATTCCTGTGACTGTAACTGCCATCTCAGCAACACCCCCCAACATTGGAGCAAAATCTTGGGCTTCTCGATTCTCTCAAGAAATATCCTTACCTCACTTTTGCAGGGAAAACCTCACTATATAGTTACGATGATGACGATGATGACGAAAGTGATACGAACAAAGAGGGTCGTCTGCTATAGAAAATATTACGCACCATAATCTCATACAGTATCTTCACAACTCCTGGAGCTCAGTATTATTGTCACCATTTGATAGATGAGGAAATGGAGGCCCAGAAGAGTCAAATCACAGCAGCCAAGTCACATCACTGAGAAGGCGAGAACCAGAGGAGGAGCGCAGGGCTGGCCAGCGGCAAAGCGCTCATCCCGGCTGCGTTTGTGTGCTCCTGTCTTCCAGGCTGGGTCTCGGGGAGCAACACGGCATTGGGGGGTAGGGCAGGGACAGGTCAAGTAACTGGACTGAGGAGGGTCCAAGGGTTGTTGGAGGTGACCAACCCCTAAATTAGTTATGTATAGAAGAGGTCTTAGTAGAGCCTGCGGGGTGAAAGGTGCCCAGAAAAGACAGCTTTCTTATTCTGATACTGCAATCGTACCAGTTTATTCTGTGCAAATTAGATTCCAGCTCTGGTTCCCCCACGAGTTGCCGTGTCAACAGTTTCTGGGGCCCTCCGGTTATGTTGCTGTTTCTCCTCTGTGTTGACAGGCAGTGCTGTCTCCCACGTCTGAGGCGGGCCACACTTGAGCCTCTTACCTGTGCCCAACACCCTCCCACCTTGATTTACAGAAATAGTGAGCAGCTTCCAGCAAACCCTTCCCCACAGCATTGCATGGTGCAGAAAAATGATCAACTGCACCAGAGTCCATTCTCCAGAAAACACTTAATTTGGGGGTGAGAGACAGTAACCCTGATTGTTGCAGTCAGGTTCATCCAGAGACAGGAAGAAAAGCAATATATTTACTTGATTTAAAATTAGCCCCACGTAGTCACCAGTGGGATCCTGTCAGGTTTCTTTATAGCGATTCTGCTTTTAAAAACTGTTTTATCCATTGGGCAAATATCTCTAGTTCCTGTGCCCAAAGTCTGTCAGCTAATGGAAGGATGATAGCAAAGGGCCCTCGGTGTAAAGACATTCGCAGTTGGCACGGAAAGGGAATGAGAGGGAATATACAGAAAGAAGAAAAAGGTGATATAACAGCTGGCTTAAACAAATCTTCCCACAGATACAGCAATTAGGAAAATCAATGTAGCAAAATGACAAAGATGATGACACCTGCCATATACTGAGCTCCTACTGTGTGCCTGGCAAATTGCATGCCAGTTCTAAGCAAATTACATGCATTGTTTCATTTAATCCTTTGAGATAGATCCTACTAGCCTCATTTTGCAGATGAGGAAATGGAGACTCAGAGAGGTGAAATTGCCCAAAGTCATGAAACCAGTAAAACCAGCTCTGAGTGCTCTGGAGAGACCCAAACTTGAACCTACAAATACATAACTTTGACTGTGGGTGTCAGCCATGCCTCTGGTGGGCACGATGTGGAAGGACGGGGGCCCCATGCTTTGTCCCCAAGAAGAACGCCCCTTTACCTGGCCACGCTGTCAACAGAAGCTTTGCCTTGAATTATCTTTAATTTAGTTTCAGGCATTGTAACTCACTAGCAGTGCGATGTATCAGGAGGAGAGCCTGGACTTTGGAACCCGTCAGATCTGGGTTTAGATATTTTATCACTTCCCATCTGGGAAGTATATTTGGGCAAGTCATGCAGCCTCTCTGAGCCTCCAGTTCTATCATCAGAAAATGAGAATAATAGTAATTGAGTAAGGATTGAGTGAAATAACATATGTAACTCCCCTTCCTTAGGCGTCTGACACATGGCATGTGTCAAAAGGAGGATCTCCTCCCCGGGTGCTGTCACCCTTCCTTTCTGACTATTCCCCCCGAGACTGCATTGTAGAACTTCCCCTTTAATGTAAAACAGCATTAAAGTGAGTTTGGAAAGGAGGGAAGAAAATTTATCCTAATCCTACCATTATAATTCAAAGTCTGATGTCATTTTTACATACGTCTCTTCAGATTTTTTGTTCATATGCATATCTGGTTTTGCAGAGATGCAGTCAGCAAAAAGTGCCATTTTATGTCCTGCCTCTTATTTCTTCATGTTATGTCATCAGCATTTGCCCGCACTGCTGGTGGTCATAGTCATTTTTGTATAATGTTTGCGTTGCATTCCTTCCAGTACTTGTAGTCTAATTCAGCTAAATCGTTCTATTTTTACACATCTAGGTTGCTTCCAGTTTCTCTGCTCTTGCCCTGCAGCCTACAGCCCTGTGTATTGAACTTCTGGGTGTGGAACTTTTGTGAATGTTGTGGCTTTGTGGCAAAACCAGGACTGGGACCTGGAGAATGAAACTCTGTCCCCTTGTTGCTGCAGTTGTCTTTCTGTTTTTTGTTTTTGGTTTTTTTTTTTTTTTTGGTTTTCCCACTAGAGGACCGTTGTCAAAGAACTCCAATGACTTAAATTTTACAGAAATGACATTATTTATTTTAAAAAAAACAAAAAAATACTGAGCACTAATCTAAAAGAGAAAAGTGGGGAGTCGCATAGCTGGGTTGGTTCCCACTGCCTTTTGAAACCAGAAATGCCAGTTGAATCAACAGTTCCTCGTGGTTATAACCCTCTCTAGTTACTACCTGGAGCTGCTAATTTACAGATGCAAGTGGGTTCATGCATTAGATTTTTGGAAGGAAGGAAAGCATGCACCGTGACAGGAAAACTTTGCTACACTTGTATTGGCGACTCCTGCATAATGACTTTGTTAATTGCCTCCTGCTGGCTGGGTGTCTGGGGGGGAGGGGTGCAGCTTCAGTGTCTGAACATCTATTGAGCATTTTTCTTAAAAATGTCAGGATGGAGCTTGCACTTTCTTGGCCATCACTTATGTCTTGCTGGGCAGGAAAAGGCAACTGGAAAATGTCAACCCTGGGATCAGATTGACCAGAGCTGAGGGAATAAGAAACTTCCCCCACCCTAGCTCTTGGCTTCTAGAAATCATTAACATTTCAGTGTGGGTGATCCTGTGAACCTGCTACCTTTCCACAGCCTTTTTCTGAACTCTTCAGCATGTTTTCACCTTTTCATGGAATTACAAAGTAGTTTAAAGGGAAAACCAGTATCAAGTTTCTTATTTAGGTCACTTTCAGTGGACTTGAGAGTTTTGCACAAACAGTTGTAAATACAAACCACAAAGTGTAATTTCTATAATCCCGTGATATACATGGGTAGTGAGTGGTTACCATTAATTCCTCAGGAAACAGGGAATATGACGATTACAACTTATATTTTTCAGTGGTCTGGTTCATCCTTAGAGCAGGCTAGAGGAAGCCACTTATACGTCTTAGCTTTTTTGGATCCGTGGCTGTTAATTTCAGATGATTTGGAAAGCATGCATGTCCTGCTACACACAACTTTAGATTCAGGTAGCTGTGGGCCAGGAAACCGTTATTATCACCAATGGTTCCCCCAAACATTAATGTCAGCCATTTCTGTGGTGTTTTTTTTGTTGTGGTGGTGGCTTTTTTAATTTTTTCATTTTGATTTGGTTTGGTTTTTTGCTGGTGGCTTTATGTTGCCCATATTTTGTCTTAATTCTAAAGTAAAACAATGGAAAAGAGGAAGCTTGGATTGGGAACACAGGCTCCTGACTTTGAAACTTGTCTCAGACTTATACTAGCTGCTGTACTTATATTGGGACTCCTGCATGACCTGGTTAATTGCCTCCTCCTGCTGGCCGGGTGTGGGGGATGGTGCGGGGGGTGGGGGTGCTTCAGTGTTTGAACATCTATTGGGTATCTTTCTTCAAAATGTCAGGACGAAGCTTGCACTTCCTTAGCCATTGCTTATGTCTTGCTGGGCAGGAAAAGCCTATTGGTGGTATTGGGTAATTTACTTTACCTCTCTGAGGAACTCAGAGTTTGTCACTACAGTTTTAATGTTATTCCGCCATCATTGTGTTCATTCTCCAGTAACGATTTTTCAACCTATCTTTACATGAGGCTTAAACCGGAGAATAGGAAGTATTCAGCATGTAGCACAACTGGTGTCTAAATGGGGGGGCGGGTTCTCGATCAGATGACGGCCCCCAAAGGTGGGGCGCCAGTCGGGTTGAAGCCAGTGGCTGCGAGGGTGGTGAGAGGATTCCCCCAAAGCAGAACAGAGGAGGTAGAAGTTGATTGAATCCACCCCCCACGGGAGTGGGGGCAGGGCAGGACGGCAGGGGAAGGCTGTCTGCAAGGAGGCAGTGGGGGGGGCTGTATTTAAAGGTGGAGGTTGAGGAGATGTGGTGATGCGTGGCGTTCTTCCTTTTTGGTAACTGTGCCTGGTTGTAAGGAGCCCATCGGTCTGTTGGGGCCTCTGCATATTTTGAGGTGGGTCACCCGAGGGGCCTTTTCTACATTCCATTGCTCAAGGCTGTTTGCCCGAAAGTGGGGTCCACGATCCACACTCGAATGATTGCAAGTTTTGAGTAGCTATTACTCCTTTGATTGTTTTCAAAGAAAAAAAAAGAGCGGTTGCTTGAGCTTCTGTGTTCCTTGGACAGTGTGTGGCCGAGCGTGTGTTCTGTCCTTTGGGAAGAAGAGAGCAAAGCGGATCGCTCCTTCTCGCTTCTCCTGTTCCGTGACCTTCAACTATAGAATCAGCCACCCACCACACACTACAGTAAAGGAATTGAGGGCCCTCCAGCATGACTGTATTTAAGACCCTGGGTCAGAGAGTAAGGGTCTCTTTTTTGGCTGTAAAATGAGTTACTGGTTGAACTTCACATCTTTGTCTCCACATCATCCCGCTTCTCTCTCTAAATACCACCTTCCACCCAGCGTTTGAGAGCCCAGTCTTGGTGGCCCCGTGCTCACTTTCCTACCTACAAGCCTCCAAAACTGTTTTTGGATGACTGCGTCTTCCAAGAGAGCCCAGGTTTGCATTGCATCCAGAACTTTGCTTTCCCAGGTGGTGAGAAGGAGCAGAGGGAATGGCCAGACTCACAGCTGTATGAGGACTCTGTGATTGTGAGTTGTCAGGGGGAGGGGTGAGGCCAAGAGGAAGCTCTAGGTCAACATCTTCCCCCCCACCAGCTGTGAGCTGTCCTGCCCTAATTAACTTCTCTGGGACACGAGATCTTGTGATCATTTTCACCTATAATACTTTTTCCACTGGCTTTTCTTCCCCCTCAGCGTTTTTTTTTTTTTTTTTTTTTAAGCAAGGTGTTGGTTTTGCATCTTGTTAAAAATAAGAGAAAGCTTTGACAATAAAAATGTTTCTCTTCCAAAGCTGTGAGAGTTCTATTCATTCTGGGATTACTTAATTCTCATGACCTTTAACAAGACAGCACTTTTGCAGTTAGATGAGATAATTGATTCTAATGGGGAAAGAAGCGCTGCTCATTTAACTGCACGTATCTGAGTTGTCCTCAGTTCAGACAATTTCTCCGTTACCTTTGGAGTTGCCAATATATGGATTAAAACAGTAAGAAGGTAAGCAGAAATGCGAGCTAATTCAGCCTTGGAAAGAGCAGAGTTTTCACTTCTTTCAGACAAGTGAACTTTTATTATTATTGACAACTACACAGAGAGAGCTGAGAGCAGGGTAAAACATCTCTTTTAGTGCCCAGAACCTAACATATGCTCGAAAAATGTCAGCTGCTCTCTTATCATTATTATCAACAGTCTGAATAAAAGGCAGCAGTCACACATATGTACAGTCTACAAAGTGCTTTGCCATATGTGATCTCCTATGACACAGTAATTCTTTCCATGAATTTTCTCCCCACTTCTTGGATGCAGCTAGGTGACGACAGTTAGGATTCCAAACCAGTTTCGTCCCCTCTGGTCCAGCACTCTTTCCCCCGCCCGGCAGTAACCAAGGAGAAAGCAAAGGGTCAGATTTTTCCGTTTCTGTTACAGAGCACCCCGTCCCGACGGAGTCAGACTTGTATGCACTCCCTGGGTGGCTCTTGTTGGGACTACAGGCCCGAAGGCTGTGCTGTTCTGGTCTCCTCTACACAGTTATTTGTGTCTTGAGGGCGGCCACACAGCCCCTCCAGACCCCCGTCAGTGACCCCTTCCACAAACCGACCAAGCAACACACCACTCTGTCCTCCTCATGGGATCCTCTGTCATGAGCCTGGCAGGCTGCTCCGTGTGTGAAAGCGGATGTCCCGCCTGCCTTGCTCCATAAAGGCAGTGGGCGGAGCCTGGGCTTCAGGCCAGAAAGAATGCTGGTGTCTGATTTCAGAGTTTGAATAGTTGTGGATTCCAGTCTAGACTCTACCACGTGTGAGCCCTGTCACCTTCCACATGTTAATCGATGTCATTGTGTCTTAGTTTCTTCATCTGTAAAATGGGGTTATTAATACTCACCTTTCAGGATTTTTGTGAGACTCAAAGGAAATATTGCATTTACTGCTCTTAGTACAATGCCTGGCATGCGATAGGCAGTCAGTGAAGCAGAGTTTCAGAAGTATCTTAACCTTCCGAGCCTTAATGTGCACATCTGCACATTGGGTCCGGCAGAGCTTCCTTAAGGATTAGTTGTGATGTATACAAATTTCCCAGTGCACTTCCTGGCATGCGGTTGGTCCCCAGTAGACCTGATGCCTATGGGCTTCATATCTCTGTATATCCTTCCCTGGGTTCCTCTGGCGCTCTTAGTGGGTCAGTTACCCCCTCCTCGGAGCCTTCTAGTCCTTCTGAGCAGATTTAGTTCTCTGTCCATCTTCCCTACTTGACTATGAGCTCATGGAAGCAAGCGCTGTCTAATTACCTCCTGGCTCTCTAGAGTCAGCCATAGGTCCTGGTACAGAGTGGGCTTCTAGAAAATGTTCATTGGTACAACAAAGCAGTGATGTTGCATACAGGATACTGGGGGAGTCAGGGACTGGAGTGTATGTGAGGAATCAGGGCAGGCCTCCCTGAAGACGTAAATAGGAACGACTAACAAGTCCCGAATCCTACGATAGGATTTAAGCAGACATTTTGTACTAGATTACAAACCTTTTTGGAAACAAGCTTTCTGGCCTTTTCAGGCATTGTGTATGTTAAGGGACAGGTCCATTCTTTGGCGTCTTATGGTCTCTTCTAGATTGTTGCAACAGACTATTTAGCAGTTGCTACCTTGGGAAAATGTTTTTAAAACAGAAACACATGTACATGCTACAAAATGAAAAAGTACAACAGATACACAGTGAAAAGCAAATCTCTCCTATCGCCGATCCTTAGCATCTCTATCTTAGGTGGCACCTGCTGTAACCAATGTCTTTCACATCTTTCAGAAGCATTCTATACATATACAGGATGTTTTTTAACCCAAAGATAGTATTTCACTTACAGTGTTCTGCATTCAGATATACTATTCAGAAAAACACAAAGAGCTTCCACACACTTTTTTATGGTTACATAGTAACCACCAAAGTTATGGTAACTTATCTATCCCCTTATTAATTGACTGGTTTCCAATATTTTGCTACTACAAACAGTGTTGCAGTGAATAACCTTGTACGTACATCATTTAGTATGTATGGGAGTATATCTGGAGGAGAGATTTCTAGAATTTTCTAGAAACCCTGGGAACCTTTAAGTCCCAGGGTAAAGGGTCTGTTTATTATAAATTCGATAGCTTGTTTCAAATTGTCCTTCATAGGGTTTGTACCAACTTACGCTCACGTCAACAAAGAATGAGAGTGCTTATTTCCTGTTCTCTGTCAGTGCTGTATAATTTTAACCTTTTTTATCTTTGCCAAAACATATGTGAAAAATAGTATTTCAAAGTTTAACGTACATTTCTCCTATTATGAGTGATACCAAGAGTCTTCACATGATTGAGAGCCGATTGTATTTCTTATTCTGTAAACTCTGTGTTCGTAGTTCATATCATATGCCTACTGAGCTGTTGGACTTTGCTTATTATTTGTAGGAGTTATTTTTATATTAATGAAATTAACCCTTTGTGATACAAGTTGCAAACTTTCGCCCTAGATTATTTATCTTTTGAAGCAAAAGGCCAAGACTCCTGAACCCCCTCCAATCCCTGCCCCTCTCCCAGTTCCTCCAGACTGTGAGCCCTCAAGGGCACAGTCTGTGCCCTGAGCATCTCCACGCCCCAGTCCCCCGTGTCGGGCTTGGCGCTGCAAAAGCCCTCTTCGGGGGCTATTTGTTGAGCTGAGCTGAACTGAATCCCTGTGTTCCCCACCCCACCCACCCTCCCCTGTGGCTTGGGAGTTCCATTTCCACCTCCGGCAGAAAAAGATGACTTTTCTCATTGCTCACCACAGCCATGCACCTGTTTGGCCTAAACTGGCACCTGCAGCCGATGGAGGGGCAGATGTATGAGATCACGGAGGACACAGCCAGCAGTTGGCCTGTGCCAACGGACGTCTCCCTGTATCCATCAGGGGGCACTGGGTTAGAGATCCCTGACAGGAAAGGCAAAGGAGCCACAGAAGGTAGGGTTGCTGTGTTGTCCGTGTCATGAGTCCTCTGTGTCTGCCTTTGAACCGAAGAGATCTTCATTATGCGCCTCATGTGCCTGACTCACAGCTCCATGCTCTGGCGCTCCCTCCATCTCCCTGCACTCCACGCTGGCTGCCAGTCCACCTGTGTCTCCATCTCAGCTCCTTGTCACTGTGAGCTCATAGCAGGGCTTGGGCAGCGCTCATGGTGCTCAGCGGTATCCCATCTCATGCCTTGAGGGAAGCATTATGGGCTTTCACACTGCTGGGGTGGCTGGCTTTGATTGTGTGGGATCAAGACAAGCCCTTCTGGAGCAACCTGATGGGAATGAACAGGCATCTCCAGGAGGGGATGTGGTGAAGCGGGTAGATGGTATGTTGTCATTGAAATACCCTCAGACCCTTGAGGTGTAATGGAAACACCAGTTGAGGTATTCTAGCATTTACCAACCATGTGACCTTAAGCAAGTCACTTAATTTTCCTGACCACCAGTTTCCTCATCTGGCGTTTGTGCAGTTTGTTTGGTTCAAAGCTTTTTGTCAAGAGCATTTCACATTTAATCCTCACAGAGATCCTGTGAGGTAAGTATAATTACTTGTACCCATTTTAGATGCAAAAACTAAGGGTTACACTAATTAAGTGACTTGACCAGAGCCGCATAGCCAGTAAATAATGGAGCTTGGCGTATGAGTCCAGGTGTGGATGACTCCAGAGCTCTTGCTGTCTCCAAAAGTTGTCCTACCTGACTCACCCAATGGTTACAAGACTCTGAAGGAGATATAGATGAAACATCCCATTGTACATGAGACACAAACATTTCTCCATCAATGGTGGTAGCGGTGGTGACATTTGGAGTTTGGCATTCTTAAACGGGACATTGGTAGACCCATGTTTTGGATTTCTTGAAGAGCTAACATGCCATTGACACAGATGTCTTCACTATCAGCCAAGAGTGGCACTGACCTACAAAAATGGTAATAGGAAATATGACTGAGCTAATGAGCCAGTCTTATTGTCATTCTGGGCAGGTGTGAGCCTCCCTCTCCTGGACCTGCTGTGCCCTGCTTTATCTTTCGGGTGTTAACCTACCAGCAAAGTGGTCATATCTGCCTCCAACCTTTACTGCTTATATCTTCTTTCCTCTCGTCTCAGTTAACTTTAGGGTCTTAGCTTCTGAGCTTCCCTGTCCTTTTAAGGATTTGCCTTCCAGGAATCAGTTTGCTTAACAGGGTACCGTATGCTTGGTTGAAGTAGCTACTCAGAACCTCCAAATGATCCCAAAGGCTGAAATCAACTCTTTTTTTTTTTCTAAATATGGAAAGCTTCATGAATTTGCATGTCATCCTTGCACAGGGGCAATGCTAATATTCTCTGTATTGTTCCAACAAAACCAATTCTTGACCTATGGTCCTTAAGGAAAGTAAGAATGGGAGCATTTCCATGGAGCCAAACCAGAACTTCTGCCTACTTTTCCTAGGGGCAATTGCAGTCTTCTCCTTTACAAATACTTTAAGACTTGAAACACTGAATAATTTACACTCTCTTTGCCCTTTAATAGAATATGGAGGGAGCATGGATAGGGCCACTGGAAGAGCTCCGGGTTAGGAGTCAAGACCTCTGAGTTCAATTCCAGCTGCTGCCACTTGAGTTGGCCTTCAGCAAATGCCTCGAAAGACTTTCTGAGCTTCATTTTCCTTCTCACTGAAAGGAGGCTGTTGAGCTAAATTATCTCCAAGGTCTGTCCTAATTCATAAGTCCTACATATGAATTTGGTAATAGAATCATCAGACTAACCAGATGGCTCTCGCGAATCTTTTTCCAGGTCAGCCCTGTCCATGGTCCTGCCTGTCGGCTTGTGATTCCCTTGTCGGTTTACGGTGTCAGATGCCATACGTGAATACCATAAATGTGGACAGTCTTTAGATCAGCATGTACAAATGCAGATTTAAGATATGTTTAACCCTCAAGGCATTGGGAAAAGGTCTCATTTAGCAAAATGTATTTTCTTTCCTCCGTGATCTCTATCAAACATTCTCTAAACAGGAGTTGGATCTATCTGAAATCTCCCATTCTAATGAAATTAGTTTGTGGCTCTTTTAGGTTTTGTTTTGTTTTACCCAAGGAGCAGGAGGTGCAGATAAGAGACAAAATAAAATTGCACCAGCTTATTGGTTTACTTTAATTGGAGTATTTTTGCTTAAAGGGATTATCTGTCATTACTAATGCAAATGGAAATCCTGTTTACAAACCCCTAAAATGCAGTGCAGTGCTGGAAAGTGGTCAGCATCAAAAGCAATTACTGTGACAAAAAATACATCAGTCTGGAAAAACAGAGGACAAAGCTTCCTACGGTTTCTGTGAGACCACATGGTTCTTAATTTCTTTTGCCCTGGTCAAACCAATGTCTACACAGTTTATGTTTTTAATTGTAATGTTAAAAATCTACTTCCTTAGACGTATCTTGAGGGGAAAAGTCTTTAACACTGATGTGAATGCATATTTCCTGTCCCTTCTGAGGGTATCAGAGAGGAGAGCTGATTCCAGAATTAAGATTAGAGCCCTGGTTTACGGAGATGGGAGAAGCAATGTGACATGATGGAAAGAAGATAAATGGGCCTTGGAGCCAGACTGTCGAGGGTTTGAATCCTGGCCCTGACATTTATTGGCTTTGTTAACTCATGCTGATTACTCCATCTTTTTTTGGCCTTCGTTTCTTCATCTAGAAGAACCAGGATGGTAGCACCTCAACAGGTAGACTGCTTTCTTCTCATCCACCCAAATCCCAAGCCATTCCATGTCAGTCATTAGAATCTCAGAAATCCAGACTAAGTAATATTTTCCCCACAAAGACCCTGCAAATAATTGGGGCATTTTTGAATATTTTTAAAGGATATATATTCTTTAATTATACAAATGAGATTTATGATGAGCCCAGTATTTTAAATGTTCATCATGTCTTCGAGAGTAACATCAAACTGCAATTTACACTATATTTCCAAAGTGGCTGTTCAAATGGCTGTTATCTTTTCAGGGTGTCATGGGATGGAAAGCAAATATGGCAGCTTTTCGAAGTAAAGCCACAAGAACTTATGTTATGCATTAATGGAAAAGAGGGGGGGAAAGCATTGAATAAGCAAGCATTTCTGACGGTTGAATTGGTGGGCTTAGGGATAGCATTTTCTTCTTTCTGCAGTGAAATCAAAATTGCCCATCAGTTTAAACCATGCAAATTGCTGCACGCAGGCTCAGCTGGGCTCTCCAAAATGGAACAGCTTATTTTGATAACCAAATAAATTTCCAACAGTTGCTAAGGAAACTAAAGGATTCTTTGTGCAAGTTATTGCATTGAAAAGAACCAGAAAGGTGGAGGGAGGGGGAGAATGTTAGTTGGTTAGGAATTTAAAACCTGTGTAGATGGATCTCAGTTCAGGAAAGTGAGGACTTTTGACTGGGAAGTTAATGGAATTTCAGTTCTTCCAAGTCTCCCTTGTTTGGCTGAGCCATCCAATCATTTCAAGCAGTTTGCTGAGAAATTTCTTTTACAGTGATTGCGTATTTGTACGGCCATTGCTAGAGGAAGCCTGAATCTATGTATCTTTACAAAGAACAGGACTGTTGCCTTGTGAAACCTGATCGTGCTCTTGGGGGTTCCTCATTCTTAGTTAAGCTCTTGGCATTGTTCGTTGCATCTCTGGGGACCCCCATTGATTGTGTTGTAGTATCCTTTTTAGACATGTTTTGAGACACCAAATCTTGCCCTGTAACTCTGGGTCCTGTTTGTGGGTTCCTACTTCATAAAAATTGTCAACTTTTTGTACCCCATGACGCTCAGTGGGCCTTGGATCTATGTGGGCTAGCCTTGATGGTTAGCCGCTGGGACTGTGAGTTAAGCTGGACTCTTGCTCTTAAAGAGGGTCAGTGCACTCTGCCACCATTGAGAGTATCTTTTTAATTAACCACTTATCAATGTAATGCTTTAAGAAGCCATATTCTAATAAATGAAAAGAAACCCCAAATGGCTTTATCTCTGAATGGTTTTTTAAGCATTCTGAGCCTCAGTACATACATCTTATTAGTGTTGAATTAACTGACCCAGTGTACATAAAGGGGCCCAGCATGTGGTCAGAGCGGTAAATGACAGCTACTGCTGCTGCTGCCTTTATTACTATTACTACTACTGCTCCTATTGCTGCTGCTGTTGTCATCATTATTATTTTCCAGAATATGGGTAGGGACGAAAAGAATTCTATACACAGGACTTTTCTCCCCCAACCCCCTCCACCCTCTGCCATCTCTCATTATTCCACCATTGGTGGGTCTTGCTGTGTAGGGGATAGTGTCTATGCTAGTGCTCACCGCTTGGTGCTCAGAATTAAGAACAAAGAGTCTTCGGTTGCGGCATCTGCGAAGAGGAAGGCAGGAGGGGGTGAGTGTGGCTTCACTCTGAACAGCTGCTGGCCCAGTCAGTCTCATGTCTCTTTCCCACTAGGCAGAAGAGCTCGGTGGGCTGTCGCTCTTTCCCATCCAAAGCCCCCATCCCATCCCTATGTCATTAGTCCAGTGTGGGGACCACTGGGGACCAGAGTAGAGGAATGTTAAAGGTTAAATCCCTAGATGGGGAACCTCTTTTCCCTCAAAAACATCATCTTCAGGCTAGGCTGTGGTCGCTTCCCTAAGAATCTGGACAGGGTGACTTGGCACGAAGGTCATTTTTGAACTGAAGCCCAAGCAGCCCTCACAGACAGCCAGGAGAGTCAAGGTCCTGGTGAGGGGTGTGCCCTAGAACAGAATTTACTGTTTTTATTTGATTTCATTCACACCAGTGATAATTATTTTCTGCCATTTTGGCCCACATTGGTGAAATACTAGAATGCTAGAAAAGAATATTCCCCTTTTACCACTCCTTGGGGTAAGAGCCAACTTATTTGTGCCTCTGGGCCGGCAGACCTCTGGAGACAGTCTCTGGGCTGGCCTCCGAACTGTGAGGCTCAGAACTTAGCTGAGGGAGTAGCTCTCTCCTAAAAACATGCTCACTAGAGGGGAAAATGAACCAGGCAGGGTGCTCCTAACAGCATGCCAAAATGTGGGGGAAGCATTCATTATTTATTCTCAGACATAGGAATTATTTGAATGCAGACAATTCTGAAATCCCATCAGCTCTGACTCCCACCTACTCACAAAGGAAATGAGTCCTTGGAATTAGCAGTCTCGGGCTTATTTCTGTGCAGTTTCTAGGAGGAAACTCATAGTTCTGCATCCTTAGCAGAATTAGAAGCTAAAGGGTATGCTCTTTTCTACCTAGACTACAAAAGAACTGTGGTATCCGGAGCCCCCAAATCAGATAAGAATGTGAAAGTAATTCTCTTCCATCCTAATGCTTTGTGAATTTGGCTTCTGTCTTTGAACTTTGAACCACAGTGTGGTGTTTTGTGTGTGTCTGCATTTTCAAGGTAAAAGTCTGGGGCACATTCCTTCCATAAAGGAATCAGACACACGCTCTTTCCCATGCTAATGCCAGAATACTAGTGGTGCTTTTATCGAGAGCATGCATTTTAACTTTTTTTGTTGGCATATTTTTAATTAAAATAACATTTAATGGTTTGAAGCTAAAAACCTGATGTTTCTGCCTTGGAGTTTATAGAGGAATGATAACATATGGAGAAGTTTAACATTTAAATTGAATTTTATTATTTAAAACAGTAAAATATTTTATGACTACAACAATGCCCTGCCAAGCTCCATTTCAGCATCAAATGTGCTTTGTAAGGAATCTTACAAAGCTAGGGGAAAAGAGACATTTTAATTTCTTATTCCCCAAATGCTTTTTATAAAAAAGTTCCCACAAACGCTTTTTATAAAAAAGTTCCCACAAACGTGTTTTCTTTACAAATGGATTCTTGTTCTCTAAAGTGTCTCTTGGAACATCTCTAACAAAACAGCAAATCTTGGAATTAGGATGCCCAAGGGGTGCTTCCTTGTGACAAATAGGATGTAGTCTGCTGGCTTGAGTTTGGCTTGTCAATGTCCTAAGGGTGGTCCTCTAACATCCCTTTCACCTCCTTCTGTCCCCTCCCAACTGCACAGAAGGCTGATGTCTGGCAGGAAGTCAGGTTTATAGTTTTCACATGTGAATGTGCTTAATTACTGAATAGAGGAAGTTTGATAAGCCGCCTTCCTCCTGGCACTCCGGGTGCCCCCAGAAAGCTGTCACTCTCCTGATTGGTGACAGAAATGGGCAAGGGACCATATTTCTAAGTCCATCCCCTGCAACCTGAAGGGCCAGGGACCCGGGTCGAATTTCCAGGTATGTCATAGGTTTTGTGCCTGAACTTGAGAAATTTCCTCAGCATTACATCCCTCCCCTATTTTAGCACAAAAATGATATTCAGAGACCTCCATCCAAGACATCCAAGCATTTTGCAGAAATATCCCCTCCCTTCAGAAACACCCCCCTTTTTCATCTTCTCCAACCCTACTCCTGTTCCCAACATAAACCCCCATCTACGTGTCTTAGCCTCAGAATTTGGTTTCCAATTATACATAAACACGTAGACTTGAAAAATACGTCTTCCACTCAGATCATGCTTCCCACTGCTGGGGGAACGATTCTGAGTTAGAAATTTAATAACAACACCTTGTTCACACTATCCTTCCTATTTTAGCATGCATGTTTTACACACACACACACACACACACACACACACACAGAGTTATTCTCCTGTGACCGCAAATGATTATTTTGGGGATCAAAATATGTCTTAACAAGCTGTGGAATTATGCAGTATACAGATGGCCCTTGGGGAGGACCCATACTGCTTTGGAAGAATGCATATTTTTAGCAGAACAATTTGAGCATCACTGGAAAAAAAAAGTTCTGGACGTTCTTACTCCTCCATGGGGAGTGGGGGTGGGGACTGGCAGTGGAACACCGTAGAGAGAAGTGCAAGGCCCAGGGGTGTCCTGCGGCCAGGGGCTCTGAGCCCACGTGTCACTTGTGGCTAACTCTGCTGTCTTTGTCTTCCCTTCCCTGTGTCTTGGTAGGAAAGCCCAGTAGTTTCTTTCCAGAGGACAGTTTTATAGACTCTGGAGAAATCGACGTGGGGAGACGAGCTTCCCAGAAGATTCCTCCTGGCACTTTCTGGAGATCTCAGGTGTTCATAGACCATCCTGTGCATCTGAAATTCAATGTGTCTCTGGGAAAGGCAGCTCTGGTTGGCATTTATGGCAGAAAAGGCCTTCCTCCCTCACATACACAGGTAACCAGAACACCACATCCCCTGCTGACTTCCAGGGGTTTCTACCTCACATCTTAACCTCAAGTCAAGAAACCTAACGCTTACACCTGGGAGCCTTGTTCTAGAGGGACATTTCACATATCTTAGAGCCCATTCCTCCATTTGCCCTCTAAGACCTTACCTTTCCGATGAGTAGGATTCCAGCCCTGGGGTTTTTTAAGAAGAGGGAATTTTTATTTTATTTTATTTATTTATTTATTTGAGAGAGAGAGATCACAGAGGCAGAGGGAGAGAGAGAAGCAGACTTGCCGCTGAGCAAGGAGCTTGATTCCAGGACCCTGGGATCATGACCTGAGCCGAAGGCGGACGCTTAACCAACTGAGCCACCCAGGCACCCTAAGAAGAGGGAATTTTAGGAAATATTCGAATAGCCTTTCTACTGTTACCCAGTCACCTATGTTAAATGATACAAGACGTGAAACCTAAGGAGAAAAGCAGGCACTTTAGAGTCAGACAGACTTGAGTTTGAATCCTGTCATTATCAGCTGTGAAGCCTCCAGCCTGGTACTCATCCACTCAGAGCAAGTTTCTAATCTCTCCAGTGGCGACACCAATATCCACTTTACAGGGCTGTTGTAAAGAATCTAGAAGAACATTTATAAAGCAGATAGTGCAGGATCTGACTCAGAGTATATGCCTCTTCCCTGGTCTCTTACATCCCTTCTGTCCCTTGGGGGTTCACGGTTACTCTGACGCACACACGCCAGAAACGCCTGACGACTCATCCAGGATGATTGACCTGTTACCAGTCGTGATGGGTAAAGAACAGACTTGGTAAGGTAAGGTCGTCCCAGCCCTGGGATTGGAGTAACAGAAATCAGAGGCATCCACCAGACATCCCAGACCACGTGCAGCCTTCCTAGCCCCAGTCGTTATGGAAGATTTCCAGGCAAAAGCTACACAGATGTATTTGCTGGTGGTGGAGTCATAGGAAAATAGAGCCTGGGCCCCTGATTTCTTTGTAGAACAGCGATCCTAGTCCTGGACTTTATTTATGCATGAAATGGAATAGATATCTTGGTTTTTTTAAAACATAGATAGGTAGGTGGATAGATGGATAGGATAGCCAGGAAACATTTAATTCCTCGGTTTGCTTGCTGGTAGACCAGTAGGACTTAACCACCTACCTGTTATTATACCGTGTGACTCACTTTTCTTGAGCCTCACATTAACAGGCTCAGGTCATTCAGCAGCATATCTGACACAGCATGCAATTATTGATGGAATTTTAAGCTAATCCAGTTTAGTTCCCCTAAAACTGCTCCCTGAAACTGGAACATTTAAAAAGGATCTTTGATAACAGGAAGATAGATAGAAATCAAATTTTCCTTTGCACTTGACTGACATTTAAGGCACATCCAGTGCTCCAGTCCCAGTCCTTGAGCCCTGGGATTCTCACCATCCCTTGCACAGAGTTGGGGTCCAGTCATTAAATGGCCGGGTTTCTGATCACGACGTGCCCATCATTGGAAAAGCATTCTCGTCTTGGTACAGACTCAGCCAGATGAAGACTGCGCACATATACACCAAATTAAAGAAAAATGAGACTAAAAAATAATTCACTAATTATGCTGCACTCACAAAGGAATCTGGAGACTGTTACCATGTAAAACAGGGGTCTGGAGAGGAGTCGAAGTTGGTTGATCAACCTTCATGTGGCTTTAGCCTTTTTGCCTGTTCTCAGGTTGGGTTTCTTGTGTGCTCCCCAGGACAGGTGTGAAGAAGGAAGCTAGCGTTGTGGTGAAGCAGACACACTGCTAATTATGCCCTCTTTGTACTTCAGTTTGACTTTGTAGAGCTGCTGGATGGAAGAAGGCTCCTGACCCAGGAGGCACGGAGCCTGGAGGGACCCCAGCGCCAATCTCGGGGAGTCGTCCCCCCATCTAGTCACGAGACCGGCTTCATCCAGTATTTGGATTCAGGAATCTGGCACCTGGCTTTTTACAATGACGGGAAGGAGTCTGAAGTGGTTTCTTTTCTCACCACTGCCATTGGTAAGGAGCCTCCAGCCCCCTGGGGTCTGGTATCTTGTCTCTTTGGGTGGAAGGACACCGGGGATCCTGAGGGTTAGAACCAACAAGGGGATGTGTCTTGCTCACAGCTGTAGATGCCACCTGGAGTCTGGCATGAGTCCATCCCGACTGGGCTTGCTGGACAGGGATGGGCGTGGGAATCAGGGAAATGAAGGAAGGGAGGAATGACAGGAGGGGCTGGCAGGCCATTCTGGGCTGTTGCCCACTGCCTTTCTTGTGTTAACTGTGGACCAGCTGCTACATTGAAACCAAGGGGTAGAAGTGGCAACGAGACGGGGAACCCTGTCTGACCAGCCACACGGAGGCAACATCTCTTCTTGTCATTCTCTCCCACACCTCTGTTTGTCTTTATAGCTTCCTTGGCTCAACTCATTGATTTGCGATTTGGGTTTTTGTTTCTGCGTGTGTGTGGCTTTGTGTTTATTTGTTTGTTTTGCCTTTGGAGCTAACAATCTCTGGCGGTTGAGAAAGGAAGTTGAAGGCTCAGAGAATGAGAATGGCAGAGTGAAGGCCTCGATAAACAACGTAATCAGTCAGACTGGGGTTCTGTTGAGAACAGAGACATCTTGATCTCTGACAGAAAGTGAGTGTCTATGTTTGGAGTAGGGCTTACCACCTTCTCTGTCCCTGTCCCTCATCATGGAAGAGGGCCACAGCGCTCAGTTCAGAGTGAGCCCCTGGGCCACCCCCCAAGCCTACCAGTGTCTGGGGCATCTTGTTCTAAGGAATTTCTCTTCTTTACCTACACATCCCATAGAATTTGTCTCCTCCTTAGACGGCCATAGGACACAGTGGTCTCAGTGGTTCAGGTCAGAAAACATTTATTCCGAGTTTATATTGGAAACATTATGACATAGCCTAGAGACAAAATCCCCCTCAGGAAAATAAAACAGAAAATGAAACGCCACTAGCCAGAATGCTTGGAAATAGGGTTTCTGCTTAATGAAAATCTTTATGTGGTATAGAGTTTCCCTCGAAACCCTGTCTCAGTCCTTGGCTGGGAGTCTCCGTGACGTGGAAAACGAAATTGAATAAAAACCTCTGAATCTGGTCCTTGGTCCCTAAAACTCCCTCAAAACCCTGGCTTCTCCTTCTAAATAGCAGTCATCATGTTCAGGCCATTTTCCTCTCATTTGCAATTTTGCTGTTAGTGTCAAGGCAGAGACTACCTTCCCACTAAAAGCCAGCATGGTTTATACCCTTCTGCTGTCCCTGCAGGCTCCATGGTCTCCGTCCTGGCAAATGAGGGCAGTGGAGGCCATCCGGCTACGTCAGCTCCCAGGGAGGCGATAGCACGTTGTGCCTTCCGTGATCTGGAAGTGTCTGTCCTCGCTGCTGGTCTCCGAGAGCCCAGAGGGCGAGCACTTCCACATAATCTTCTCTACCCCCCGACACCCAGCCCGGGCCCCGACGTGCAGGGTCTTGCAGTCGCTAAGGCCATGAGCTGGAGCCTGGCGCTCCCTCTGCACAGCCCCCCGGGCCAGCTGGCTGGTTACTGGTGAGCTGGAGGCTGTGGCCGCGGCCCCGTCCCATCGCTGGAGAGCCAGCTGTGGTCCTCACCCTCAGTGAGGCTGCCACAGGGCGGGGTTTGCCAGGCTCCTGGCCCTGTTTCTTTTCTCCTTCTGGGCACGGTGGTTTCCTTTTAGCAGCGTGGATTATCGAGTCCTTAGCGGTGTCTGAGTTACAGCTTCCTGGCCTCACGACTTCTCTTAGGCACGGCTCACAGTCGTGCCTGCTCAGAACTGAGATCTCTTACAATCAGAATTCTTTATTTTTAATAACTGAGCATCAATATGAAAGAATATTAATATAAACCCCAAAGAAAGCTCCTTTTAATTAGGATGTGCCTCTCAGAGAAGTAAAATGTAGGTACAGTCAGGTGCCTTTGCCAACTCTCGGCTTGTCAGAGCTTGCTAACCTGTTGCCATAACTCAGGCGATGGTCTTGCTTTTCCCTCTGGTTCTCCTGTTCTTAGCTTAATGATGAAGTCTGCCTTCACCTCCCTTAGCCCTATAGCATCTTTTAGAGCAGATAGGCTATCCCATGCTTCTCAGAGTTCTCTGAACCATTTGATGTCTTGTTAAACTGCAGATCCGACTGCCTCAGGTGGCTTCTCAGATTCTATGCTTGTAACCGGCACGCGGTGATACCAGTACGGCCCATCCGTGGACCACATCTTGAGGAGTGGGGGGTTATGCTATCTTAGGAGTGGTCCCAAACATGGTTGTGCAAAGCGGCACCCAGGAAGCTGGTTTAAAATTCAGATTCCTGCCCTGCCCCCAGGAATTATGACCCACTAAGCCTTAGGTAGAGCCCAGATTCCTAATTCCAGTGGTCTGTCAACTAAGCTGTGAGAACCGCTGCCTCACTAACACTGTTTTCTCTTCGTTCCTCCCCTTACTGCCCCACATTAGCTCTGTGATGACAGCCTCGTCACCTCCCTGCGCCTCATTTTTTTTGATATGGAAAATGAAATAGTAATAGCAATCCCCGTTGTGAACTTTAGAGCAGATTCAAAATGCCTAGCACAGGCTTTGGCCCTATAAGCACCCAGTCAGTGGAAGTTGCTAATATTCTCTTCCACCCTCCTTCTCCTTCCACCTTTCTCTTGCTGCCTTTTGGACTTGTCTGTCTTCCTTCAAGCTACAGTGATTGTTTAACGAATACCTTTTTTTTTTCTTTTTTCTTTAATACAAAAACAGACGGATTCTGATGTTGCTATTAATCCCTCTCTCCCCAAGAGTCTGTGGCATTAAGTCTCAGCTGTCTGTGATTGTTACCTGTGAGCTGTGAGTTGTAATTTGTCTTGGCAGGTTAATTAAAAGTTTGGATCTTGTTTTAGTGAACTCATTATGGTCCCAATATACAACTGTAACTCTCAGGTTTGCTTAACACACAGATTGGAATATGACCCTCTCTTCGTTACATGTTGAAATGCAGATCTAGAATTTAAGAAGATCTGAGATGTCAGAATCCAGAGTATTTATGTCTGTTTGTAATTAAGTAACAGGAGAAATAATTGCATTTAATTTAACAAATGGCTGTATTGTGTACATTTTTGCTTTTCCCTCCATTTAATGCAATCCAGCTGATGATTTAAATTAAATGAGTTTATCTTCTGCCTTGAAAAAATCTAAAAGCACTTTAATAACTGTATACATGAATATATACACAGAAAAACCTGATGTTGACTGAGCTCTCTCTGAACTGGATGCATTTACATTTACACACACGCACACACACACACACACACACACGCACACACACACCACTGAAACCAAGCAAGTTTTGGAATAAAATAGGGCAGCTGTTTTCAAAAAGAACAGTTTTTCTCTCCCATGTGGAGATCCAGAATTTGAAGGTAATGTTGTTTCTGGTCCTAGCTCCCCTGGGGGTGGGTAGTCTTGCTGACCCCAAATATCGAGTGAAGTAGGCGGATATATACCAGTAGCTAAAATATAATTCAGTGGTGCGGTTTCCAAAGGGCATTAAATATATTTTTTAAGCCTCTAGATAACTCAGTGAGGTGATTACTCTTATTTTTACAATCACCCCCTATTGCAGAGGAGGAAATTAAGGTTCAGGGATGGCAAGAGAAAAGCTAGGACTTGAATTTATATCCAACTGACTCCAAAGCTTGGGCTCTTCCTTCTTTAGCAGTCTGCCTTCTTCCAGAATCAGGTTTCTGTTTGGAGTGTGACACTTCTCGTTCCCATCTATTTATTCATTCAACACGTACTCAGAGCATGCCTACTGTGTGTTAGAGACCACACTTGGCTCTTTGCTGCGTGTGTTTTAATCTTCACAAGAACCTTAAACACTACATATGTTGATCTCAACTTTACAGATGAAGAAATTGAGGCTTGGAGAGTTGAACTGGCTTGCCCAGAGTTGTGCAATTAGTAAGGGCAGGGCCAGGATGGCAACTTGCTCTCCAAATCCTACGCTCTCCCCACTCTGCCCACAGTAGCTTACTCTTTGCTATGACACTATTAAATATTTTATTTCCATTTGTATTATATGGAATTTAATTTCCCTTGTATTAACTTGCTTCCAATATAACTAAGCATCTTACATTAACCCAGGAAGCTTCCTTGCGAAGTCATTAAAAAGACCATAGGAGGAAAAAACAAAACAAAACAAAAAAACCTCACAGCATCCAAAACTTTAAAAATAAAAATATCTTCATATGTATTGCTGGCAACCCCCAAACCTGACAAGTCAGTGTTGCAGGGTTTTGGGTCTCCAGAGAGCATGGTATCTTTTAGTCTGGGTTGATGCCAAAGCATAAGGGGACAGATCAACTTGACGTTTGGCCGTGGTGAGCCAAGTTGGAAAATAACAGAGATGCCCCACAGTGGCTTTAGAAACACAGAAAAAAGAAAATGAGAATCATTGTTAGAAAACATAGACCCAGCAATTTTTATGAGAAACATGCCCTGGTTTTCCTGGTCTGGGACATTCATATTAGTTACAGAGAAGAATCCTTTTGTTGATGCCCAGGCAGCTGTCTACTGTAAATCGACCCATGTCCAAGGACTAGAAGCAGATTTCATCCCTCTCTCCCTCCTTCCCTCCTTCCTTCCTTTCTCCAACAAATAGTGCATTCCTGCCTTTTCCCAAATTGGAGATACAGGGAAGGTAGGAAATGGTTTCTGGCGAAAGTAGCCTGTGGTCCTAATGGAGCATTGACATAAGAAGTGTCTAATCCATGGAAAGGAGAAAGAAAGGTTACTTCTGGAGTCACTGGTCAAAGTACCACGAGGGTTGGAGGAAGGCAAGGGCGTGTCCAGCTGGATGGGTCAGGGGGGGCTCTCTGGATGAAGCCACATGTGATGGCATCCTAAAGGATGGATGGAATTTCCACATTTAAAGAAGGAAAATGGGAGGGGGGCATTGTTGAGTTCGTTCCAGGTAGTACGAATAGCATGAGCTGCAAGGTAAGCAAAAACTGAAAGCTGGCTATAAGGAGCCAGAAGTTCTGTTTGAGCAGAATGCAGGATGCCCTGGGAGGGAGGAGGGAGTTGTCAGGGACAGGATTGCATGCCTCCTTAAGGCAAGGTTCATTCTGCAGGTATTAGGTGCCACTGCGGGCTTTGGAGCAAGGGGATAAAATGATTAGAGCCAGAGGGTTTATCTTATAGGGCCCGGAACAGGAGCTCACTAATTTATGTAACAAGAGCTCACTAATTTATGTAACCAGAACTCACTAATTTATGTAACCAGAGGAAGTTGCTGGATTGAGCTTTGTGATTTCATGAGAGAAAGAAGGGAGGGGGGGCGCCTGGGTGGCTCAGCCGTTAAGCGTTTGCCGTCGGCTCAGGTCATGATCCCAGGGTGCTGGGATCGAGCCCCGCATCGGGCTCCTTGCTCAGTGGGAAGCCTGCTTCTCCCTCTCCCACTCCCTTTGCTTGTGTTCCCTCTCTCGCTGTCTCTCTCTGTCAAATAAATAAATAAAAATCTTTTAAAAAAAAAAAAAAGGAAGAAGGGAGGGAAAGGGGGAGCTGGGAAGAACAGAAGGTCTGGGTCAAGGGTGCTGGTGGCGTTCTCATTTGCTGTACCTACACCCCATTCCTCTTTCTCTCCAGATGTGAATAGATGCTTTCACATGAGCTTCTATCTTCGAAGGGTGGTCACAACTGGATCCTTGATAATCTTCCAAGACCCCCGGACAGTACTGTTTCTATACTTCCTTTGCTCTGATCAGATAAGGCTGTGGTTCATTAGCCTCTGAGTGCATTTGCAAGCATCTAGAGAGAAAAAGCCCTGGCATCCTGTAATTCTACCTTGTGTGAAAACCTGCACCACTTCAAAGAAAAGACTAAGAAAAGTGATTGCAGAATGATTTTCAGTTTTTAATAAGCTGTGTCCCCACCATTCCCCATATTCCCTTCCTCTGAATTATAAGATATAATACAGCAGTGAAGTGTCGAGGTCTCTCAGTAATCAGCTAACCTTCTTGTAAATGACATTGGCAGCACTTTGTGAAATTTCCACTGGAAACACATCTTTGGAAAAGTGCCCTGTGAATTCACCTCTCCCTGATAGCCGTGATTTATTTGGAGCAGTCTGGTATAAGTGGAATGAAACCGTAGGCCGAGGGAGAGCTCAAGTCAGCACGTTGGGGACAGACTGTGGCAAAAACCCGTTTTCATGGCAGAGAGCTGGGAATATCAGAGCGCTACAACCGCAGACCGGGGACCAGCCCCACAGGCAGCCGACCCTGCTCACTGAAGACAGGAGGGCAGGGTTCCCCACCGCCCCCTCTGCCCCTTCCGCTCCCCCCAGGATCTGCCTTGGACTGCTGAACCTTCTGAATTCTCTGGGACCTGGGACCTCAAGGGCAGGAAAGAAGAAAAGATAGCTCAAGAACACAGTATGTACCAAGCACTGAAGCTCGGTCTCTGTGAAAATGGTTAGACATGCGTTTCGTGCACACTTAACAACATCCCTGCTAGGAAGGCCTTTCAGTGGGGCTTTGAAGTTCTCATGCACGCTCCCAGGCGAGGGTGTCCCTCCGGGCCCAGGACGGCACCCAGTGGTGGAATCAGGAACCCAGCTCTTTCCACCCCTGGTGCCCTGCCGTCCTCAGCTCTGGCTGCTCTTTTCATGCTTGCCCCCTTGTGGTCCCAGCGCGGCTGCCACAGCTCCATGACTCATCTCCATACCAGGCCAGGAAAAGAAGAAAGGAGAAGAGGCAGGAAAGCCCCATTTTTCCTAAAACCTCCAGCTAACGTGTCTTTGGCATCACTTTGACACTCAGAGCTGTGGAGGAGTCTGAGGAAGTGAATATTTGTAGCTCAGCACATCGATACTCTAATCAAAATCAGGGTTCTCTGAGAAAGAAGGGAGGTCAATGCGGGGTCCTCAGTGTCTGTCATAGGCTTCGCTGAGTCTGTTTGGTTTAGCAAGTACCAACTGAGGGCCCCTCAGTCTGGGCCTTTTAGCTGCAGCCATGAGGCAGACACGGTACTTGCCTTGATGTTCTCAGGAGCTAGGATGTGAGGCTGAGAATAAGGAGAGGCCACCCATGTAGCTGATGAGGAGGGAGAAGGCTTCGTTCAGTCTCCTTACAGCACCAAGGAGCCAAGCACATTCTTATGACTCACTGAAGCCCCTTGCATGATGCCTTAAAGGGGAGGGACGGGATGAGCAGGTCCGAGGGCTCGTAGGCAGACCTAGACACCGTGTTCATTTTCTCGTTCAACCAGTACTTACTAATCGCTGTTTACACGCCATGTCCTGAGCAGGCATCAGTGTCCGTGGTATATAAAAAAATAGTTGTGCTTCCTGCCCTCGTGCCATTTATAGACATGCTTGAGGCAGTTTGAGATAGCCTTGAGTTTCAACGCAGTCATCAAACCTGTAAGTAAATATGTAATGGTGAATACTCATTGTGGCAAAGACAAGAAGGTGCTCTAGAGAAACAAACAGCAGACTGAATTTGAGATTGCTGGGGCAAGGGTAGGAGCAGGAGTTGTTTAGATGAAGGTTAGGAGAAAGAATATACCAGCAGAGGCAAGAGCGTGTGCAAAGGCCCTGGGATAGGCAACAGCTGGAAGTGTTCAAGGAACTCTGAGATGCTCACATTGTGGGGTGTGGAGATGGATCAGAGGGCTGAATGGTTTCAGGTAAGGCTGGCTCCTGGTACAGGGATTTAAGACGGCATGTGAAGAGTTCTGCTTTTTAAATTTATCCTAGAGGTAACAGGAAGCCACTGTGGGACTTTGAGCTAGAGTGGCCTAATCTGATTTATATATTTGAAAGTTTCTCAAGCTTTGGAGCTGCAACTCCAGTGAACTCCAGTGACAGGAGTCTAGGCAGGGGCTCAGGGTGGCCTGGGGATAAAAACAAACACATTTGAGCTCTATACTGACGCTTAGAGATTATTTGCAAATCCCAGTTATTAAAATGATGTTTTCTGAAAGAAGAGATTAAAGCAGGGGAGAAAAGGGTTGAGGAATGGTCTGTTTCAAGGGTGAGTGAAGCCGTGCCACTGGCAAAGGAGCCTGTGAAGGTCAGAGAGCTGGAGGGAGGGGACCAGAAGAACGTGCCGTCAAGAAGTTCGATAGAAGGAGTCCAGATATTTTAGGACCCCCCCCCCACCGCCCACCACTGCATTTCAGCATTTCAGCCATCTTCCTCAATCCATAGCCAGAGCTTCCATTCACTCTTGGTTTCTGCCACTTTGGGATCCAGAAATGCCAAGAGCCTTTGCAAGCCTTTTATTTTATTTTATTTTTATTTTTTATTTTTAGAGAAAGAGCACATGTGCAAGCAGAGGTGGGGGGGAGCAGAGGGAGAGGGGGAGAGAAAATCCTAAGCAGTCTCCATGCTCAGTTCAGAACCCAACACGGGGGTTGATCTCACAATCCTGAGATCATGACCTGAGCCGAAACCAAGAGTCAGACACTCAACTGAGCCACCCAGGCGCCCCAAATCTTTTATTTACTTAAATCACACTTTTAAAGATAAGCAAACTGAGGCTCAGAGAAGTCACATGCTTGTCCAGGGACACACAGCCTCCAAGCAGCAGAGCCAGGATCATAGTCCCAGCACTCTGTTGATCGAGTGCTGGTGATTCTATGCCGGGTACTGTACTGGGGGTGTTATTTCTCAGTTCCCCAACAACCTGGGAAGTTAGATTCTATGTGTTCCCATGTTACAGATACGGAAATGAGGCTCAGAGATGGAATGCTGTTTGCCAAGATCTCACACATAGGAAGTCGCAGAGCTAGGTTGGCAACCCAAAGCCCATGCTTCCTCTGACATCTTAGTGATGGGGTTCCTAGTGTGTGATGACATCCACCTGTGTGCCTCCATACTCTCTCAGTAGACTGTCATCACGATAGACAGGGGCTTAGAGATGATGGCATTCACACCTCCTAGACTCACAGACTGCCTGCCATCAACAGCCACCAGGCACCCATCTGGCTTGTTCTAGCGAACATCCCGAGCGGGACTTCCTCCTGCCAAAGGGACCCCTACTCCCACCTCCATCCAGGTGGAGTTTCTGATAGAAGAGATTTCTCTCTTGATGGTTTAGTTTTTGAGATAGTCTATCCTACATAAATTTTGTTTTTATAACTGTTGATGAGTTTTTACTTTCTGATAGCTCTTTTCTCTCACGATCACTAAAGGTTGTTACTCATCCCCGTCTTGCCAGCTAGCTTCTTTATGATGGGGCAGTGCCTTTAAGAGGGCTCTCGCACGGTGGCATCTTTTCTTCTTCCCTTTGCAATAACACCAATATGCGGGACCAGACTGCATTTATGGCCTCAGTTCTGCCACACTTCTTGAGGAATAACCCTAACCAAGTCTGACCTTGGTGGGAGATCATCGAAATTTGTCACTGTGACCAGAGAGGTGGTGTGGCCTGGAGAAAGGGCAAAGGCTTTGGAGTCAAACTGGCCTGGGTTTGAATTCTGACAGCACTGTTTATAAGCTATGGGACTTTGGCTGAGTCTGAGCCTCACCCAACCCCCCTGTAGTTAGGAATAAAGCCTTCTTTAGGGAGTCTGACAACGACATGAAAGCATGTAATTCGTGGTACGTTCTTAGCGTGCTTTTAAGTGTCTCTTAATTATTCAACATTTGCTAAGCATCTGCTTTGCTAAGTGGTGGAGATTCATCAGTGAATAAAACAGATGCCTTGCCCTCCGAGAGCCTGTAGTCAGCTTGGAGAACTGACCCTTTCGTAAATAACAATGTGGTCCGTAAATGCAGTGTGGTCCATGCCAATGGATAGGTCTGCATGAGCTCCCATGGGTGCAGAGAGGAGGGTAGCTCCCCCCCCAGCCAGGGATGCAGGAGGAGGTTGGAAGCTTAAATCACTTGCTGTGATCAATGTGCTGAGTGAGCTGGGAAGTGGTGTACGAGTAACAGAACTTAGAGAAGGAGCTACTCGACAAAAAGGAGACATTGAGATAAGATGGTAGCCATCTCTGCTCAACCTTGGATGTAACCACTGATGACTGGGCAGGAAGGAATCATTATTTGCTCCTAGAAATGAGGAAACAGTCTGCTCACAGTGGCTCAGCTGAGGACACGAAGCCAGGTCTTCTGAACCCAATCCCAGCAACTTCTCTGGGAGCCCGGTTGCCTGGCACAGGACTCTTGAACATGGGAGACCTTCACCAGACAGGTACTGAGCACCAAGTGAAAAGGTCAAAGATCACAGATGCTCCTTGCAGCCTAGGTCCTTCTTCTGTGGACATGAACTTCTTGTGAGCACCTCTGAAGGAAAGAAGGCCTAAGTGCCAATTCAGGGCACTGCCAGGCACTTGGTTGAGGAATGTTCTTTCTGTCCCGGGAGGTCTGTGCATTTCAGGGCTGCTGGATTCGGGGGCAAAGCAACTCTCAAACTGGTTCAAGTCTTATAGCCTTTCTGTGGCATAACTGCTGCAGCTCAAAAATGGAAATGTGGGTTCCAGAACATTCCAAGGCACTAATTGTTACTTGTTCTTATAAATTGATCTCCCAGTTCCATAGGAAACTTCTCAAATGTCCCATTCTTCTAAGTTCAGGTCTTGTCAGTCTTTGTAAACTCACCCTGCCTCTGTGAACTATTTGGCTAAATTAATAGTATTGATAGCTACTATTTACTTAGTGCATACTGTACCCCAGGTATCTTAGATGTTCTACATTAACTGTTTCAGGGGCTTACAACAGGCAGACAAAGTAGGCATTTTCCCCAGAGGAAAGTGGAGCTCCGAGTGTCTAAATGACCAGAACTGAAGTCCCATACCTAGTCAGTGAGGAGCTGGAATTCGAATCCAGGTCCGTCTGGCCCCAGTGCCCACACTCTGCCCCTCATGTTCTTTCCCACCATGCCTCTGAGAGTGCCTGGTGCATCTACTGGGAGTGGATAGAGGGCATGAAGGGGATGGTTCCCAGAGAAAAGCCTAGAAAATGTGCCTAGAGACAACATGGAAGGGCTTTGTAGACCAGCCTAGAAGTCTGGATTTGAAAGCAGTGGGGAGCACAGGACAGTCTTCGAGCAAAGGTGTAGTGTGATTCAGGTCTTCGGTAGATGTCTTTGGCAGTGGTTTATACAAATGGGTTGGTTTCTCAGACAAAAATAGGGAGGCCGCCTGGAAGACTGTTTCAGTAACCAGTAGGGTTAGAGGAGGGAAGAGGGCCTGAATTGGGGCAGATATTGCTGCTTTGTAAAAAGGAGGGGATGCATTGCAGGTCATTATAGACTGGTTTTCTTGACCACTTGTATTTTAGCTGTAAGGGAGAGGCAGGAAGTTTCAACCTTAGAGAATGGATACGTAGCGATAACATTAATTAAATTAGAAAGTGAGGAGGGGAAGTTGGCTTGCAAGGGGAAGGAAGTACAGAGGGTAAGTTCACATTAGATTTGAGCTGCTAATAGAATTTCTGAGTGGATGTTCGTTGTCGACAGTTACCAATGGGCAGATGGATAAATAGGTGTTGACTTGAGGACAGCTCTGACCTGGAGACAGAGACCCAATGGGCATCATCAGTGTGGGTGTGAGAGAGGGCAGGTGGGAGGGTACTGAGAAGCAGGGAGTCACGGATGGAACCCCAACATTCAGAGGGTGGGCGGGGGAGGTACATAGACATTAGCCTTAGAGAAAAGGTAGGGAGCTGATGACAAAGAAGCTTTTGGAGTTGGCCATCAGCAGATCGTTGGCAACCTCAGCAGGCACAGTTTCCGCCCCCCTGTAGCAGGCGGAAGCAGGGTCACTACGAGTTCAGAAGTGAGTGAGAGGCGTAGAGTAGAAGCAATTCCTTCTAGACAGAGCAGGGAAGGAGACAGATGGGAGTAACCTGAGGAGGAGGCAGGTTCATGGAAAGGTTTATACAAGGTGGGGGGAGCCTTGAACGTGTTGTCAGCTGTGGGAAAGGAGCCAGGGGGAAGATTGGGAGCCCAGAAGAGCGGGGAGATGATTAATGAAAGGAGGTGGGAGACACAGAGTGGAGGGCAGACGCAGAAGGACCCACCCTGGGAAAGGAAGAAAGACCCCACTTCCTGTGGGACTGGAGAGGGCAGTGAGAATGACAAAAGAGCAAGCTAAGTTTGAAGGGGGGGGGAGTGGACTACAGGGGAGGGTCCGTGCTGACCCTCTAGAGATGGGTTGCCGTACTAGGTAAGCCCTTCATGGCCCGAACTGTGTATGCTCCCTTCCATGCAAGGCACACTGAATCAAATCAATTATATCTTGTACTGTGGGAGCAGAGACAGGGGTAACGTGGCTTGGTGGTCAGATCTGAAGCCAGGTGGACTGGTTGGAATCCAGTCTCTGCCACCTATTAACAGTGTGACCTAGAGCAAGATAGGTAACCTGTCAGTGCCTCAGTTTCCTTATCTGAAAAATGATGATAATGCCAGTACGCATTTCATGAGGGTAATTTTGAGGATAAAATGAGATAATATCTGTTAAAGGCTACAAACAATGTTGGACATGTGATAGGTGCTGCAGAGTGTTTATCACTGTTATTGGCAATATTAGTCCCCGATGGTTTTCAGTGCCCGTGGGGTCCCAGGAGCATGCTAAGTGTCATACATACATTACCTAACTTAAATTCTGTACTAGTCCCGGGAAGCAGGAGTTATTATGATTTCCTTTATATAGATGAAGAAAAGAGGTTCAGAGAAGTTATCAACTTGCCACAGTCACACAGGGAGTAAGGACAGAGCCAGGATATGAGCCTACGACAGCCTGACTCCAGAATCCGTGCTGTTTCTACACTGGCTCTTCCACACTTTACCTGGGCTCCTCCCAAATCAGGACCCCCTGCCCATGGAACCCCTCATTCCCCGTGTCCCCTGGCAGCGGGTTCCCAGGACACGTGCTTTCTCAGTCCCTGGCTTCTCGGGGCCCAGGAGCTCGCACCCAACGGTCTGTACTTGGGGGGAGAGCTCCTTTATCTTTAAGTCGAGCACAGGTTTAAAGAATACAAATCTAGCAGAGGTTTGGGTGGGTTTCTTGCTGCTTAAACAGAGCAGAGGACCTTCTGTTGAAATGACAGGAGTATGAGTGTTATATGAAGGGTTATAAAAAATCACGAGCCAGAGACCTCCGAACATCTGGTTTTCGTTTGAGTAGCTGCTAGTTCAGGCCTTTATCTGAGCAGCTCTCATGTTCAGGGCTAATAGACGCACAGTTTGTTTCATTCCTGGTTCATATTACACGCCAGCCTGATTTTTTTATTTTATTTTCATTTGTGTCATAAGCCAAAGAATCCATGCAGAAGTGCAAGGGACAGACTGTATATTTTGGACGAGCAAGAAAAAGCCCAGTGCACTAAGGCAGGAAAACAAGGGTGATATTTTTCACAAATACGGTGTGTATTTTTCTCAAGCTTATAAATGCAAGCTCTTCAGTGGAAACCTTTCATTTGGGAAATCGTTCCTACTAGCGTTCTCTCTTTTTAAATGAGAGGAGAGGAAGGGGAAATCTGTTGAGCTGTTTCTGGGTGCCCCGGACTACACTGAGCACAGTTTATTGACGTGAACTCATTTTAATTCTCATAACCAATGGTACCATCCGACTTGTGATCCCCATTTTCTGGGTGAGGCAGGGGATTGCATTCAAGGTCCCACAGAAGCAGAGCTAAGATTCTAACGCAGGTTCATCTGATTCACAATTATTTTGCAAGTTTCCAACACTTTTTGAAGGCACTCTGCACTGTGCTCAGCTGTCTTTTGTGTCTGATAAGTAATAAAAACACCTTTAGTGAGGACACTGGGTCCTAACATTCCTGATAACGAAAGACAAAAAGATACATAGCATAACAAAGAACATTGACTTTCTAGTCAAAATCCAGGGCTTCCTGGTTAAATGTAAGACAAATTCCTTTAAAATCACTGATAAAAAAGGAGTATGGCCATTAGCAGTGTTTTAGAAGTTCTGGCTAACATAAGGCAGAAAACAGGAATAAGAGGTTGGAATAAAGCTATCATTATTTGTGAAGGATATGTTTATATTCCTAGAGAACCCAGAAACATTAATTGAAAACTATTTTACTTAAGAATTCAGAACCTGCAACTGGGATACAAGATAGCTTTTCAAAAGTCAATAGATTTCCCATATACTTGCAATCACCAGGTATGAAATATAATAAAAATGTCCCAGTTAAAAAAAAATCAATAAAAATTAAAATATCACTTAATGAGAACTATATGTGACCTGTGTGACAAAAACTGTGAAATTTTATTGAGGGCCATAAAACAGGACATGAATAATTAGGAAATATAGCATGTTCCTAGATGAGAAGGTGAAACACTCTAAATATGTCAGTGTACAGGTTTAATGGAATGCCGAACGGAATCCTAAAGGGAATTTAGGAGATGGGATTGAATGGTTTAAGGCTTCATCTGGCATAATAAACAGATGAAAGTATGGAAGAAATTCAAAAAGAAAAATGAAAGGACACTCATCTTTAAAGATACTAACATATCACCAATCTAAAATAAAAGAGAATAGGAGTCAAACACATTAACGAAGTAAAATTGCCCCAAAATATTATAAGCTACATGTAGAACTTTAATATTTGGAAAAAAAAAAAAAAAGGAAGAATTGCAATGGGGAAGGAAAGGCTTAGTTGATAAACGTTGTTAGAATAACTTGGAAAAACAGAGCCTAAACCAGAGGCTGCAAAGTGACATTCAGAGGGACAGATGTGGCCGAGAGACACAGAGAAGGCGTTTTGAGCCTTCAGTGTTGGCCTGATATGTAAAAATTGGACGGTTGCCCAAAAAGCCGTAGGTTTATGGCCTACCTTTAAAAATTCAGAGAGCGAAATTCCTGCAGGAGCAAGTCCCTGCCCTCTCCAAAGCCCTGTGATTCACCACAGTCTACACTTCATCCTGTGTTCTCACACCTGACCTGCTTCGCTTCTTTAACTTACCCGTGTTGGCCCCTGGAGGAATTGGAGTTTTCACCCTCTGATTCAGACTTCACTTCACACCACATGCCCAAATAAATTCCAGATGGGCTAAAGAGGTAAACATTGGAAAGCCAAACCAGAAGTGGGTAAAACCCAATGTTCGTGTATCCCTAGCCTACAGAAGGACTTTTAAGCTTAAAAGATTCACTGAAGGAATCACACACACACATACACACACACAGACTGGCACATATTAACATAGAATTGTAAAACTTCCATATGTCTTATAAGTCTTATCAAAATAGAAGGAAAATAGTAGGCTGAGAAAATATTTGAAGTAAAGGTGAGAGACCAAGGAAGGGCTAATATCTATAGTATGTTCAAGTACATATGCTGTGAAAAAAATTGTGATCTCATGGATAAATGGCTAAAGTTCACATGTAGAAAAGTTTCCGAAAATATATAGTATGCTGTAAACATACGTGAAATATGTTAAACCTCATTAGTAATCTAAGAAGTGCAAATTAAAATAATTGGGTATTTTTTTTTACCTAATAAAGTCACCCCCTCCCCCAAGTTAATACCCAATCCTGAACGGGCTGCAGTGAAACTGTACCCATGTATGTTACTAGTTGTGTTGTAAATCAGTGCCGCCCTTTGGGAAAGCAAGTTGGCATTTTATATTAAATCATAAAAATGTTCATATTTTCAACGCCCGAGAGTCTTTCTAAAGAACTAAGCTGATACTTAGCAAAAGCTTCTTGCTTATCTCAGCATTGCTTACAATTGTGAAAAATTGGAAACAATCCAATGTCTAATAAGAAGAAAATATATAAGCAAATTATGGAATATTCACTTGATGAATATTACTCAGCCATTAAAAATTATCACCATCAAGTGTCTGAAACATGGGGAAATGCTTGTCATTTTCAGCCCCCAAAGGACACAGAAGTTATGTTTCCCACACAAATGCATCTATTAATATCAGTGTAATTTGTCTGATCTGATAGTCTGAGGTAGAACTGGCCCTGGAACTTGAGGCTTTCAACTCCAAAACCGTGCTGTTCCCACACGCTCTTCCTGCAAAGCGAAGGGATGTTTACAGGGCATCAGTCAGGGTTGTCTGTCAGGCTGGTTGTTGGGTCTGGTGCTGTGCCCAACGGACATTAATGCAGTCCTTCAGAGCACTAATGATAGGCGCTGCAAAAGGGACTTGTCAACCTTACAACCTCTGAGAGCTGGGCTTTTCTACACTTTCCTCCTCTCCCCAGTTGGCATGAGTGATAAAGGGAGCAAATCTAAAGGCCAAGCAAGGATTTGAGTTGAGCCAAAGTCTGCTGGTGAGGGCAGCAGGTGCTGTGGGACACGTGTTTCTTCAACTCTCCGTGACGCACCTAGATGCATGAAATATTTCCATTGTTTTTTGTTTTTGCTTTGTAAAGAATGCATTACGTTAAAACCATTAACCATGAAGGCACACCATGCTGTCTAAGTTGGCTTTGCTTGAGGGGAAAGGCAAGACCCCCGGTGGTCCCTCCATCCTGAAAACCTAGTGTTAGGGGAAAGCAGAGAAGGCTTAGTGGGATTTTTTCTTTCAGAAAGAAAGCCTATTTTAAAGAATTGTGAGCTTTGAAACCTGAGCCTGCTGTTCCATCTCCTGCATCCCCCACACCCAAACTGGACAAGAATTTTCTGTGTAGCAGGGTTTACCATGACCATAATCATCCCTCATGTCCTATGGACTTGCAGCCCACTGAGCACATGGACACAGAGCTTTTCGCATTTTTATTTCGATCTTTACAACGCAGTGAAGTAGGGTGGTATTTGGATTATTGTCCCTATTTCATGGAAGCAGCAGCTGAGGTTCAGAAGTTAAGGCTCTTTTACTGGTCCAAGATCTCCCAGCCAGCGCATGGGCGAGCCTGGGTTTCGATCCAGTTCTCCTGTCTGATTGACCCGATCATTCATTTACCCTTACAAGCACACATGCATCCCGTCTGCGTCTCTTCAGCAGCTTCTCTGTGCCATACCCTCTGCTGGGACAGTGTTGACAGCTGAGGACACGCGTCTCGGGGATGGGCCCTGGTGGATGTCTCGGACTGCAGGGACAGGGACGTTGATCAGCACTGTGACTAGGATGAGTTATGAGGGAAAGGGTGGAGTTTGGGGAGCACTTAACAAGGTTGCTAACCTAATTGGGGCAGGGGAATGCGTGACATCTAAGCTGAAACCTGAGAAATTGAACAGGGAGAGTGAGGCGAGTGGCAAGGGCGGAGAAGGTAGGAGGATTTAAGACTAATGGTGCCCAAGGACCACTAGCATTTCATGCGTAGAGGAGGAGCCAGAGAAGGAGCGTGAGGAGAAGTGGCTACAGCGGCAGAAATGTCAGAAAGTGCTTTTTTGTTTGTTTGTTTGTTTAATATCTGAGGGATGAGAGAACTTCAAGAAGGAAGAACTGGAAAATTATCTCGAATGCTATTGACAGGAACTTGTGGTTGAAGGTTATATACATCTCCCTCCTGGGGTCCCACCCTAATGAGAGCAGTGATTTAAAACAAGGAACAAATCCACAAGGACAAAAAGAGTAAGAGACAATAGCCATCAAGAGATGTCAGAAGACTTTTGGAAAACGGAAAGTGGGTTGAGACAGCAGCATAGAGAAAGCTAAATACTGAGCCCCTGCTGATTAAGATGTCAATGAGAGCAGAGCCCCCAGAAAACCTCAGACATGGGGTACCAGGTGCAGCAGAGGGCAACGGGAGGCCACAGAGCTGAAACATAGATGAGTTCAAGTCTCTGTGAGAGGCAAGCAGCCACAATTAGACCCTTAGGTCTCCCGGCCCCATCTCACACAGACAATCAAATTACCTGTCCAGTGTAAGAGTAGAATAAAGATGATAACAGCCATGCAAGCTCCTAAAATCACACCTCCCATTCACCTTTTCTCAGGAATCTCCTGGAAAATGCACTCCATCAGAACCATGAAGTAGGCCAGCAAGAGGGGTCCAGGAAACAAGGGGTTCAGTAAATGAGAGAGGTGAAGAGAAGGCCCGGAATGATGGAGGTGTAGCCGACCCAAAAAACAGCAGAGAAGACTGCAACAGGGCAGAGGGCTCAGGAGGGAGATCCCCCAGGCAAAAGGAAAAACTGTGAGCCAGACAGATTACGTGGTACATTCGATCACGTGGAAAATTCTATTTCAGAGGGATTTTAGCTTTGTTGGATCGTAGGTAGGGGTAGAGTTATTAATAAAAACATACAAAGTAGAAGCAAAAAATGATGTTTTCCATGAGATCACAGCAGACTGGAGCGGCTAACCGCAGTAGTAGCGAACACCGAATGTAAGCAAAACAAGAGCTGCATAAGCACATAGTGTGGCAAATTCTAGAAGAAATAGCCAGAAGAGTTGAGGCTAGTGGTCTGGGGTGTGGCGGGCGGCGGGTAGGGCAGAGGACGGCTATTTTCATCACAAGCTTTATAGTGTTGTTTGACTTTTTAAATTATGTGCATACATTACTTTGAATTAGAAAAAAATTAATGTGCGAGAGGCCAAGGAGGAAAGAGTTGGAAAGTGTCCATTGGAAGTAGCTGTAGGAACCTCAGCGAGCCCTGGTTCCTTCCACATCCCCTCACTTAGCCCCATCCGTTGGGAAGGCTCATTTGCGAGTAAGTTCCACCTCCAGCGTTCTCCCCAAGTAAGTGCGCATTTAGCTCACTCCAGTAAGACAGTCTGTTCTTTCTGTGCCTTCATTGTCCAGAATGATCCAAGATGAGGCTACCATGGTGATTGAAAGTTGTACACAGTCCCTCAGCCTTTCCATACTGTGTAATGGTTGGGAGGAGACGTTTGGGAGCCTGAGTCCCTGGGTTCAAGTTCCTGCACCTCTCCCCTTGTCAGCCGTGCTGCCTTGGGCACACGTAGCCAAGAAAACAAGTCAGGCCCTGGGAGTGATAATCGGCACAGACTTTGTTACGAGGGAGAAATGAGTTGGTGTGTGCAGAGCAGTCTTCCCACTAAGCACACGATAGATGTTAACATTATTGTCAGTCCAAATTCTGCTTTCGTGTTTATTGCTTTCCCAAGTTACACAGTTGTCCAAATTCAGGCTTTACCTTTTTATGCCCAACTCTGTTTACCCTGCTAAAAAAGCAAATCAATTAAAAACATATACATTGGTTGTTTGCTTTTTGGTTTTGTTTTTGGCAGAGTACTACACTGCTCCCTGGGAGAGACAAAGGCAGTGCTATCTGGGGTCCTTGTCCTTTAAGAGCTTTTCACAGCACGAGAATTAGCACTGATAGCATGAGGGCGGGGGTTACCATGTAGTGCATGGAAAATTGTCAAGGGGATTTAGAGAAGGCCAACGGTGAGGGTAGGGTCACTGTAGCCTAGGGTGGGCCAAGAAGGCACAGAGGCTCTGGTTAGAAAGAAAGGAAGGGAGGAGCCACAGAACAAAAATCCAGGACGAGAAGCTACTGGAAGTGCAGGAGCATGCTGACGTGACAGAACGGGAGGAGCCCGTTCCGTTCTGCAGCCATCGGATGTGAGAGCTTGAGGAAGGTGATAGCCTTCCCTGAGCCGCAGAAGGGTTAGACGAGATCATGCGGTGCCCCTGCGTTCCACCGGACGTGCCGTTGGCTCCCCCGTGATCTTCTTTAATTTGTACTTGGAGTCCGAATCTCAAAGCAGAAGCATGTTGACTGGCTGAGGGTCTGCAAGAAGGCGTTTTCTTGGGGGAGGGCAGTGGAGTCAGGGCTCTCGGCCTAAACCTGTGGTCCTAGCCAGCCTGGTTGCTGCCGGTCTCAAGAGGTTGTTTAGATAGGAGGGATATTTGCAGCGGTGAGCACTTGGGGCCTCCAGTTCAAACTGGGGCAAGTCTCTCTTGCCCCTCATTACCGGCATCCACCAGCGGACCGCCCTTCGTGGCCTCAATCCACGGCTCACCCTCGCTTCCCACCCTGCTGCCCCACCTGATTCTGAGAACACCTGCCTTTGAACGTGTTCCTCTTTCTAAATGCTCCGAGGGCCCTTTTTTGCCTGGTCCCCGCCTGCTGGGCCCTCAGTGCTGCATGGCAGCGTGTACCTGGGGGACCCCGGGGTGTTGCTTCCCCCTCGGGGCTTTCCACGTGGATTCACTGCAGACCCTTACCGCATCGTGACCCACCTTCTTGTCACCCCTATCAGACAGCTGCGCCTTCATCATATCTCAGCTGACTGTTTACCAACCGTTTGCTTTTGGCCTGACCATGAACTGAGAGCAGGGCCTACAGAGGGGCTTAGATCCTTTGGCCCACCGAGTGCTAATTGCCCTGGGGGTGCCAGGCCTGGAGATAACTAGTTTCCAGTAACTAGTTGTCTGGGAGACCTACCAGCTCTTGCCTCTGTAATCTTGAGCAAGGCTTTTCCCTTTTCTGAGTCTTCATTTCCTCTGAAAAATAGGAATAGTGATACCTAACGCTTAATGCTGGGTGAGCGTGGGATGAGAGGATAAAGAGATTTGTGAGCTTATCGCGGGGCCTAGCACATGGCAGGACTCAGTCAAGGGTGGTACTGAGGGCCACCACTGTTGCTGTTGTTGCCTCACTGAATGTCTGGATTTATTCCTTTGTTATTAAAAACTTGTATCTGTGCTTCAGATCTAAGAAGCTTACATGGGAAGAGTGAGGGGTCAAATATTCTAGCACACCTCTAACTTTCAGAGGATGTTTGGAAGTGCTCTCTGGCCCAGTGTCTTTCTCTTAATTTACTGTCCTAGCAGTCGAGTGTGAAGGTTGGGGTTTCCCCGGGCTCCGGGAGGGATGAAGGGTTACACTCAGCCATCGTGAATTAAAGCCGTTCTCCCTAAACCTTCCAAACCATCAGATGCCCAGAGCAGCAGCCCCTCAGACCCAAGTGCTTTGGAGAGAATGTGTGCCTGCCTCCTCCGGAGTGCTGGCCGGCCGCGGGAATGGCAGGCGGAGGGAGGCAGGCTGGGTGGCCGAGGCTGACGCAGGCAGAGATGCTGTCCCTACAGGCGCAGCGCTCAGGTCCCGGGGTCTTTCACTCTGCCCCCAGAGGAGGCAGAAGGCCCAGCAGGGGGAGTCTGTTCCCCAGGAGGGTAGTCACTCTTTTCCTGCTTCTGCTACGTCCTGTGGAAGCCTTAAGACCCAGCAAACCCAGCATCCGCCCCTCACCTGAAGTGTAACCATGAGCAGGGGCCGCTCCAGCGGCTTCTTGCACGGACGCGTGTGTGTGCGCACGTGCATGCTCTGCCTTCAGCTACTGGGCCCACAACGAGGCAAGGGATCAGGCCCAGTCAGCAGAACAGCCCCTGCCCCTGTTGCGGGCACCGCCAGGGTTCTCAGGGTGAGCAGTAGCGGAGTTGGCCAGATGAAGAGGCTCGTGGGAAATGTCCCCAGGGCATCGAGGAGAGGCCGGACCCTTCTAGCTCACGTTTCACAGAAGGACAGTAATGTTTCTAGGATGTTTATCCATGCACTGGGGGTCTGAGCCAAAGGCAAAGGGAATCAGCAGGCCGAGCTCTTCCGCGTGGGCGCGGCTCAGTGTGCCACACCGCGTCATGCGGAAGGAAGAAACCTGACGTCTTACGCAGACTCAGTTGTGTCGTAAGGACGGAAGCCAGTGCTGGGTAGAGCTGCTGCTGGAGCATGAGTCGCTGCTTTCCTAAGCCGAGTGATACCTACCTGTGTGCACGGCGTACCAGCAGCCCTTGATGAGGGAGAAGTGGGCTGAGGTCAGCCAGGGGACAGCCAGGAAAGGCTATGGCCCCCATCCATAGTCACTCACTCGATAATCCTGTAACACCTACTGTGTGTCGGGCTGTATAATCACTCCCATCTTACAGACTAGGAAACCGGGGCATAGAGAGATGAAAGGACTTGCCCGAGGTCACACAGGACGTGGCAGAGTGGGATGAGAGTGCCCAGGGTCTTGCTCTAAAGTGTGTGCTCTTTCTCTTATATCACGCAGTCTCTGACTTGGCCTGTCTAATATGGGTTTGCTTGGTTTGGTTTGCTTTGACTTCATTTCATTCTACCTACCACCGATGAGAAATTTACTGCAAGCTCCACAAAGCGCTTCACATGCAATATCTCAGTTAACCCCCATCTGCGCTATGAGATAGTCAGTAAGGAACTGGGACTCAGAGACTGTAAATGATTTGCCCAGGGCTGCACAACCCTGAGAGTCAGAGCCAGAAGTCAGACCCCGGTCTGTCTGATTGCATGGCCCACGGTCAGTCCCAGGTCAGGGACTTCTGGCCAATGAAGTCAGATTATGCAGGAATTACGCCGGGGTCCAGCCCTGAGGCGCTGAGGGGTTAGAGACCAAGCATGGGGAGGCAGAGCCCAGCTGACCACGCCTGGGTTGGTGCTCACACTCCAGCCCAGCGGACCAGGGGAAGGAACCGGGGTCCTAGGAAGGAGGCTGGCCAACCACAGGGGCCGCGCTCTAGTGCTTCGGGGACCCCATGGGCTCTTATCAGTCAAGCATGCGGGCAGCTGAGAGTACAGTCTGCTTCAAACCTGTCACTGGGCAGAGAGCAAACGGGCCTGGCACATGGACGGGCCAGCATGTCATGGGCCAGGGAACTAGGGAGACTTCCCCTCTGGGTCTGGCCCAGGCAGGGGCCGACGTTTGATTATAACCTAGTATAATGGTGGCTTAGATTCCTGCTGCTGCCGGAGAGTCAGAGGTGGCCAGAAGTTTCCACAAACTTTTCACAACAGCAGCTATTTCTCAATTCTTTACAAGATATGTAGTTTTTTGCTTTTACCATTTGGGCAGTTTCTGCCTAGAGGCTGAGGGAGTGATCTGTCTAGATGGCTAGGGCAGCTATAAAATATTTAACTTGAGCATATAATTGCATTACCATGATCTCTAATAGGATTTGGTGTCCAGCAGAAGTCCAGCTTGGCCTCTGGCCCAAAGACAGACCCACGTTATTATGTTGAGTGTTGCCTACTAGATAAATAAGAAAGAAATACTGTTCAAATCATTGTGCAACTGACCGACACACATTACAGTTATTGTAAAGAAAAATCCACCAGTGTCAGAGATTTATCCATCTTGTTAATCATTTTATTTTGTTATATCCTAAAAGAAGTAATTCTGGTCCATAGTTCACAGAAGCCATCCTGACAGTTCTTGCTAGGGAGAAGAGCTGGGGGTCTGCAAAGTCATATTACTGCAGGTCCCCCCAAACACATGGTTGGTTCTGTTTGGGGATAAGAGAGCCTGATACAGTGTCTAGCTGAATGTAGCAGGCCCAGAGGAAGAGAAATGAAAGTGAAGCTGCAGGTCCCGAAAAAATGTATAGAAATGAAATTTGGAGGGGCGCCTGGGTGGCTCAGTCGTTAAGCGTCTGCCTTCAGCTCAGGGCGTGGTCCCAGTGTTCTGGGATCGAGCCCCACATCAGGCTCCTCTGCTGGGATCCTGCTTCTTCCTCTCCCACTCCCCCTGCTTGTCTCTCTCTCACTGGCTCTCTCTCTCACTGGCTGTCTCTGTGTCAAATAAATAAATAAAATCTTTAAAAAAAAAAAAAGAAATGAAATCTGGAAAAAATAAAATAAAATAAAAACAAAAAAAGAAAGTCAGCAAGGTAGCCAAGAGCCCAGACCCCCACAGAAGGAGCCCAGCCTTAGGATGTGAGGCTTCACACGCCAAAGGACACTCATTCAACCACAGGTTGCCCTTTGTCATTTGATATTTAACAAGTGTTGAGGGAACGGCTCCTGCAGCCAAGGCAGCGGGCCAGTCACTTGGGAGACACAGAGGAGATGAGGAATTGGAAATGGATTCCTTCTTCTCAAAGAATTTGCAGTTCACTAGGGAAAGAGAGCTATACTCATAAATAGCTAGACTGCTAGGTGGAAAGCAGTAGGTGATAAGTGAAGGAGAGAGGGAAATTGCCATTAGGGCTCAGATGAGGGAGAGAAAGGCCTGTCTTGCTAGAAGGAATCCCGGGAGGCTTGAAGGATAGTCAGGTCCTGGACGTGTGTACGGGGGCCAGGGGCGTGCTTCGCAGGTGCAGCGGTCAGCGTTGGCTGGAAAGGGGGTGTGGGTCTGGGAAAGGCTGGGGAGCAATTTGGCAGCAGCATGAAGAGGCCGTGAGGAGGACCCTTGTGGCAAAGAAGTTATTTTGGAAAGAGAAGTTGAGCCTTAAACTCCTGGTTCCAGAAACGTGGGCTTTCTCCTCTCTAACATTTCCTACGGTATACTTCTTGAGATGATTTTGCATTATACATGGACAGACTCTCTTTCAAAAATGATGTATTTATTTTAGTATGCTGGGAAAAATGTAATTAGGTATATCAAACTATTATTTCAAATTTCTGTTTTAAATGAATTCAAAACAATAAATGAGCCCAAAATACTAAGTGAATAATAAGACAGATAGTATGTGCCTATGGCAACGGCGTACAGGTGGTACCCAAGTAAATGACATTTAGAAACACTGCTCCAGGCCAGGGTCATATATTCAGATGTCTTGGGGACCGAGCAGGTGACCGCAGTGTCTGGGCCTCTCCTCAATGAGAAGAGATCGTTGCCATGCTAGATCGTCCAGTTTTTCAGGAAAAGCCACTGTTGAGATATTTTATTGAGCTCTCCTTTTTTAGAAATCCTGGCAACTAACTCAGACTTTTTAAACACTGTACAAGCAAAAGTGTCCATAGGCCTCCAGTTTGTGGTATCTGCTCTGGATGCTGAGAAGCAGTGGCCTTATCCGTGGTCCAAAGACGCTCAGTTCCAGAATGACAGCCCGGGCCTGCAGGTATAGGGCAGACTGAAAGGGACAAGGCTGCAGGCGGAAGTCCCCTCAGACGCCGACACAGTGGTCCAGGCCAAAGGGAATCCAGCCCAGACATTTCCATTTTCCAGGTGAAGTCCTGGAGCCATGGGTGTTCTTAACCTGTGGGTGTCTAGGTCATCTTTACACAGTTCTGTGCATTCAGACCATGCTGACCTGGTGTTCTGTGTAGCTTGCAAGCCGTATCGAGCTTGGTGACAAGCCTGGGTAAGTGATGGGAGAATAATTAGCAACACCCCCACCCCACCCCCTCAGAGCATGTTTCTGTTCCTCCATTGTCTGTCATCACAGAATAATTCAGCACAAAGTGATGTTCATTAGATGGAACTCTCTAGCCAGCAGCTGAGTAGAGCTTTTAAATACCTGATTTCTTAAATAATTTGTTCTAAAGACAGACTTGACATGAAGTTGGCATGCCGATCCGCAGGTCGCTGCGTGGGAGCTTCAGAGATGATTATTCTGAATCTGGCTCTGGCTCGACCCGCATCTTGCCCAGACTGCTTTGCATTTCAAAAGGCTGCCTGTTCTTCAAGAGCTATTCCAGTGCTCCTCCTGGAGGACCAGGCCCTCCTCCTTGGAAGTGGTCCACACGTTACGGCGTTCTCGCGTAGTGTAGGTCTCTCTGTCCTCTCTGGCTTGTTGTGATAGCCGTGTGTGCAAAGTCTCAGCCTTTCTTCCAGACCGCTGGTTCTCAGAGTGGTAGCCAGGGTACCCAAGGGCATCACTATCACCAGGCACCCCTGCCCCAGACCTATGACACGAGAAACTCTGGAGGTAGAGCCTAGCGGTCCATGTTTTAACAAGCCCTTCAGCTAATTGACAGAGGCTAAAGGTTTATCACTGAAACTGTACGAGGGACGGGAGTAAAGCAACATCTCCTGGGCACCTCCTGTGTCCCAGGTGCCTGTCTGTATACACACACGTGCGCGTACATACGTATACACGGACTCAAACGTATGTAGTGGCTTTATTTCATCTTTGCGGCAGTTGTGTAAGGCAAACGGTTTTCTCATTTCATAGATGAGTTAACTGAGACTTCACACCCCACCCTCCCAGGGTGCATTTTAGTTCAAATACTAGAGAGTGGGTCTCTAATGGGCCCAGATCCTCTGTGCACCAGGCCCCAGAGCGCCAGTCCGCCTGTGTCCTGAGTCAGTCTGGGTCGGGTGCTCCCCCCAGGCCGGTCAGCTCTGGCCAGCGAGGAGGTGGCAGCATCTCGGCCCCCTGGCATTACTTCTCGGAAGGAGCTGCCGGTGGAGGATGGATAGATCTGTAAGGGAAGGAAAAGTGTCTCCAGACATTTGGACATGTACTTCTCCTTTGAAGGCCCTTTTCTTCTTGAACAGCACAGCTTCATCGCCATGTCGTGTCTCTGTGTCCTCTCTGGCCTGTGCTCGCGGGACAGGGGAGGAGACCGCATGTGCAGCCTTCTCCAGGCCAGGCAGCAGAACCAGAGTCCACAAGGGGGCCTCTGACACCTGTGAGAGCTGCTGCCAACAGCCACCAGAGCAGAGGAAGGGCTCTTAGCTAGAAGCCAGGGAGCTGCCTGTTCTCCAGCCCTGTCCCGAGGACTCGGCCTCGCGGCCCCTCTCGCAGGACAACGGTGACATGATGCTAGCTATCCGAAGGCACAGACGGGAGGTGTGAGAATCTAAAGTCAACCCTTCAATGAGCAAACTTCCTTTTCCCCTCTCAAACCCTAAATATGAGGAATTTCTCCACTTTTTCATGTTTGTGTAGTATTCTAACAACTGATAATTTGGGTTCATCCATGAGACCATAGGCTGGATCTGAAAGATGATCGAAGCCATCCACTTCACTGGAACCCTTCCTGAGCCAGAGTGAGTGCTCAGTAAATACGTGCTCCGTGAGTTTAATTTTGTACATGAAAAGGGAGACCCGAAGAGAGGAAGGGGCCTGGCCAACGTCACCCAGTGAGCTGGTGGCAGGAGTGGGACTAAAACCCAAGTTTCTCGATGCAGTCCAGGCCTGTTCCCTCACGCATGATTCACGGAATCCTAAGGTTTCAGGTTTAGAATCTTATTTTTAATGCCACTCCAATCTCTCTGCCGGTCATCAGTTTGAATGCAGGCTGTGACTGAAAAGGTGTGATCTTATGGGCCACCCAGTCCCTTCATTGTGTCATTCAGCCCACAGACTTTCACTGAAGACCTGCTGTGAGCAAGGATGGCACTATTGACTAAAGAGTCAGAAACAAATGGCACATTTCCTGCCCTCAGGAAGTTTATAGTATCTGGCAGTTCCATACACATCAACAGAATATGATCCTACAAAAGTAAATAGTACCCTGCTCTGGCTCTTACAAGATTCTTTCTTCTTTGGAATTAAGTCCAATTCCCAAGGACTGTAGTCCTTACTTGTTGGCCCTAATGAACCTAATTTAGGACCACCAAACAAAAGTCCAGTCCTTATCTTACATAATAGCCCTTCAGATACTTTTAAACAGAGGTCAGTACCCCCTAACTAAGCTAAATTCCCAATTCCTTCAGGATTTTTTTTTTTTAGAGAGAGAGAGAGTGGGGTGTCGGGTGGGGGGTACAGTGCAGGGGAGGGGCAGAGAAAGAGGGAGAGAATCTTAAGCAAGCTCCACGCCCAGCACGCAATACAGAGCCTGACACGGGGCTCGATCTCATGACCCTGAGATCATGACCTGAGCCATAATCGAGTCAGAAGCTGAACTGACTGAGCCACTCAGGAATTCTGTATGCGAAATGTGTGTTGAAGTCCTCTTATCCTTCTCTTCATTGCTCTTCAACGAGCATGCTCAAGTCCGTCTTATCCGTCTCTTAAATGTGTCTCCCAGATGTGAACTGCTGAACTCCAAATATGGTCTGAGAGGACAGTACAGACTTGCACTTCCTCCCAGTCCCTTGATTCTAGGCATGGCATGTCGGAGACTGTAGGGCAAGGAAACGATAGCTTTGTTGGCCACCAGGCATTCTCTGGAGTTGACTGTCGTGCCGTGTGCCTCCTGCCTTCTTTCCTCCATTTCCCCTTGTGTCTCAACACAGTGAATATTACTGAGTACTTGCCTTGTGTATAGCAGGCACCGGACTTTTTGGAGAACCAGACTTGAGGCTTGTCTTCAAGGAGCTCATGGTCTCATTGGTGAGATTCTGTGTGCCCCCCCAAAGAAAGAATTAACAAAAATAACCAAAACTTAATATAATCAAGGGAATCATCATTTTTTTCCCTGAACCCCCTCCTTACAGCTGCTCTTCATAGTGGTTGGTAAACTTCTGGGTATGATTGAGAATAGATCTCCCAGTTCAAATACCGGCGCAGAACTGGCTTTAAGCCCAGGCTGTCAGGGGCTTTGTCAAATTTTTGCCATTGCATTGACCTAGACTGTTGCAGACTGGAGGCCTTTGAATCCCATCATCTGCACGCAGAGCTGGGGCGCCTACAGGGACCGACACCTCACAGGCCATGGAACAGCTTTGCAGCACCTGGCACCTTCCCAGTGCCAATCTCAAGCACACAGGGAGACAAGTTCTTTCAGATGTTGGCATGAATCTGCCTGTGTTTGGGCTTCTGGGAGACAACAGGTTTAATTTGTTTTGATAGTGCTTTTCCCCAGGAGGGAATATACCCGAACACCCTGCCTTCTTCGCATTCAGCACACTGCTTGTTTGCTTTCCTGTGTTACCATGGGGAGTTGCTGTGTGCTTTATATGTATATGCGTGTGCGTTCACCTCCAAAAGCCCACATGGCCTTGTTGGGGTTCATTAGACCAAGTTAGTATGTTGCTTTGGTTCACAAAAGAAAGGCATGTGTGACCCTTCCTTAAAACCAAAATAGCAAGTCTGCCAAGGCCGGAGCAAACCTCTTCACATGCACACTGCTACACCGTTAGCTCTTCAAAATAACTCTCTTAGGTGGGTGCTATTATTTTTGTTTGTTTTTTGTTCTGTTTTGTTTTTGTTTTTTTGTGAGGTGTGTGCTATTATTAACCCCATTCCACAGATGGAGAAACTGGTATGTAGAGATGACTTGTCCAAAAGGCACAGAGCTAGCGGGAGGCATTCTGGCTTCAGAGCCCATGCTCTGGTTCAGGCCAAATACCACAACTCTGGCTTCTTTGGCATCAGGTAGAACCTGGTTCACCTACCAGATTTGCCCTTACAGCTGTGTGACCTTGAGAAGGTGACTTTAGCTCGCAGTCTCCATCTGAGAGCTGTAAATGTGTAAAATAATGGCAAAGGTACCCATTTCTCACAATTATTACGAAGAATAAATTAAAATCTATGGTACACCTTTCATAGCTCCATTTGAGGAAATGAAAGAGTCTCTGTTAAAGTCGTCTCTCCACCTTGAGTTGCTGCAGAATTAAATCCCAGCTATGCCATCTCGTTTGTCTTCCTCTCTTTTCCTTGTTGCCAGTAATAAGCCTAATCCCCTTCCAGGATCAAAGAAGATGTGATAGATGTAACCTAAAGTATACATCTCTCTAGTTGCCGTCAAGGTCACGCATCCAGTCATGCAATTGACTGTCCCAGAGTCCCAGTTCCTTCCTCTTGCCTGAAGCATTAACATCTATCCTACAGAGAAGCCAAAAGGAAGCACCAGAGAGTGGATCTCTGCTGCGTAATAGGTAGACCTGGGTTCTTCAACCAGCTGCTACAAAACAGTTGCTGACACCCGCATTTCCGACTTGAGGAGCAACAAGAGAAGCAGTGGAAGAAGGTGCTTCTGTTGGCTGGGACACATCACAGGGGAACAAGGGACAGAAGAGGCGCTGGAAGGGAGGGATAAGTACTGGATGAGTGGAGAAGAGAGACGGAGGATGGCTGGTGAGCTCCAGCATCACTCACGGCTGATTCCTGCTCTCTTTGGTGCCGGAATCCGTCAGCAGGCTCCGATGGCCATGGTGAGCTGGTGGAAGAGAAAAGCCTCCTTTCCTCTTCTGCCATGACTGCTGCGAAGTAGGAGTCGGGTGGGCAGTCAGCCTGCCTCGTAGTCCTCCTCCAGGCAGGATTTCTTCTGTGGTCTCTCCTCGTTTCCTACAAAGCGAGGCTTTGGGATTGCAAAAATGGAAAGCAAAAGGTAGAAAATGAAGGCAGGCTTTCCTGGACGTCAACCCCAGAGCAGGAGGATGTATTTATCAACTGTGATCCTCTTTCACCTTGACCTTGACTTGACCCTCTTTCGCCGTCTCATTTCACAGCAGCGCTAGTGCTCTGTGCCTGGGAAAGGGTAGCGAGCAGACAAAGTGAGGCACTGTCATGGGTTCACAGAGGCGTCTGTGGTTTCCACGTCTGCTCTAAGAAGAAGCGTTGTCTTCTCTTCCTTCTGCAGACACTCCTTTGTAGGTCGAACAATAGTTGGTACCACATCCAGAGAACACACCTACTCACAACACATATCCAGAGAACGAGCTAAGGAAGCATGTAAACTCCACATTCCAATACTGATAGAAGAAACAAGTTCCTGAAAATTAAATCTGCTGGCAGGACCCACTGTTGTGAGAGAAAAACAAAAGCCAGGGGAACAGCCCCCCTCCCCCAGTCCCCCAGCATACCATCCACCTGATTATGAAAATCAGTAATTCATAGGCAGCTGCAATTATAGTTCCGGTCTGAGCAGTCAAAAGGTACCCCTTCTGCTAAACGAAGGCAGCTGCAGTCTGAACGTGAGCAAAGCAGGGAGGAACAATGGGGGGAGGGAATTCACCAAACACTAATTGGAAACATAACATTTATGCAATAAAGTTCACACTTCTCCCAAGCCAATGAGTGTCTCTTCTGTGCTCGTGTTTAGTATAGAGATACCTGGTTAGTGGAGACTCATTATTTGTGCGGTCCCAAGTGGGCCCCAAGTACTTGAAAGCCTTCCAAATGGAAGAAGAACTATAGACGTGAACATTCCGTCCGAAAGAAATATTCTCTAAATGTCTCCCTTCTACTTCCTTGTTGCTATCGTAAAATTATTCCATGTCTCCTAAAGCTTCTGCCTTCTCCGACACCAACAGCCTGGGGCAAGTTTTGAAGCAAACAGGCTTCTCTTCTGTCAGATGTAGCAAACAACACTACACTCAGTCACAGAAAATGTATTTTCCTCACTGGTTCACTGTGAAGGCTTTTTGGTAGATGATTAACAGGTTTGTATCTTGCAGACTCCATAAATCAAAATCTAGACAGTGTGTAACACTTATCTGCAATTGATCCTGTTAAAATGCAACTGGTAACTATGGTAATTTATTAAGAGACATATTTTATACTCCTGGGTTTGAGAAGCACTGAGCCAGAGAATTTTAGATCGGAGAGGGGGTGGGAATCTCTGAGATCATCTGGTTGAATTCTCTCAGAGCAACAACGTAGATTACATGATGCTTTAATAGGGGTGAGGGAGACAAAGTCCTGGGAGTAACTTAGCCTGTTTAAGAAGTCAAGAAGACTTCTCAGAGGAGGTGACATTTGAGCTGGATTTGAAAGGACTAGGTGTTGCCATGCAGGGAAGCAAGGGAGGAGCAAGTGTGAAGATGAGGAACAGGTGCGGGGAGATCAAGTGACATGGCCAAGGTCCCACAGCCATGCAGTAGCAGAATGGGACCTGGCAGCCAGACCTCCTGCTTCTGCCCTGTACCCCTTCTGCAGTGCTGATGGTGGAACCTACCCTCCCCAGTTGGACCATCAGCCAGTAGCTTAAAGTGAACATAATCTTGCCTTAAACTTTATTCCAAATTCTTTTTTTTTTTTTCTAAGCAGGCTCCACTCCCAGCATGGAGCCCAACACAGGGCTCGAACTCACGACCCCGAGACCAAGACCTGAGCTGAGATCAAGAGCTGGATACTTAACTGACTGAGCCACCCAGGGGCCCCTCAAAATTCTTATTTTTAAAAGCATATTCAGAAGGGAACTTCATTCTCTAGAAAGACACTTCTAACTTAAAGGCAGTAGGAACATGGATTCTTCCAGGCAAAGCCAAGGGAGAGCAGAAGTGCTCAGGGTCCTGGCTTATGAGCCTCGCTCCGCCAAGACCCAGACCAAGTTGTGCTGTAAGGAGAGCGCTTGCTGGATCAGGCCCTCTTGTTATTAACTCTGTGTTCATGTAAAGTGCAGCTCTTGTTAGCAAGAGGGACAACATCAAGTGAGTGGACTTTCCCACCCATTCACAAAAGGAACCACATATTTGAACTCTTTTTTTTTTTTTAAGATTATTTATTTATTTGACAGAGAGAGAGACAGCCAGCGAGAGAGGGAACACAAGCAGGGGAAGTAGGAGAGGAAGAAGCAGGCTTCCCAGGGGAGCAGGGAGCCCGATGCGGGGCTCAATCCCAAGACCCCGGGATCAGGCCCTGGGCCGAAGGCAGACGCTTAATGACTGAGCCACCCAGGTGCCCCCACATATTTGAACTCCTGAATCCTTTTTAAGTAGTTTCCAAGTTAATAATGGCAGACAGTTGGGAAAAGACTTCCAGGAAATGCACCACGCTATGAATTCCTCACCCTCCCTCTGTCTTTTCTCTAATCGATCCATACCCAAATGATTCCTCAGGCCCACCTCCTCCAAGAAGCTTTCCCTCTGCTGGTTTTGTCCCATATCAGCTGCCATTGCCCTATTGCTTTTAAGGTTCAATGCCCTTCCTTGTCTGGACACCTTTTCTGCACAGTTGCTCTCTTAATTAATTACAGACTCATAAAATTTTAGAACAGGAAGCAGTCCTGAGGTCATCTCTGCTATCGCCTTCATTTCATATATGAAGGAGGTGAGGCCCAGAGAGGGGCAGGAAGTTAGTTTAGGCCCCCCAGCCTGATACTAGAAGATGGGCCCAGAACCAGGTGTCTTTACCTCCAGGCACAGCTTCCATGCTGCTGCCTGGGTGACAGCTGTCATCTTGTTCTCCCAATTAGCCTGCAGGTTCCCTGTGGGCAAAGACCCATGTCTTCGATGCTAACATCTCATTTAGCAGAGGCCTTAGTCTTAGCTGCATGACTTGTAGCTGTGTGCTAAGACAACAGGCTGAACCCTTGACTCTGTCCCACCAGCCTGACCCTGCCGACTCACTCTGAGACCTTGGCTGAGTCACCCTTTCTCCGCGTCTCAGTTTTCTTCACTATTAAATGAGAACATCAGGCTACGGTCTCTTGGATCCTTCAAACCCCAAAAGCCCTAAAATTTGCTACCTCACAGCAGGATCCTTTGCTGTCTGCAGGACCAGACTTACTGTACATAGACCTGTCACCTTGTTCCTTCTCCAGGCTTCTGCTGTGGAGTGAGTTCCCTCGAGGCTCAGAGGGCACCGTATCATTGAAGAAGATGAGGCCCAGAGTCCTGGATTCGAATCCTGCCTCCGGGTCTCAGTGTCTTTGTGGTTCTCAGCAGGCCACTTCATCTTTCTCTGAGCCTCCTCTTTTTTCTTTTTTTAAATAGAAGTAACAATACACGCTTGCAGATTTGGCGACAGTGAAATGAGGTAAACTTTGTGGAAACATGTGGCACAAAGGAGGCTTCAGTAGAGAGGGGCTTCTTTCCTTTATACCACATCCAGCACTATTGAGAAACAGTCTGTTCCAAATAAACAGATTTTCTAGGTACCAGGTTTACTACCTGAAGCTACAAAACAGTGAGCTTTTTTTTTTTCTTTTTTTTCTTCCCCAAATCTTTCTTACATGAACTCTGTATTTCCTTGTCAGGTCACACAGAAATAACAAAAGTAGTAGGAAGAGTCTGAGAAAATCCCATTCCTGCAGAAGGCGGGCATGACCACATATGCTGGGGATGCGGGTACAGCAAAGGGAATACGAAAGAAAACTCCTGCGCCTTTTGAGAGAGCTTGGATTTTTTTGTCTCAATAAATGGGGTGCCATCAGAGGGTTTTAAGCAGGAGAATGACAGGATCATATTTGTTTCCGAGAGTTGGCTCAGACTGCTGAGTGGTGATGGAATCGGGGTGGGGAGCGAGAGAAGAAGCGGGAGGCCAGCCTCCAAGCTGTCGTGTTAGCCCTGGTGGGCCACAGTGGGCACCTGACCAGCAGGGGAAAAACCTGAGATGGGAGAGGACCAGTCTGCAAATGCCCAGTAGCTTTATGGAAAAAGAACAAGTGACTGGAATATCGGCCCATTATGAGAAAAATGTAAAGCAGGGGAAGTGTGAAGAGGACCACGAGACTCACCCAATCACCCGGCCTCCACAGAGCAGTGCTGCTAACAGTGAACACTGTCTTCCCGGTGCTGTTAGCTGCGGAATTTCTAATGCATTCGTAGATACAAATCTGATATATAAAAACGTGGTTCAGGCAGATGTTTTCCAGAACACATCTCTTAGCGTCAATTGAGATGCACCAAGAGTAAAAATAACATATAATTTTTAACTGCCGGTTCCTTTCAGTGACTGGGCCAGAAGAGCTCGAATGTATGGGCCCTGGCTTTCCTGGGTCTTCTGTTGGGTAAAGAAGGCCTCTTTTCAACTCTCCTTCTCTCTTCCCCGCCAGAGTCGGTGGATAACTGTCCCAGCAACTGCTATGGCAACGGGGACTGCATCTCTGGGACCTGCCACTGCTTCCTCGGCTTCCTGGGCCCCGACTGTGGCAGAGGTGAGGCCTGTGTGTCTGCGTGTGATCCCTACTCCCCCCACCCCATGGGTGGTTCATGTTCCACTTCCCAGAGCAAGCGCAGGACCCCAGGCTTCCTCCTGCCTCCCACAGGAAGGGCCCCCCAGGGCCGTTCTTCGGAAGCCCTGAGAGAGGGGTCCGCCGGTGGAGTCATGGCCGCGTCAGCCCCATTGTTCACAGGGGCACGACCAGGGAGGTCGGGAGGACCCGCTGTTACAGGGGCAGCCACCGTGAACCTTGTGTCTGTGGTGGGGGCAGGGGAAGTGGTAGTGGCGGTCCTTTTAAAAAGTTGATTTGTTTTTTGAGGAGTGTTCAGCCTTAGCCAAATGCCTTTGGTAGTTTTTTTTATTGGGGGGGGGTTTGTATTTTGTTTTTTGATTATTGAAGTATAATCGACATGTGCCAAGGGGCTTTGCCGGTCACTTCACAAGTGTGGTCTCTCTGGCCTTGTGGCTGGGCCTGCATTACTGCTCCATTGTTGCTGGGATCTTCGCTGAGACCACCGAGGGGAGGGATTGCGGGGGGGCTGCTTTGCTCCACGCAGGACCCTAATGTTGCCTCATATCTGGATACAGACAGTGCTAATGTTAACCTCTACTGAGATGGCTTAAAGGCTACCACCCTGCGCATTGGCCTTCATTTCTGTCCTTGGAAGAGTTAACAGGGCGAAGGCCAAAGGAGCTGTGTAGTCCGGAGGCTTTGGCACTCCTCTTGGGAAACTGAAATGCCTCCTTTCCTTGGTCTTCCCACCTCTTCACGACTTCAGCAAGTGTTTTCTTAGTGCCCTTTAGGGCTTGTTCCCGTGCTAGGTACTGGGTTAGAGCACTGAGCGAGGCCTAGCCCAGGAGCTCTCAGTCTGGTCAGGGGGACAGACAAGTAAGTAGATGATGACAAAGCAGTCAGTAGCAAGTGAAACACGCTGCAGCAAGGTTAAATTCGGGGGGCAGCTGTCAGCTTGGACACGATGAGTACCAGGAAAGGCTCTCTGGATGGGGTGACACTGGAATCCAGACGTGACCCTTGAATAGTCGTTCATCAGTGGGAGGCAGAGATGGTTTTTCAGCGCCCAGCAAATACCGTAACATGATACCATTTGGGGGCTTCTGCTCTTTCTTCCTAATGTGGAAGAGACTCAGTTTGAGACAGCAGAGCTGCAGTCCTGAGGAACCACAGTGATTACCTGCTGAGTGCCAGTAAAAGGAAAGCAGCCAGGTGGGGGCCAGGGGAAGGTGGTGCAGCGAGAAGAGATGAGTCATTCCCTCTAACAAGAATTCCTGTCTCATCCCATCCACACTTAAACTTGAGAGTCATGTATAGAACAGACTTATGTATCTTGGTAAGGCTGGTAGGTACTGAGAGCACAGTGCAGTATAATTTATTTTTGTATAGTGTCCTTCATCCGGATGACACAAAACACTTTATGCTAAGAGGCAGAATGGGGAGATAATACTTTATAGAGCCACATCGGGCTCAGCTCTTCTCTTATGGGGGCAGTAGTGTGTGGGGCTCGGGTGGAGCCCGAAAGGCAGGACAGGCTGAGCTTCGCTGGCTTAGAGAGACAGTACATGGTGCTGCAGATAGGGGTGCAAGCAGCAAACTGGAATGCTGTCAGGAGAGCGCTGGAGGAGGGACTGGGGCAGGCAGGAGGCCCAGCCGCTATCTTTTCCAGTAAGACCAAGGACCAGATGGAAGCTTCCTGCGTCGGGGTCCTGGCTACCATGTGCTGCACCCGTAGTACGAGGGGGATGGGGGGGCAGCAACGTTCAGTGGGCACTAGCTCCCCCAGGCCCTGCATGGCACACCCTAGCCTACAATTCCAGGTGCGTTTAAACTGGAATGAAATAAAGCAAGAGACACAGACAGATGGCTACGCATGGGGATTGTGGCAAAGCCCTTGAGGCTCTTGGTCCGGCCTGCAGGCGGAAGGGAGAAGGGACAAAGGCAGGTGGGCCTCACTGGGCGTTGATTCACACCAGACCTCCCGTGCTGTCTCCGCAGCCTCCTGCCCCGTGCTCTGCAGCGGGAACGGCCAGTATATGAAGGGCCGGTGCCTGTGCCACAGCGGATGGAAGGGTGCCGAGTGCGATGTGCCCACCAGCCAGTGCATCGACGTGGCCTGCAGCAACCACGGCACCTGCATCGTGGGCACCTGCATCTGCAACCCCGGCTACAAGGGCGAGAGCTGCGAGGAAGGTAGGAGCGCGGCAGCAGCTACAGCACCTGGCCCTGGGATGGGCCGGCACGGTGCCGGGAGTGCCTCCAGGGAGCAGGGCGCCGCTCCACCCTGAGCCACGCACCCACCAGCAGCGAAAATTAGCTTAGCGGAAGAGGACAGGCGAATCAGAGTCCTAGCTGGTGAAGGGAAGAGAGGCGTCCTATGTGGAGCACTTACTGTATGCAGGCTGTGTCCTGGAGGCCTGAGATCATTGAACCTCAAACCCGATGGGGCGAGCTAATTATCTTTGTTCTAGTCAGGGGAAGCGGACTCAGGGACTCACCTGACCTGCCCAGGGTCACACGGCCAGAGGTGGCAGAGCTGGGGTTGAGCCCAGTGTTTCCAGCCCCACAGCCCAGGTTCTTTCTCCTCCCCTTAAGCTCATATTCTCTCCATGTCTCACGTATCAGTCTGTTACAGACCTTCAGACTCTGCCTTCCGTTAGCACAGGCGTGTGCGTGTGTAGCTCATAGGTGCTCGTGTCTCGCCTTCATAAAGTCAGCTATGTGTGGTGGGGGCTAGAAAGTGAGCTTCTGCTTTAACAGTGCACCGTTCTTCCCTGGACAGTCTCATCTGGTGAGATAATGAGCATTTCTGTGGCCTGAGGAAGGGCAGTGGCAGGCCCGGGGTCACGGAGCTAGCCAGCAGCAGGGCTGGGACCCCGCCAGGTCTGCTTACTTCAGAGCCCTCTTTCTTCTTGCCTGCACGGGACTTGTAGATGAGAAGGGTCTTATTCACAAGCGATATAGAGTGGCTCTTAAGGGTGCGTGCTCTGGGATCAGATGTAGGTTTGAGTCCTGGTTGTGCCACTAACTAGCCTCGCTTCCCTCATCAATAAAATGGGAATTCCTTCCTCAGAGGGCCATCATAAGGATTGAATTAAATGACCCATGTAAAGCACTTAGCTCCGTGTCTGACACATAATAAATGCCCCATAAATGTTAGGTCTTATATTATTAGTATTATTCTGGGGACAGTTGAAGCATATTTCCTGTTTCACCCCAACCACTTTGTCCAAGGTCTTTGGAAACGGGTGGAAGTCACTGCTGAAACTGGTGGACCATGCTAATAGGCTTCCCTCCCACTGCCCACCATCTAGGGCGCTGGCATCTTCGCCACCGATGGAAGAGGCTCCAAGGAGAGCTAGCTTCTAACCCATTTGGGATTTAACACACAGGCCTCTCTCAAGGTATCATTTCTCTTAAGAAAGAAAAAGGGAGGGGGGAAGGAGAGCCAATATAATGGGGCCACTTTAAAAGAGTGGGGAACAGGAAGGGATTAGTGCCTGAAACGCAGCGCCTCTCTGAGACAGACTGCCTGTAAACCCCAAGTGTGCCTGGAGGTCCTGATTCAGACCTATTAACTTTGATGGGGATTACTTTGGGCTGTCTGAGAGCAGAGGAGCGTCAGCCTCTGGAACAAAAGAACTTGGCTTTCTCATCCTGACAATGGTGACCTTCATCCGCCTTCCCTTTTCATTTTAGTCACTTGAGGTGAAGACCCTGAGAAGAAAAGAAAAACAAAGAGGAGATTCCTCTTGAAGCAGTGGGGCCGTCCCACCCCAAAGCCTACCGTGTCATGTTGGGCCGGGGAGGGCACGATGTCCCTTTCCCAGCTCAGCGGGCACTGGACAGTGCCCCGGCGCGCAGGCTAACTTACAAGAGGAAAAAAAAATAAAAAAGTTGTTTAGCTCTTTGATTTATGTTATCTATTTGAAAAGAAATGTTTTGACTCCTTTCTTTTCTGAGGAGGGCCATCTGGTACTGATTCCTTTTATTATTTCTGTTTCTCTGGTGAAGCATCATTGTGCAGTCCTTGTGTTTACAATGGAGGCTTCTTGGGGCCTTCCCCACCACCCCGCCCCACTCCTCTCTCTCTCTCCTCCCTCAGCTCTGTTCTGACGGGCTTCACAGTGTTTATAAAACATCAGCTAACAAGCTTATTTTTTTTCCTCTCTCCCTCTTCTTCTTCTGAAGTTTATTGCCCCGTATTTTTTAAAGCCTGAACCGTGCCAACAGGACTTGGAGGGAGGTGGGGGAGGGGCAGAAGAGAACATCTTAGGCCTTTTGCAGTGCAAAGTGACACTGTGCTTTGGTCCTGAAGAGCATCTAACAGCTTGTGTGATCACTGAAGCAGGGAATATTTTGGGGGAAGAGCTGTGTTTGCAGCTTGGCCATGCAGGCCTCCTCATTTCGTTAACAGGCTAAGCTTCTGCCAGAAATTTTGGCTGGGTAGCAAGCTCTGCAGAGGGAAAAAAGGTAACTGCTTGGCCCTCTTCTAAGCAGAAACCAAGTCAGACTGTCTTCTACACAGAGTTCGGCGTGTTTCCCTGCCAACTTCTCCCCTACTCCATCAACATAGAACTCCCCCGCCCTCCCCAGGCCGGCTGGGTCTCCCAATGTGACCCACAGCTCCCAGGGAAACAAATGTCATTTCTGAAACCCTCTTGCTATGATAGAAGGAAGACAACTTTCATCCCGTCACCCCAGAGGCCCCAGAGTGTCATGGTGGCGTAGATAATGGCCGTAGGTAGCAGATCAGCAAGGACAGCGTCCTCCCTGCAGGAATCTCGCTCGGCCAGTTCAGCCAAGCTGTGTTTTCCTTAGGTGCAGTCCTCCTTGAGTCTTCTCTTGCGCTCTACACCCACATTGCCGAGCGGCCCTTCAGAAGCCGTGACTCAGAGCCTGGAGGTAGTCCTGTCAGCAGTGTCTTCTCGTCTTCGTTCCTTCCCTGGACCATCTTCTGAGAGTGTGGGGTTCACTTTGCTGGTCCTGGGTCCCCATGGGACTTACTGTGTCTGAGGAGCAGGACTGCGATGCCAAGGGCCTCTTGCTAAACTTGGCCCCCTCTCGGCTTGCTCGCTAACAGCGCAGATTTATAGATTCAACCTCGAGGGCGCTTCAGAGACAGCGTTGACCCGAAGCCTGGGCCCAGGCACCCCCAGCACGGGAAATACCTTTATGGGCCTCGGGACAGGAATTGCTGAGTCATTTCCTGTCAAGTTGGAAAGCTGTCTGGATCTAGGGAGTTACCATAGTAGCCTAATGGGCCAGAATAATCCTTCTGAGGTTCTGAGATGTGAGGCTGGTCATGAAAATATATCACTGTTATTATTTTTATGATTTTTAATTACCAAGAACTCCAATGGGTCATGCTTTAACCATTGTGAAGTGGTGTCCAGAGACTGCGAGAGAAGATTCTTTGCCTTTGTTTGGCTTTATTAATTCTCTACTTTGTTCTATTTCTTTTCTTGTTTTGTTTTGTTTTGCCTTTATTGCTATTTTTTAACCATTTACATCTGTATGCATGTATGTGTGTATTTTTGAACCAGTAAGATTACAGAACAAATAACAAGAGATGTGTACCAGGGAAGAATGATTCAAATTTAAATTCCTCCACTTACCACTGTGTGATCTTGGGCAAGTTATTTAACCTCTCTGTGCTTTAATTTGCTCAACTGTGAACTAGGGATAGTAATGGTATCTACCCCCAAAGAATTATAGCTAGGGTTAAATGAGACTGTGTATGTAAAGGCTCGAATAGCAAAATATGGCCCAGAAGAGAGACTACATCAATACTAATTGTTATTATTGTTGTCATTGCTATTGTTGTCCCCGCAATTCTGTTTTTAGCAAATGATTGCTCCTGACTTCGACCTCCTGATTTCTCATTTAGGTCATTAAGTTGAACTCCTTTTCCAGACCTAAAAAGTGAAAGCACGGTCTTGATAAGCTGGCCCTCAGACAGGCCCTCTGCTCCCCAAATGTGGCCATTTGTACAGTCTGTCCATTTGTGTCTCTGACTTTAACATACCTGGGCCAGGTTTCCCCATCTTTTCTGCAAAAGTCAAATATGTGGAGTTATAAGATTTAATTTGTCAATGAAGTAAAATCATGTCTGAATTATAAAGAAATAAAGTAAAAGCACCTCTGACCAGTTTGCCGAAGTCCTGCCGCTGAATGTCCTGATAGGATGGAAAAGTAACTTCTTGGCAACAGTTTATAGCTCGCACACTCCTTTCCAATCCTCAGTGTCCTCATTAGCAACTGAGAGGTAGATAATTTTGACACGGGAAGTTCAGAGGAGGTATGTGACTTGACAGTGGTCCTAGAACCAGTGCCTTTTTTCCCATGACCCTTGAACCTAGGACCTCAGAGATCAGTTCCCAAGTTCCTTCCTGTGGATCATAGGGCTTCCTCAGTAGGGCTTCCTGCAGGAAGCTGACCACACTCACTGCAGCACTGTCCACCCTTTTTCCAACTGCTACGTGTTGCAGCCCTACCAGGACACCACTCTCTCCTACAATTACAAGAGGAACAGGAATCCTCTGCCTTCCTAAAATGAAAGACAGACCTCACAACTTTTTGGTAGAGTTGGACCGGCCTTTGCCAACTCTGTCTTCTCTCTGCTGTCTTTTGCACTCGCCATGTGAGTGGGAGCCATGTGATAAGTTGGTCCTCCACTCTCTCCTTCTGGTTTTTCTCTGCAGGGCTTTATGGAAGATTAGAGGTCTCTGTTCATTTTGTGAAGCCCCATAGCTAAAGCTTTGATTTAGGAAAATCAGCCCCAGTAACAAATATTGGCTTCAGAATCAGACAGACCTTCAGATTCCTCTCTGGCAGGGTTAACTGTATGATCTGGCATAACTTCTTTGCCTCTGAGCCTTAATTTCCTCATCAGTACTTCAGTGGGTTATGGAAGAAACGGAATCTGATCAGTGCACAAAACAGGTAACCCACAGAGTTATTCTCCTTTCTCTATTTCTGGGTTGGTCTCTTGAGACCACCTTGACCTTGGGCTCTAGGAGCCCCGAAGGGGTTGCTTGGCTGTGAGCTACAGCTGTATAGTTCACCCAGTGCGTGAGGAGAAGCTGTGCAAAGCCTGTGAATATAATGTTGTGGAGTTTTTTGGGTTTTATTTTATTAGGTTCAATTAGCCAACATGTAGTACGTCGTTAGTTTTTGATGTAGGGTTCAGCGATTCATTAGTTGTGTATAACACCCAGTGCTCATCACATCACGTGCCCCCCTTAATGCCCATCCCCCGGCTACCCCGTCCCCCCGCCCCCTCCCCTCTGCAGCCCTCAGTTTATTTCCCGGAGTCGGGAGTCTCTCATGGCAATGCATGTCATTTTGAATAGTCATTGAAATGTTTGCCCTCTGGAAAGTGAGGTTTGAAAGTTTGTGTCAATCACAAGAACTTTGGGAAGATGATAACATCTAATGGAGTTTAAATGCAAAATAAATTCTCTTTTAAATTAAGGAATCTCTTTTAGTCCCGCCTTCATGGTAAGACTGTGTTATGAAGTAGTAAACGCTACTAGTTTATTTGGCAAAGTTTTCTTGAGTATCTTCTGTGCACTGAGCACCGTTCCAGGAGCTGGAGACACAGAAGGGAGCAAAATGAAGTCTGGTCCGCTAAGCGGTGCAGTTATTACAGACATAGCAGGCTCTGGGTACCATGCTAACACTTGATAGATTTCCTTTTTTTTTTTTTTTAAGTAGGCTCCACACCCAACATGGAGCTTGAACTCATAACCCTGAGATCCATAGTCACACGCCTTACCAATTGAGCCCGCCAGGTGCCCCTTGATATGTATTTCTTACTCTGCCTTACAAACCAAGAAGTAGGAATTTGTATCCACGTTTTACAGGCAAGGGAACTGAACCTTCTGTAAACAGCCACCTATCGAGCCAGGAACCCAGGTCTCCCGTTGGTTAAAGCTCTTCCTCTTTACTGCATCCAGTGGCCTCTCTGCGGGAAGTCTGTGTCCTCTTACCAGGGTGAAGCCCCCTACACTACCAAGTGGAGTAGTTCACTTAAAGTAGCCTTACCTCTGCTGGTCAGATGCTCACCTGTGTTCTCTCTGCTCCGTGTCACAGTGGACTGCATGGACCCCACGTGTTCAGGCCGGGGTGTGTGCGTGAGGGGCGAGTGCCACTGCTCCGTGGGATGGGGAGGCACCAACTGTGAGACGCCCAGGGCCACCTGCTTGGACCAGTGTTCGGGCCATGGAACCTTCCTCCCAGACACCGGCCTTTGCAGCTGTGACCCAAACTGGACAGGCCACGACTGTTCTATCGGTAAGTGTGGGGAGAAGGGCACCGCATGGCTGGAGGGAGGAGCTTTCCACCATAACGTGTTCGCCATTCAATCCCCGTCAGTGATCAGACCCTGTTCCCGGTCATGTAGCGTTGGAGTGGGGGGGGTTACCCCAGATCTCTGAGTGCTTTTCTTCTCCCCCTGAACTCCATCCGTCATCACCTGTACTTTTAGACCAGCAGAAGATTCAGAAATGAGTCTTCACATCATTCCTTCCATAGTGGTGCCTCGAGAGTGAAAACATTGCCCTGTAACCATGTGAATTAGAATACTAGATTGAAATCTCCTCCCCCATGTTACGGTGGTCATCGCTAGAGGCAAGGCCACAGGGAACAGTGTGCCTAGGTGAGACCTGCAGGGATGGGGCTTTAAAGGACTCAGGTCCAGGGGCACCTGGGTGGCTCAGTCAGTTAAGCGTCTGACTGTTAATATCAGCTCAGGTCATGATCTCAGCGTTGTGAGATTGAGTCCCAGGTTGGGCTATGCTCTCAGCGGGGAACTGGCTTGGGCTTCTTGGGATTCTCTTTCTCCCTCTGGCCCTTCCCTCCTGCCCCCACCTCTCTAAAAAAAAGCGGGGGACTCAGGTCCCAGCTGTCAAACCCTCTGGTTTTACCCATTCATCAGAATGAAGTCTGAACTCAGTGTATTATTTACGGTTCTCTGTGACCTTATCCCCACCTGCCGTTCTGGCCAGATTCTCTACTAGCCAGTAAGTTCCATGAGGGTAGCAAACATGTCTGTTCACCCTACATCCCCAGGACTCAGCACAGGCCTGGCCCACGGCAGCTACCTGGTAAATACTGATGAACGGGTAATGAACACATGAAAGAACACATGCTTGAATGTGTTCTCACTGTGCTGTTCATCATATACAGAGGGCTTATACGTGTAACATTCTAGTATCATTACGTTGGCAGCCTTCTGTTTCTGAGCACTTTATGATTTGTAGACCGTCTCCAGATGACAACATGTATGAATCACCTAGCACAGTACTGGGATATGGTAGGTGTGCTCACTTCCCAGATCTCGTTTCCACAGTGTCCACTGTTTAAATCCACATGAAAGCCCTGTGAGAATGGTATCATCACCCCTGTTATACTGATTTACATAATACTTTAATCATTGAATACTTTCAAATGCCTACTATGTACTAAACACTCTTCTCATCAGAGTTACAAAGAGATAAGAAGGTCCCTGTCTTTGTTGAGCTTCCACTGAGGGAGACAGCAAACAAACAGATGAAGAGAAATAATGAGTAAAAAAGCTTAGGCGCAGAAAATTTTTAAGTAATCCCACCCAAGGACACACAGCTAAAAAGTGGCAGCATTTCCAGCTATGTTTTTTTTTTGTTTTGATTTTTTTTTTTTTACTTAAATCACTTTCTTTACCACACACACAATTTAAACAAAGTGCAGCTCAGATTAGCCCATTTTGTTGCATGTTAACAGTCCTTTTTGTGATCAGGAAAGACGGCTGAGGCCTTTGGCAAAAATGAGATCCATGCAGCATTTGTGCCTTTGGAATCCTCTGAGCTACCTCACCCCGTTGAATGGAGAACTGATGTTCAATACGCAGTCTAAACTGGACTTTCATCCTTGTTTGCAAAGCTCACGTTAAGACATGATTGCAAACACAGATGCGCAGGGTCTTAGAAATAATTCTTTTTATATAGCTCCGTTTATAGCAATATAATAAATGGTCCTCTCGAAGCTACACTGTCTTGTATTGTTTGTTATGTGGCCACAAAGCTAGTTTATGATAGGTATATAGCTGTCTGTGCATTGTTAATCCCCGATGAAACCGTACAGCCTTTCATGGAGACAAGTATGACTTCCGGTGAGATCACTAGGTTTTCTTTAGTTGGTCCTGTAAAAGGAGACGGCAGACCCATTGGAAGGGACTTTGAATAGAACCGTGAGGGCTCATCTTCCTACTCTGTGCACACCGCTCCCCATAACTGGTGTCGAACGTGCGTGTGGCGTCCCGTGCAAAGGCAGAGGAGCTCCGAGTGATGAGAAGTGTCCCTGAGCCCAACAAACCTTGGTTCAAACGCTGGCCCTGCTACGTACTAGTTATAACTTTGGGCAAGTTCCTTCCCCTCCCTGAGCTGTAAAATGGAGGCGATGACAGTCCCTGCCTTCTGGGGTTATTATTTGGAAAATCATCGTGTGGTGAATTATTTAAGGTGATATTAAAGAAGCACTTAGCCTGCTACTCGGCTCATGATATGGGCTCAATAAATGTTAGCTGCTGTTACTATTATGATTAAAACAGCCACTGATGAGAGCCCTTGATATTAATGAAGACATTTGATAGAGGCAAGATGAAATATGCCCTTTCAGAAATGTGGATTATAGTTTTTAAATCTCCAACCTACAGCTGACTAAAACAGTGTCATGACTGCCACCCGGCCAGGAATTTCAAAAATGGCTTCATAATTACTGTCTCCCACGGCAATAGTAATAGCAATTTGTGTTTGTCGAGTGCTTCCCAGCCTACAGAGATATTTCGCACACGCACCCCCACAACGACAGCCCCGTGGGCAGGGTGACCAGGTAGGACATCATCCGTGTTCTCACCCGGAGGCTCAGGGAGTTGCCAGGGTTGCCTCAGGCACCCTGGGGCCTGAGGAGGCTGGCAGCCCACGTTCAGCCTGGGGCCCCAGGCCTCATCTGTGGCCCAGCACTCCATGTCGCCTCTCCACAGGCCACTGTTTCCGCTCAGCTGTCCCTTCCCCTCCAGAAGCCAGTCTGAAGGCTAGGGAAGGCACTTGGAAGGTGGTGCTATCTCACCACCAGCCCCGTATGGGCGGAGCCTGCCTGGGCTCAGTCCCGCCTCTGCCGTGTGCTAACTATGTGACTGTGGCAAGGTGCTAGCTTTTCTTTTCTTTTTTTTTTTTAATGTTTTTTTTTATTATATTATGTTAGTCACCATACAGTACATCCCTGGTTTCTGATGTAAAGTTCGATGATTGATTAGTTGCGTGTAACACCCAGTGCACCATGCAATACGTGCCCTCCTTAGGTGCTAGCTTTTCTTGACTTCACTTTCCTGATCTGAAACTGGAGATCACAGTGGCTCCTTCACAGGTCACGTGACCATCAAATTACCAGGTGTCTGTGCGCGCATGGAACAGTGCCTGGCTAGAGTGAGCGTTCCGCGGCTCTCTCGACCTCCCTTCCGAGGGCGCTTTCACAGAGTGGAAGCGGTTTGAAAACTATCGAGTTTTGCCATGAAGCTGAGCAAGAGCTGCCTTAATGACTGGGTGCTGCTGAAGCTGGGGGGCTGTCTCTGTGTTCGGGGGTTAGCTACAAGGTGGTGGGACAGGCACTGGACTTCATCTCAGAAAATCTGCTCCCTGCTAGTAGAATGGCTCCAGCAAGTTGCTTAACCTCTCCCCCTTCCTCATTTTCCTTCACAGTAAAATCATCTAAGGGATTGTTGTCAGGATTCAGTGAGAAAATGTAGGTTAAGTGGTTGACGCCGTGTCTGGCTCGACTTGGACCCCCGGTGAGAGGCAGCTCCCATCGCGTTGTGTGTTCTTTGCTCCTGGCATGGCGGGGCTGGCACAGACACTGTACAGAGCCTTCCCGTCAGGGGCAGCAGGCCAGCAGCTCACCCAAAGTGCTTCTCACACCATCGGCACTGACTGTGAGTCGTGGGGTTGGCAGAAGTCACCGCTGGGCCCTCATAGGAAGGAGGACCACCTCTTCCGAGATGAAGAGATGTCTCGCTGTTTGGCCTGGGGAACAGGATTTAATGGAAGCAGCTGAAATCAACATGCCCTGCACTCGACAACCAGCCCGTAATGAAATGTGAGCTGACAAGCTCCCCAGCACTTCAGTTACGCTTGTGGAAACAGTGAAGTCAGATTTTGTATAAGGATTTACTCAGACCCCCAAGTTCCCAGACGCTTGGCTTCCAATCTCATCCCAGAAATTCCTCCTGAAATCTAGCCTCCTTCATGTGATATTCCTTCCTGACCAACGGTGTAAGATAACTGTTGGGACAAATGCCTCTGGCCCAGAAGAGCACGGGTTATATGCCCCACCCCCTGCACACCGGTGTCCTCAACTCTGGACCCAGTGAGACTTGGCTTTTCCAGTCTTGGGGGGTGGTAGTAGTGATGATGGTCGTGGTGATTGCTGGTGCTGTGGTTTTACAGATGGTCAAGAGCTGGAGACAGGAAATGACTTGTCCAAAGTGACTCAGCTCAGCAGTGGCAGAGTCTGAATAAATCTAGGAGCTCTGTTTCCAAGTCCTCCGCTCTTGCCTCAAGCCCCCTTTCCATCCAAAGAGGTTTCCTTACAAGGATGGAGCATTACTTAAAGAGCCACCCATTTCTTAGTGCTTACCATGTACCAACTACCGAACTAAGTGCATTACAGCCATTATCTTCGTTCATATGAAAACTGTAAAGAAAGGATTACCAGTTCCATTTTTCAGATAAGGAGCTGAAGCTCAGAAAAGTTAAATTCCTTGCCAGCATCCCCCCATTGGTAAGTGGCAGAGTCCAACTCAAACCAGACATGGCTCCAAGGCCTCTCCCAAGCTCTGTGGTATACTGAGCAATATATTGCCGTCGTGCCTCTCTCTTGCCAAGCTGTGAACTCCGTGAGGTCATGGTCTACCAGTATCCCTAGCACAGGGCCTGACGTGGGTTAGGTTCTCAGCGATTATTCAATAAATGACTTACCCAGTGACACATCAAAGAAGGAGCTAAAGGCTCTGCCCAGGAAGAGCCCAGCACACTACCAGTCTAATCTGTTCTCTGAGGCCCCTCCTCCCCACCCCAGTGTACCCCCACACCGTGCACACACGCACACACGCTCATGCACATGTGCCCTGCGGAGCTAAAACCAAAATCCCTGGGCGTCTTCTCTGTCAGTTCCCAGACCTAGCTCATGTTGGTTCCGTGTGCCTTGCCAGCCAGCCAGACCCCTCCTGGACAAGAGCTGGCATCGTTTCCCCTCCTTCAAGCCGTCTTCCCCGGGGAGCAGCCATAGCGGGCTGGATGCCTCATCAGCTTGTGCATAAAGTGGGGTGCTCAGCAGCGCTGCTAAGCTCAATGACTCTCCCCACCACCCCAGGTGCTTTAGTTGAATTTTCATCCTCTTGCTCTGAGCTGCCTTAGAAAAGGGAAGGAATTTAACCTCTCCAAGCTGGTCCTTGCAAGTAGAAAAGTTTCCTTTTCTTTCAGAGCCTAATGACCTCTTAAGAAGATTTCAGGCTCTTTGATGTGTTCCAGGACACCCTTTTCAGATGTGGTCACTTAGATCCACCGTTTGCCCCTCTGCTGGCTCTCCTTCGGGTCCTCCTTTCCCTCCACCCTCAGCCTCATAAATTCACTGCTCATTTCCACTGCTCCGTGAGCTCTCCCCAGTCTTGTCTTCCATAAATGACTTTTATGTGTAAGGGCCCTCTCGTGACATTTCACTCCTTTGGGTGGCTGGCTCACAGAAGCAGTACATGGCAGAGATTCTGCCTGTAAAATGCCCATGCTGGTGGTTTATGATTCTTATCATTTCATTGCAGTTGAGTTTCATGGAATAACAGGTGGAGATTTAGAGGATGGGTTTCGAGGTAGCATGTGCAGTCAGAAAGAACTACATGGGATTTGGAATGGGACCAAGCTAGATTTTTAAGACTGAGCTTATCCAAAGAATACGGCTAATAATACCTGCTTTGCAGGATTGTTTTTCAAATTAGCTTTAATACATATGTATAAAATGCCTAGCATGGTGCTGGCATTCAGTAAGCACTCAATAAATAAAGTGTATGTTTTTAGAATGCATGATTAAATCTAAGTAAGCCAAACAGTCCTTAGACTCTTGCAAATTTAAGTCTGAGAACATTTTATATGGTGAAGGTTTGAAGCCAGACCTGGATTTGAGTCTGCGTAACCTTGAACACCTTGCTTTCTCTCTCAGTGGCTCAGCTTCCTTGTGGTTCCTGACCCTCTTCCACCCCTGCCCCCAGCCCATCACTGGTCATCGAGTCTAGATGAAGTTATTAATGTGCTGACATTGTTATCCCAAACGACAGCACAAGGGCCAAACAGCATTAGCATCGGCTTCCTGCCAGATAACGAGCTTTCTGAGCTCGATTCCAGAGAGGAGCACAGCCTCGCAGAGAGAGCATCCCGGAACAGCTCCAGACCTGCCCCTGCCCCTGACAGTACCAGACACCCACCTCACACGCGTGTGGCCCTTCCCAGCCCCCCTGCACGCTGGGTGCTATCCTGGGCACCAAGGATCAGAGAGCCTCAGCCCACTCAGGAAGCGAGACCTAGTTAGGTGGCATGATAAGAGCCTGGACTGGCGTGTGTACGTGGGGTTCGGGAGCACAAGGCAGGAGCAGTGAGCTCAGCCAGAAGACAGGTGAGAGCAGAGGCTGAGACCATCTTCCCCAGGGAGGAGACTTGTGAGCCAGACCGTTAGCAGGGTGTTGGGCGGGGGGAGTCCAGGCAGAGGGGACAGCGTGTGCAAAGTACACAGGTGTGCAGGAGAATCATCTGGAAAATCCTGCCTCTGAGTGGAGAGTAGCAACCGTGGGGGTAGGTAGAAGAAGTAAGACCAGAAAGGTAGGCAGAGTCCAAACCATGGTGTCCACTGAGTGCCTTGCTGAAAATCTTGGATTAAAAGATTTTTCAATGCCCGCTGAAGATTTCCCTGTCAGCCTTCATGTCAGGACACCTTCTTTAGCTCTCTCAGCCTAACCTGGACTAGGTTCCACCTTCGCTGAGGGGGGACCTTCAGAATTCAAACGCAGATCCTCTGAGCTGCCGATTTCCTCTCTATTCCTCTCCTCCCCTTCCAAAAAGAAACACAAACCCTAAAGCATACTTAATAACAAATATGACTGCATAGATAGGGAGTGGAAAAGCTCTGTTATCAAATTAAGTCACAGTTGACAGCAAAATAAGCCCGATGTTTAAAGAAAATAAGAATAAGCTGAAAGTAGTAACAGGGTTAAAAAAAATTAAAGCTCTAAACATAGCATTTGCATTAGTGCTAAATTTTGAAAATGGTAATTCAATTTTATTTACGAGGCAAATATAATTACATTTAAATTTGAGGGAACAGAATTTAATTCTTATTAATGACAGAAAGACTGAGTGAGATGCTTTAATGCCAGAGAAATTGTCTTATGTTCATGGATGGGAGAGAAAATTAGATTCAGCGTGGAGCATTCTCCCTGCTACAAGTCTCATGTGTGTAGCCGGAATTGTTCCCTCTCTGAGAAGCATTAGCTTCTCAGCCCAGAAAGCACAGCACCGACATCCAATTAAACATCAAAAGGAAATGATCAGGCGGGGCTATTTCTGTATAGGTATGTTACGGAAGAAGAAACCCGAGGTTAGAATTTCAGCCGAGGAATAATATCCTTGAGACTTGACATTTCCTGTACCCCTTCCCAACAGCAAGTGATAGCCTGAAATCAAAGTTCAGAATAATAAATATCGGAGAGATTGACAGTGAGGCAGAGAAAGAAGAGGAGGTGTTGGAGGCAGAGAAGAGCCCACCAGTTGTCTGGGAAGTAGCATGTAGGTTGAGACACAATGAGATGGTCAGTTCCTAGCATTTAATCAAAGACCGGGAAATTGGGCCCAGACAGGCATAGTACTAAATAGTGCCGGAGTTAAAGGTTGATAAACCAGGAGCTGGCAGCTTTGTAATTTAGTAGAATTTCCCCTGACAGCCCTAGAACATTTTCTATCAGAATTGGAGCTCTTCAGTATGTAAATATGAGCCCTCCTGAAACTGGGCTTCAGAATCAGGTTTCTGTTTGGACACCCAAGCTGCTGACTTGTACACAATCTCCAGTCGTCTTCCTGAATCAAACTGCTACTATATGACTTGTAATTTTAAAATAATAACTGTTCTTTGAATGGAAATTGTATTTACATTTTACAGACCTCCTCATGTATGTGCTTCATGATTTATAGGGACAATAAGTACATAACCCCCGGCACTGGAGATGGTGTTATTCCCAGGGATCCTGGGTTCAGAGAGTTTGAGGGACCTGCCCAGAGACACTCTGGGAAAGCAAGAGTTCAAATCCAGTGTTCTCTAGGCTCAGAGCCCATGTTTATCTCTGGCATAACTCTGCCATTGGCCATTTCCAAGGTTCATGCTGACACTGTCCGGGAATCAAGGCTGAGGTTCATAAGGTTTCGCTTCATTGGATACCCCTGCGAAGAGCCACGTAAACTGGATCTTGACCACGAGGTACCTGGCAGTACTACAGGGCCTCAAGGAAAAGAGTGATTGCTTTCAGCCACGGTGATCAGGGGGCTTCCTGGAGGAAGCGGGATTTTAAGGTGGGTGATGGAGGTTGGGTTTGAGTTGGCAGAGAGAGAAGGAAGAGACAAGCACCTTGCAGCAACCCATTGTAGAAATCAAATCAATGCAATGTGTACAAAGATGCAGCAGAAACTGGCATTTTCCAGGAAAGAGCAGTAGTTTGGAGTGGCTTTGCTTAGGGTATTTGTGGCACAAGAAAGAAGGAGAAGAGGTGAGGGAAGTTAGCAGGCCGTCAGTCACGAATGGCCTTGAAAGAGTTTAGGTTTTATCTGTCAGTGGGAGCCACTGAAAAATTTTGGGCAGAGTTGTGACATGGTGAGGTTTGGTTTTGGAAAGCTTACTCTAACATTGGCATGTAGTTGGTGGTGCCGGGGAGACATCGAGGTGGAGGTGTCCAAAAGCTAGTTAGACAGGTGAGCACATGACCGGGTAGAGAGACGGGCCTTCCACAGAGGAATATCAGGGCCGGGGATCTTTGGGAAGAGGACTGAACATCGCTATCTCTTCAGCTCACCCAGCTGGGCCCTGTCAGTGGGGTTTGGGGAGTGTTCCAGCCCTGGCCAGAAGTCCACATCCTGGCCATGCTGTGTGGCTTCTGTGCTCCCTTGTTATCCTTCTGCAAAGTCAGACCCTGTTGGGAGGCCTCCTTCAAGCTAGGTTGGAACTAGGTTCCTCTAATCAGGAAGCCAGATACCCTCCAATTAAGGTGAATAGCAGTGGCTTACTACTTCCTGTGATAGGTGCTTCATAAAGCTCGAAATTCTGGTCCTGGGGGGATAGGTGCGGAGACTGCTAAGCACAATATCCTGGAATCCACTTTTTGGCTTGGTTTGAAAGTGCTCCAAGCCCCTCAAGTGAGGTGAAAGGCCATGTGGTTTCCAAGGCTCATTAGCTTTCTGCCAGCTACATCTGTAGGACAGAGCAGGGCTGAGAGCAGCGCTGACCCTCTGGTGAGAGGGATGGAAGTTGAAAAGCACCCGAGAGTGGCTTGGGTTTGGCCTTGTGTCAAAAGGAAGCTAATTACCGTAAGGAAGTTGAAGGCTTCTTTCCTGTACCTTCCTCTCCTTCTGGCTTCTTCCTGAAACCTGCACTGGGACTAAAAACCATCCGCCCAATTTAGTGAGAGAAGGAGGGAGGGAGGTGCTTTATTGAAACCTATGTTGATATAAGGATATAGGGGTATCTCTCCATGGGAGAGAAAGGTAACTCGTAAGTGTCCTACTGTGTGCTGGGCCTGCTGGCAGGTTGGTGCTCCTGCACACATGTGGGTAGACTTGAGTTCCTTGAGGATAGGGATAATTTCATATCATTTCTGAATCCCTAGCCTCTAGGAGTAGCTGGCATATAGTAGGTGCTCAGTATATTTTCAAGTCAAGTTTAGGGTTCCTGCAGATGGGAATCCTTTTCACCATTGTATAAAGGACAAAGCTAAGGCTCAGAGGTGTGCTGTGTAGCCGGAAAGTAGCAGAGCAAGCTCTTAGACCAGCGCGTGTGATTTCTAGCCTCTGTTCTGTGCAAAATGGTAGAGCCTTGAATAGTTACATGGATGTAGTTAGAAGATAGATTTCCTGTGTGAGACTCACCAGGGAGTGTAGTGTTCAGGCTGGCAGTGGCAGGGCTGGGGAGGCAACACAGGTGGACTAGTGACCCTGATAAAAGTCCTCATCAGGCGTTTTGAGAAGGCCGGAGGGGAGACTCTCCAGCTGGGGCACCAGAAGGAGGCTTCAAAGAGGAGGAGCCAGACCTCGAAGCTGACGTACAGTTGAACGTGGGAAGATCGAGGTAAAAGGGGAACCCAGACCATGGAAACGGCTTGTACAGAGGCATAGAGGAGGGACCACAGAGTGTGCTAAGCCCCCTCTCTTCAGCCATTTGTCTAGCTGGCCCCTTCCATGACTATTTCCTAAGGCAGCCATCAAGTTCTTGCTCAAATGCTGACATACATGTCCCTGTGGGGCAAAGGACAGGCACTTCTCTCTCAGCCCTTATTTTCCTGTCTACAGAATGACTAGAGCATCTCTGAAGTGTCCTCTCACACTCTCATCACAAAAACTGCTCCTCTAAGTTTTTCTCCTTGTTTTCTCTCTTACCCCTAAACCCACCTGAGGGAGATCCCGTATCCAGGCCACTTCCTGCCCAACACCAGCTCCCTCCTTCTCCATCCTTTTCCCCTAGTCCCATGGTCCTTTGCCTCCAGCTCTTCTCCTTCATTACGCACAGCCCCCTTGTTTCTGTGCCTCTCTCCACATCCACCTTGCAAAGCCCACGACCATCCCAACCACTCACCATCTCTCAGCTTACAGCCCACTCTGAGCACTGGAAGCCAGATGACCTCATGTTCACGATCTTTAGACTTTCCTGGGCCCTTCCAGCTGCAGGTCTTCTTGTACTTTGTGTCTTCTTGCTCTCATTTCCCCAGGGGTTCTTTAAATGGCCACATCCATCCATCAGTAGAGATTCCTATCTCACTGAGAACTTTGAAGCCATCGATGAAGTACTTTGCCATGATCCTGGCCTGTCCCTTAAACGTGTCTCTGCCTACATGCCCCCCCAAAAGATGAGGTGCCCACAAAGTGCTGTCCCCCAGATTATGCTCCAGATCTGGTCCTCACCAGCTGCTAAGGGGCACCTCAAGTATTCACATCATCCCCTTGCTCTCCCCAGTATCATTAAGCCCTCCCTTCTCCTGGTTCTTTCCAGCACATAAACATGATATAGTTGCCATACATTGTTTACTCTGTGAAAGATGTGCATGGTATGGGGCACGTTACATGGTGTTCATTTAAGCTTGACAGATAAACCTGAGATGTTAGTGTCTAAATCCTATTTTGCAGATGAGAAAGCTGAGGCACAAAAGGATGAAGTAACTTGTCCAAGTCATAGAGCTAGATGGATCGATGATGGATGGATGGATGGATGGATGGATGGACGGACAGAATCAGATGGATGGGTGGATAGACAGATGGGCTGTTAGATGGCCTGGTGACTGGATAGCTGGTTAGATGATTAGATAGTTGAGTGGATTGGACAGATAGCTGGATAGACAGACAGATGGAGGATGAACAGACAGGTAAACAGACACACAAACAGAAGGAAAAGTATTTAATATGGTAAACGTTGGGTCAGGGTGAAGAAGGAGACTCAGACTGATTTCCGAGATCCTGTTCTGTAGCTGGGGTGATGCTCTGATACATAACTAACAGTCCTGGGAATGTGTCAGATTACAGCTGAGCTTGCGCCTCAACCTGGTCACACAAGTCACAGACCAAAGAGCTGTATTAATCATAGTCACCTTTCACTCTGGTCAAGTACCTTTGAGCAAGTCACTTAATCGCTTCAAGCTGTTTCCTCTACCCCGATGCGGGAATGAAAACACCATTGCAGGGCTGTTGTGAGGATTTCATCGGATAATATTTGTGTGCCACCAACAAGGGTTCTACATTTTCTCCTTATTTCTGCTTCTAATGCTATCTAGTGTGGCTTGGACTTAATGTGTACCAGGATTTCAGAGAAATTCCCCAAGCTGTGCACTAACTCCGATGAGCTAGTGATAAGACAGAAAATCCTAGCAGGAATCATTTAAAATTATTTAACCCTCCTCTCTTAAAGTCTCCTAAGGGCATTCTAAGAATCTCAGGTGCTAAGCAAAATAGAACCATTTTCCCTATTATACCTTTTAGCGCTAGATACAGACTTATTAAAGGACTTCCCAGGAGGTCACATGGGGCCCAGACTCTGTTTCCCCTGCATCTTGTCCTTGCTCAGCAGGAAAGCACACAGAGCCTTGGGTGGGGATCCCTTCCATTCCCTACTTGTGGCAGTTTTGAGCATCTTTCCAAGTCAAAGAAATTTTATGAGAAAAATATATGTAAGTCTGTCCCTTTAGGGGCACGCCACAGCTTCCCCTACCAGCTATTTTAATGAACAGGATTGTAAAGTAAGGCCAGACAAATTAGCTGCGCTAGGTCCCAGGCTTCATCCAGGCTCTTATGGGGATTAACATTTAATGAGAGGAGCCTGGGGCAGTGTTTTCCCTTACTTATACGCTTTAGGGGCGCCATTAACCAATAGCCAAACCTTATATCTTTCCCTGCCCTTTTCCCCTTCTTCCTCACGTGCCTACTGGCTTCCACATCATGGAGGGAGAATGGGTGTGACGTGGGCAGCAGCATGAAGGAAGGTGTGCGTGGGGGTGCATGGGCTGAGACCCGTTAAAATTACAGAGTTCTCAGTCACAGGGTGCAGATGAGTTTCTAAGAAGATTAGGCACAAAGGAGACTGAGCCCCTGTGTGAATATATCTAACCAAATAAATTTTGTACAATAGGGCACTGAGACACAGTTGAGGTCAACTGACATAACACTTCTCTGAAGCTTTTTTTTAATTATTATTATTCATCTGTTCTTTCAACAAATATTTGTTGAGCTCTCATGCTGTGCCATGTCTGGTGCCTGCTGCCAGGGAACCAAGTTGAGAAGAAGCTAGGGCCTGCCATTAGGGGGGCTCCTAGTCTAGAGAGAAGACAGACATATGTCTGGGCAGAAAGGAAGATGTGTGGGCATGGCTCTCCCTCAGAGAAGAGCTAACTTGTTCTTGGGCCTGACCTGGTTCATCTCCAGGGTCCTGTATGGTTCAGTCAAGAACTTCACAGGCCCAGAATTAGAACATTAGATGGCTGGGGACTTTCACCTGATTTCAAGAGGAAGCCAAGGCTGCAAATACAAATGGCTTCTCACTGGGTTTTGATGGTCTTGGCGGATGGTGTCCTGCAAGGTGACTAGAGAAAGCATACCTACATTTTGGCTACTTACTGTAAAAGCTGGCATTCTGCTTTTCAGGAAGATGCCCCTCTGCTAGGTAAATAACAGGTCTGCTGATACCAGATGTCTTAAGTCCTCATCGATGGATTCTGGACGTAGCATAAGTTACACGGGGCCTTTCACGTATACCCTTTTCTTCCATGATCCCTACTCACCTAGGAGGGGACCATGATTACCCTCCTCACTTCGGGCGTGAAGAAATACGGCTCGGAGAGATTGAGTCATTAGTTCTCCAAGGACTCCACAAGGACCCAAGGAAACTGGGGAGTCAGAGTCTGAGCCCAAGTCTGCCCTACGGATGATATTCTCCATAGTACTTCAGAAGATTCCTCTCAGGGCCCGACCCTTCCAGCATTCAGCCAGTAAGCTCCGATGTTTATCATGTGAAGGTCAACGGGCATCGATCAAGTGCTCACTTGTACCGGGTATGTTACAGAAGTCAGAGTTCACATCTGATGTTCGGACATCAGTCCAGTGCACGTGCCACTGCGCCTCATTTTCTCTCGCACAAGAGTCTGTGTACAGAACTTATTATACCCCAGACTGTGTGCCAGGCACTCTGTAGAAGTTTCGCTTCTGCCCACGTTAACTTGTGTAACGGACAGCAGTTATATCTGTGTGCTCTGCTGGAATGTAAACTCCCTGAGGTCAGGAGAGAACCATGCCTGTCACAACCACCATCGGATCCCAGCGCCTTCTGTTGGATTTGCACATGGTGGGCACTCAAGAAATTAAACAAGTGAGAGTAATTCCTGCAACAGCCCTCTCCAGTTGTTGGTGTCATCTCCATGTTACTCGTCAGGCACCTGGGACTGGAGAGGAGCGGTGACCCAAATTTCACAGAGTCCCCCTTATGTTACGTAAGGAGCAGATGACCTGCTGAAGCCCATTCTTCAGCGTCATCCTGTTTAGTTTCCAGCAGCCACTCTGGGAAGTTCTGTCTGCTTTCATGTCAAAGCAAAATCAAGAAGGAAAACTAAAGCTGTTCCTTTTATTTCAAGGGGGGAAAAAAAGGTGAGACAGATAAGAAAAATAACAACAGAGCCTACAACTCGAGGCCAAATGATAAACTAGCAGCTCTGATTTCTGCTCCCATCGGAGTCAGTGCGTCTCCCACGCAGGCAGAGGGGCCATCTGCAGAGGAGAACCTGAACACTGACAGGTTGTGTTGCCATCAGTTAGCACCCCATAAACATCAAGGTCACCCTGTTCGGGCCCCTTCCATTAAAATGTGTAAGAGCTCACAACCCAGGTTGTAAAAGGCTGATGGAGAGGTGCCCAGCCACCAGGCCACCTTAGCTTCATGCCAGGAGAGCATGTCTAGTGTAAACTGGCGAGGAAATGGAGGCTTTGGATGGACAGCCCAGCAGTCTCCAGATGACAAAAGTGAGACTGAGTGTCTGGGAGATTCTACGTAGGGCATCTCATCTCATTTCACATAGATTCAGGGGCTGACCTGGATGTAACCAAAGATAAGCAACAGATCTGCCAGAAGAGCCAGGAGGTCCCCACAAGGAGAGCCTGCCTCTTCGCAGATCAGTTTCCTTAATCTGATAATGTCTGTTGGCACATTGGTCAGACTTGTCAAAACGAGGGAGAAGCACCAGGTGATCACATGGCCCTGTGGACTCTGCTCGCTCTCTGCGTGTGGGTAGTAGCCTCACCTCTAGGGAAGCTAGTAACCAGCGGTTCTGACAGCGTTGCTGTGATAGTTCAATGAGAAATTATATACGAACAGTGCTTCGTAAACTCTACAACCTGACGTAAGTGTCAGGTATTAAGCCAGAAATGACTTTCCCCACACATTACCTCGTTTGATCTAACACCAACCCTGTGAGATGGATGAAACGGGAATTATTATACCTGTTTCGCAGAAAGAGAAAGTGAGGCTCAGTGAATTTCATAACTTACAACTTGCAGATCACCCAACCAATAAGTGGAAAAGCCAAGGGTGACGCCCAAATCTGTCTGATTCTAAGATTCGTGGTGTTTTCTCCGCTGCGTATCAGCAGGAAGGTGCTGCAGGAACCACTGCGGATGACTTGGATCCTCCTGGGATTCCAGGACCGGGTTGGGCTTCGTCCAGATTCTGATCTCCCAGAGGACAGAGATTGGGTCTGGTTTTTCTCTGTATTCCGAGCACCAGCCACGGTCTTGAGCACATAGTAGGCATGCTTGGAATACTACTGGAAGAATGAACGAATCAGTACGAATGCACTGATACCTACCTTGTATCAGGCACCCCCCACCCCCCGAAGGGGTGCTGTCACCATCCCCATTTAACAGAAGGAGGAAACGAAATTTAGCCATCGGAGAGGTTGCCTAAGGTCACGTAACTGGCAGAACATATTTGGAACCACATCTAAGTCCCATGCTCTTTCATCCACACTGCCTTCAGATTAATTAATGTAGGAATGGCCTACGTGTTAGCTAAGGCCTCAAGCCAGGCAAATGCTGGGGAAAGGCTGCCCCTTCTTCTCTAGACCCCCTTGAATTCTGTGTGCTCTGCTGCCTGAAAACACCAAGGCTTTGGCCCCAGCAGCCTGTCCCTCTGCTGGCACACCTCAGTGAATAGAAGCGCTGTTTGCTGTTTACTTTTACACCATAAACCGCCACCTGGAAAAAGTGCTGAGTAAAACCAAACAAATGCTCAAATAATCGTCCCTCCCAGGTCTCTCAGGGGAAAGTTCCAGCCTTGAGGCGGGCCCTGCCTCCAGAGTCACCAGGGGTCACTGCTGTGCAGAAGGGTTAGAAATTTCAGAGACAGGACTTTGGAAGGCCTGGGGCCTGGAGATTATCATTCTGTGTCCAGACGTTGTCTGTATGAGAAGAAGGGAAGGAAGCTCCAAGAATGTCCTGAGACAGCCGCATTCCTGGAGGGCTGCTGGATGTAGTGATGCTAGCCCACAGCCCCACCCCAACCTGGGAGGTTTTCCTAATGCCCAGACAGGCTGGGACTGACCCTCAGCCAGGCTGAGCAGGGTGTTAATGAGTTGTTTTGCATTCTCAGGCTGCCTGTAGCCCCAGGCACAGGTGGATTCACCCCTTATCGCAAACTTCAGTTAAGGATCTGTCCTGTACCTAGCTCTGTCCCGGGTAGCACGCAGAGAGGCGATCAGGAGAATCCGGTTCAGCCTCTGATATCCCTAGTCTGAAGCCGGACAGGCACAGAAACAGAAAACCAGTTTACCATGTAATATGGAAGGGCAAGGAACAAGAGAATAACCACAGGGTGAGTCACGGACTTCTTAGAGAAGGAGAGACCCTTGAGCTGGGCCTTGGGGGTACGTTATGCTGTGTAACATGGAGGGTGTTTATATCACAGACTCCCACAGGCTTAGAGCCAGAAGAGACCTCAAAGGCCATCAGATTCCCCCCCACCCCCGAAGTAGATGAGGAAACCCAACACCCAGTGAGGGGAAGTGACGTCCCCGAGGTCACACAGCAGATGAGTGGCTGAGCAGGCACAGGCCTTGCACACCTGGTCCTTGGGCTCCTAGTCTGAAGTTCACTGTCCTGAGAAACCTTCCTTGAGTTCGGCATCTCTGCCATGCCCTTTTCTAGCTTGCCCTTCACCGAGTGCGCTCTGAGGACTGTGAGGCTTTGTCGTCACTGCCCACACTCAATACACCCCTGACGTCAAGGAACCTGCCTCCCGTCTCACAGCTCAGAAGCTGCTGAGCCTGGCACAGAACCCGGGGGCCCCCGGCTCCAGGTCAGGGCTCTCTGCACCCAGGACCCTTCTTCTCTGGGCAGCTGAGAAATCTGGTGTGTCCCTGCGTGTCGTGTGTCCCTTCCCAGGTAGTATGCCTAACAAGTTGTTGGACATAGGGACACCCCATAAATGGTGACTCAACTGTTGTGTTGTGGTTTTTTTGTTTGTTTTTTTTAATTCTCAAACATCCTAGCCATTGCCTTGTAGGTTGATATGGAAGGTCTAAGCCTCTGAGATCTAATTTTGATTTATCTCCTTTTTCAAAAATAGCTAGACCATTAGTAGCTTCCAAACTAGGAATATAGCTTGGAATCTTCCAAGCTGTCATGGGCAAATGCAACCTGACACAGTGCCAGTTAATTTAGTTTGCAGGAGAACAAAAGCATTGGGGTTTTCATTTGAAGACTGTCGGGCCATAAGGCACAGACTGCAGGCAGGGTCTCCATCGACAGCCCTGGCAGAGAGCATCCGCGGCCATGGCCGCTCAACCTGTTTCCTAAACCCCATGCCGGAGCCTTCACCACCTCTGCCTGCGTAACTGGGAAGCTGTCACTGGTCCTGCGCCCGAGGGGCTTGTGAATTGGACCGTATGTGTTCTGCACCGGCTCACAGACGGGCCGCTGTAAAGGGCTGGGTGCCTCGACTCTGGCTGTGACGCAGTCCCCCAGTTATTTGCTTTGGATCCGAAGGGCCTTGGAGGCGGTGCTTGGAGTTGGAGAGGCAAGGCAGTGTGCAGGAAGATGGGCGCGAACCAGCCCCCAGAGTCCCCCCCGCCGGCGGGGTGCAGGGGGCCGCCCTTTCACCCCTCCTCAAGGACAGTCAGGGCTGGAAGGAAATGCGGGCCCTGGACCCCTGCACGTGCCGGCGCCAGACCCACGAGCACTTCCCTCAGCCATCAGGGACTCCTCACTTTGTTTTCACACATAACCAGTTTTTAATTAAATTTGACTTTTCCTCACATCTGTTCAGAAGGCCGGTCCCCCTTGGACATGGCGAGCACAAAAGCGGGGACAGGCTGGCAGGAGGAGAAAGCAAACAGAGCAGAGCCCTTCCATCAGCCTCTTTTGGGAAGGGAATTGGGCTCAGGACGGGCTTTTGCCTGGAGAATTGTTCTCACCCACCGGGGAGATTAGCCTCCCAAGCCTCTGGAATCTGGATCGGTCCCTCCCAGGAGCCAAGGTAGGTAGCCAAGTGTGACCCTTGTTCCCAACGATGACCGGCTCAAAATGTGTTTATTCTCTCCCCTCTCTCCCCCGCCATCCTCCTTACAGAGATCTGTGCTGCCGACTGTGGGGGCCACGGCGTCTGCGTGGGGGGCACCTGCCGCTGCGAGGAAGGCTGGATGGGGGCGGCCTGCGACCAGCGGGCCTGCCACCCGCGCTGTGCAGAGCATGGGACCTGCCGCGATGGCAAGTGCGAGTGCAGCCCAGGGTGGAACGGCGAGCACTGCACCATCGGTATGGCGGGCCCAGGCCCGGGGGTCTGCTGTGGGGCGCATGCTGCCTCTGTCCGCATGTGGGAGCTGGGCACAAAGTCCTTTCATCTGGCGACATTATGGTTGGCATTTCCCAGCGGCGATTGGACTTAAACTCATAATTGGGCATTTTTAACCTTTTCCCTCCCAGTCTGCATTTCCCAGATGTGCATTCGCTGGCTCGCGTGCCTTGCTGTGTATCCTTCCTGGGCCAGATGCAGTAGGGCTCTGTGCTGAGGAGCTGGAGACCGGGAGCAGGGCACACGACCACCACTTAGCAGCTGTGGGCTGTCCCAACGCGTCTCTGAGCCTCGTTCTGCTCACCTATACAATGGGGATCATATGCCTATAAAGAGCGCAGCACAGGCTGGCACAGGGTACAGTGCTCGGTAGTGTGGCCATTATGATCAAACTCGTGATCTGGTTGGAGGGCTTAGGCTTGGCTCTCAACCCCCCACACCCTCCGGCCACCTAGGCCTGAGCTGTGAGACAGGCCTGGAATCCTGGGAAAAGCTTCCCACAGGCCCCAGGCCACATCTACCTCCCATCAGGCCTGGATCCCTCCCTCCCCTGTCCACAGCCCCCATCCTGTCTGCATTTGTCTCCTCGCTGCTCTCTGGGGGCTCCTCACAGCGTCCCTGCTGAAGCAGCACCATTGGCAGCTCTCGGAACAAGCTGATCACTCCATTCCCTTCTTCCTGCTTTGCCTGCTGCTTTTGTTGATTTTAAACACAGCCAGACGTTTTGCTTGGTTTATTATCCTGGAAAGAGCACTCACCAAAAGCTCGTTCTTGAATCAACTGGTTTGTGTGTGTGTTTTAACTTCTTCCCCTTCCATTTTTTTCAAACGGAGGGTCTGTGATTAGATGGCAAGCACATGGCTTTGGAAGGCCGGATTCTGGGTGCCTCTCCAGCTCAAACGTCACCTCTTAGGTCTTACAGAAACTGGGAGACGAGCCCCAGACCTTCTGAGGGACAGAGAAGTTTTGAGCAAATGGAGCCACTGCTTTTCTCCTTTTTTTTTTTTTTTGGCTTCATTCCTTCTGTTTTGCAATCTGAAATTATCTATATTCATCATCCCCACGCCCACAACATCACTTTGGTGATAAACGGCAGTGGAAGCCCTTGTGTTTATTAACAATAACAATGGCTTCTGATTTTTGAGTGTTTAAAATGTGCCAAGCCTGTGCTAAGGGCTTTTAACTGCATTATCTCATACTCCACAGAGTCCCCCTGTGAAGGCACGCGTGTTATTCCCTCCTTCTCAGGGACCTGAGGCTTGAGGACACGTAGCTCGTGAGAAGTAGGACAGGAATTTGAGGCTCGGTTTCCAGAGCCCTGGTGCAGGGTCTCCATACCAGCTGCTTGCTCTGCAGCGACAGGCAGAGTCCGGGTTTTCTACGAGGCATCGGGCTCACATCCTTGGGGGGCTGCGGCTCCTCATTACCGTTGCGCTCCGAGTTGCGAACCTAGGTGCCCACCCCAGACTCTCCACAGAGCCGCTCCAGAGCCCAGGGCAGCCCTCCCCACTTTGTCCCCAGCAAAGGTGCCTCAGTGACTTAATGCGCCCTTCTGGGCGGCTTCTTCACGTCCATGTCATCCAACCTTACAATGGCCCTTAACAACCGTGCATGAGAAATGGCCCTCGTCACTCGCGGGGCCCTCTTCCTTAAACCCCTCTTTCCCCTCACCCTCGCTTTTCCCCATGACTGAGGACAGGCTGACCTTTCAGCCTCCCCACCCGAAGGGGGGCCCATCCCTATTAAAACCAAAAGCAGAGCTCAGAGAGAGTACATCCTGTTTTCCATCACTTAATTACCAAGTCCTCAGCTCACCTTACCAAGTTCCAGAAAGTTTATGGATGGCAGACTTTTATCAGATAAAAGCATTTCATCTTAGTCAAATGATGCTGAGGGATTTCATGAACTCAGCCCTGGGCCCAATCGCAGATGATTCATGGCTGGGCTGGTGAGCAGCTGTGCTGCACCTAGTGTCTTGTGGAAGGATGTGCATCAGCCCGGCCTGAAGGATAGCCCGTGTGTTTGGATGCCAAGAAGTCAAAGCATCCCCCTCCCAACCCCTCCCACCCCACCCCCAGCCCTGCGCATCCGTACACCCACCGTCACTCCTTAAGAGCACATTCCTCCTTGGGATTGCAGATGCTTTCTGCCCTCCAGATAAGAAACGCATCAGGGTAAATGTGCACTATTCAAGAGGGAGGTTGACAGTCACAAAGACCAGAAAAATGTCATAGGACATTGAAGAAGTAATGGACTAGTCATAGTGGCTCAGATGAAAGGACGTTGGCTCGGTATTCTATTACCTTTCATTGTGTCGTGAGCATTTCCTTTTTCCCTGTCTAATCTCCCCGCATGGCAGCTTGCTCTCCATGGGTCTCTGCCTGTGGCTACCTGCATCCTCAGCGAGAAACCCAACGCCTTAGTGCTGAAGGAATGCTCTGGTCACCTGGTTCAGTGCAGGGGAAGCGGTAAGAGAGGCAAAGGAGGGAAACAATGGCGGTGCCTTCTTTTTCCTTTCGGAATAGAAATGAGGAGAAATCCCTTTTTAGCCTTTGATGGGAACAAGACGCACCTTCTTATGTTTCCAAGGAGCTTCACTCCCTTTGAAGATCATTTAGGAAAAGAAAAAAGCTGTTGGTGTGAAAAGTTAGAAATTCAAAGTGTTACATTTTCTCGTGCTGTCAGATTTCATTATTATACACGAGGTCATTATAACGCAGCTGGTTCATGTGCTGGGATATAGTTATGTTCTGTACCAGAGAAAAAGCTGGAATCCTCGACACTGATGCAGAGACCTCCACGCAGTTGAAGCAAGAGTGGAGGGCCTGTTTATTTACACACCGCTGCCTCCATAGACAGGAAAGAATGGTTTCCTGACCTGTCAGCTGGCGTTAAACACCAAGACAAGTCTGGGCTCCTTACGGTCAAGTCCCCAGCATAAGAATCTTTTCACCCCAGTGACATTTCCCCGAGCAGATTATTATAGTAGGAATTAAATATCTCCTGTCAGAGGCTTCAGTCCATCTTTTCTTTTATGGAAGCTACTTGATATTTTCTCCAGAAGGTTGGTTTTCAGAACAAAAGGGAAATGGAAGGTAGCATCCTCTTTAATGACAGCATTTTTGTCAAAAAGCAAGACTATTCACATTGAATCCTAATTCCTTATATTGGGAATTATCTGTCTCTTTGCATCTTTAAGAAAGGTCTTTGGTGAAAGCACTGTGGGCAGACCACCTGGTTGCTAGGGGCTTTGTTTTCTCCCTCCGTGAATCACAGCATGGGGGAGGCTGGAGGAGGCCTCCAGGGGTGACAAAGTTCTGGCCTCTTCCTCCACTGGCCACAGAACTGTACAGCCATCATCCCAAAACTGAGTTATCCTGCTCCTAAAAATATCCCACTAGTAAGAAGGGATTTTTCATTTTCAGTCTAACTTGTCAGTCATGCTCCCAGTCACATATATGAAACTCAGTTTTCCTAATCCAAAAGTTAAGGTAAGATGAGTTGACGTGGCCCTATTTCTCAAGTGTGGCTCTATTTCTTAAGTATATGGTCAACACAGAGTCATCAAAAGTATATTCAGGGATGTCTTTTCCAGGAATTTCATGGGTCTCAAGTCTGGGGCTTGACCTCCCAATTCTTTTGAAAAAGCTAAAAATCGTAGTTAAATTTGAGAAGGTGTCTAATTTTTTTCCTGTTTCTCTGAAAACGGTACTATCATTTTTGATCACTTCTACAATCGTTATTTTATTCACTTCAGTGCCCCTTTTTTATAAAGTCTCAAAACACATGTGGGAAATGCCAGCTTCTGATTACATTTGTAAAATTCCAACCTTGACCCCAAAGCTGTGATTGTTCAAGATGCCAGATACACAGAATTATTTACTAGGCTTCAGGAGAGCTGTCCAATCATATAAATCGTGATTCTTACACAAATCCTCCTCTGGGAGTAAAGATCAAAATAATACTCTGATGATGCATTTGTTCAAGTGAGCCCAGCCAGACTTCACGAAAAAAAGAGATTATAAAGAAAGGCCACACATTCTTCTGGAGTTCTTTGTCCACTTTTGAATGGTAGCTCTCAGGTTTCTTGTTTTTAATCAGACAGTCCTTAACTGAGAGCTTACAAGACCCTCACAAGGTGTCAGAGCCTGTGTGATAACCCTGTCCTCACTCTTCAGAGCACTCTCTCACAACAGGACCTGTGACCTGACAGGACAGATGCTGGCAAGGACGAGAGAAACTGGGCAGGGATCTACCCCAAGTTATCAGAGCAAGAGCTTAATGAGTCGTTGGTTCTGGGAGATGTCAGCCCACGTGTGGTAGGGGTGGCAAACTGAAAGGAGGTTGGTAAGGCTTTGTGAGTCCCTCTTAGGTAGGTGCCGCTGGCCGTATTTACTCATTGATCCTTCATCCAAAGTGAAGGGGATTAATGTATCCAAGATCTTAACAAGAACCTCTCTTTGGTGGTTTGTCAAACATCGAAAGAAATTACATGATTATAACCACCCTAACCATCACCGGCTGTAATGACCCTTGTGTAATCTGGCCTAAGGTGTACCAATGGCACAGCTGAGGCTCCCGGATAATAACAACGAACAGCCGCATGCCATGCTCAACACAGCCTTTGATAGGGGCCCTGAAGTTTCTTGGGATTACCCTAAGAGAGACTTTGGAAACTTGTTTGGGGGCGGGCAAAGCAAAGAAGCTTGCCATGGAAATGCCGAAGAGATCTAAGACCTCACAGACTCATGCCAAAGGCTCAGAGTCTGTGTCATAAATAGCAGTGCACCACCGATATCTCTAGCGACTTGCATAATGACAGGAATAGAGAAGGGGCATAAGAAACATTTGTGCAATGTTGAAAAAATCAGCATGCCCTGAGAGGAAAGATGACTCTACTGTCATTGTCTTTATCCCGAAGTCCTGAGGAGAAAGATGAGGGAATTTTGTGAAGTCCTGAATCCGCCATCCACAGTACAAACTCATGGACTTTGTGTCATCTTTCCTGAAAGTTATTATTTTAAAATCACGGTGGATTTTTAAGTGGCTATGCTCAAGGGCATACGTACCAAGATTTTCAAACAATAGAAGCATGGACAACAGTATGGACTTCCGCATGTGGCTTTTGTAAATAAATGGCATTGGACTTCAAAGATCCAGTTACCCCTTCTGTCTCTATGAGAAGAAAGCTCTATTCTGTTCCCAGAAGTCTCTTGGATTTGGTATTGACTGGCCGTTATCAGCTTCTGGACCCACAGTGTGGCTCAAGGTCACTGCGCTGGAAAGGACAGTGATTTGTGGAGCCGGAATTTGAAGTTTCGAATGCCCAGTTTTGTCTCCTGAAACCCACAGCACTGATTGCAGTCTGAGTGCCTCAGTCACTTCTGCTGGCTGCTCGTCCTGCCCATGATCTGGAAAAATTAGTAAGCACTTTTTAAAGGTATTAGAAACATATTTACATTTAATAGAGATCTTTATTATGAAATTGTTCTTAAAAATGAAATGACAAAACAAAAAAAAAATGGCATTAGGTTCGAGAGCTCTGTGAAGTCAGCCCTAGGCTTGGGGAGGCTAGCCTACAGAGGAGGTATAATCTGTCCCTGTCACCAGAGCCAGGATATCATCGTTAAGTTTGGAGAGAAGCAAGGTTTTGTTTGTGAGAGAACTCCCTCCAAGTGGATGCTGCATGGCGGTATGGCCACTTGGATCCCAATGATGGTGTCTCCCCAGCCTCGCCACCCTTTCCAACCCCGTGAGAGAAACTCCAGCTCTTCTGCGGCTGGGTTCAGTTATTACAACAATCTGTGATCACGACTCTGCAAAACTCAACAGATCTGAAAGCTAAGAACACCAGCTGAGCCAGGAGTTCCAGGAGATCCTGTGTATTATTGTTCTCAGATGACATATCACGGGAGGTGATGTCTAAGAAATTTTAGGTCACCCTGAAACATGAGATGAATGAGCTTGACTAAGACAAGCGTGACAGATGAACCAAGAATCAAGAGCCTTCACCTTAACCAGAGATGCTTCCTGGGCCATGCTACCAGTGCGCCGGCCCTATCTCTAATTGTTCAGCATGTCACAGCTTTGTTTATGCACACTTGCTTTAATATGCCATTCTCCTCCACTTTCCTTTCTTCTGTCTTGTGCTCTCATGGACTCCATGGCATCTATAAGAATGAAGGGGGAGCACGCAGGCCCAGTTAAAAATCTCCATTTCCCAAGTTTCCACTTGGCTGTGCAGTCTCCAGGAGCATATTTCATCTAGAAACAAAGCCCATATGGAAACCTCAACTAGAAACATAGCCTCTCATCCGCCCGTCTTTTGAGGCAAATATATATTGACGACCAGCAACAGTGTCTCTTCTACCCAGAGGACTGAAAAAACAAAATGTATATTTTTTATAAGAAAGGAAGAATGTTCTTGCGGTTTCTAGAACCCTAGGGCTTCCACATAAGGCCCCAGCATTGCAGTCCAGTCCAGCTAATGGGCTTTGGATTCATGTATGAAATCGAGCTGAGGACGGAGGCCTGCCTGGCAGAAAGCAGCAGGCCCTTCAGGAGACAGCCATTGGTCCGGCCATTGTGGGAGCACATGTGGGGGAACTATAGAGAGAGGGGTGGGAAGGAAGCCCCTCAAACAGCTATGAGGAGGCCAGGTGGGGAAGATGAGATGTACTACTGATTAATGCTGGGAGCAAAGAGGACTGCCCTGCTTTCAACACACAGCCACATGAATGCACCATGGAGTTAATTTTAGAGCAACATTTGACACCCATCCTCACAGAGAAGCAAATCCTTGGAGTGCCAAGTAAGTCAGTGCTTGGATGCGACCCTTCCATTGGAAAACAGAGCATACATCATTCTGTCTTTCGAGTTAACAAGCATTGAGAAGTAGCCAGGTTTTCTTTTCTTTTTCTTGTTTTCACAGTGACATCCATTGACCTGCACCTTACATTCTCTGTAAGATGCACCAAGGAGAAATGCATCTTACTTAGAACACCAAGCATTCTGCATTCAAGTCTGCGTGGGCACATGTGTCCATGGCCAATTCAAGAATGGCAAACAGATAATCTGGCGGTATATTTGACCAAAGCCTCGGTCCACTTCCCTAGTGCATATTAGAGATGATCCCAAGTTTACACCTTTCGGAGTTCCAGCTCCCTGAAAGCCCCGCTGCCCAGGCAGGGAGCACTTGTTCTTATGTGGCTGCTGCCCCCAAACGGAAGTTGGACGCTGCTCTGGGTAGACAAAGGGCAAGTTCTAGTCTTCCATAAAGTTGAACACACCTGACAGAGCAGGAGCATGGCCACGTTTGCGGCTTCCCATCCTCCTTTCTCTCCTGTTTTCCCTACCCATATGTCTTTTATATCATCACCTTTCCAAACCCCTGGATCATAGAATGAGTTGAAGTTCCTTTTGACCCTTCCTGGAGAATGTGCTTGCTCTCCCTCCTTCTCTCTCGTGTCATCTTGTCTTTGGTTTTATTTTCCCCACCATGGCAGGTCTGTCCCAAACATGGGGCGCATCCTCCCCCCACCCCCCGCCATGTCCCCTGAGCACCTGGCATGGTTCCGTGGCAGGCAGTGTTGCACTTACTTGAGCCTACCTTAAATGTCCTGTCTTTTATTCCCCAAGCGCACTATCTGGATAGGGTAGTGAAAGGTATGGTCTTCCTTCCTCTATTTTCCTATTGTCTTTGTGTGTGTGTTTGTGTATGAGCATAAAAGAAGAAATGTGTATATAAGCGATGTATATACACCCCAGAAGCATGCTGTCTAGATGCTGCCACCACAGCATTCGATGCCCAGAGGGTGGGTTTTTGGTCACAGGGGGGCGATACACCTGGAGCGTCATTCTTCCCCCCCAAAGTGCTCAATCCGTTTGTGACATTACATTGTGCTGTTGTCCTACCCTCCCCACACACACATACACCCCTCCCTCTTTCTGCCCGTCCCTGACAGCCCCTAGGCCATCAGAATTAAGATACTGAGCACCAGGGTGGGTGGCCTAGGAGAAGGAGAGGCCCCAGCGCAAGCTAAGAAGTCTGAACAGCTTCGTTATGCGTCATGCTCATTCATCCAGTAAGCGCGTCCGAAGCACCCGCTAGTGCTAGTGCTGTATGCTGGATGCTGTGACAGGCTCTGGGCAGTTGGGGAGACAGACCCCTGGCCTCGGGGAGTGGGTGGTCTCTTTGTTTGGGCTTGTTTTCCTGTTCAGGGAAGGCCCGAGTTTGTAAGTTTTACGTTTGAGGAGTGTTCCCTACAGGCAAAGTAATTCCATTTTCAACATCTTCATTAATTAGCTAGTGGCCCATTTTCCAAATAGGCCTGATTCCTCTAAGAATAAGTCTGGGAAAGATCAGATATGTGTGCCCCTAAAAGCCTCCAGGCCCCCTGAGGAGAAATATCCTGCCATATTCATCGTTTTATCCAGAAATCCTAACACATCACCTGGCCCAGAGGACGTGCTTAGTGGTTAAGGACAAATACTTCCGAGTCAGACTGCCTGAGAATGAATCCAGGGTCCACCAGTAAACGGACTGGGTGACCTTGGGCAAGTTACTTAACCTCCCTTCACTTGGGAGTCCTTGTGCAGTGAACTTGGTAACAGGACCTACCTCATAGGGTAGGCATTAGAATTAAGCAAAGTAATGAATGTAACATGCATGCTTAGCACACGGGCAGGGATGATGCTCGATAAATGTTAGCAATGCTATTTTATCATTGTATTCTCATCCTCACCCTTAATTTGGAGAACTTCATTAGCCAGAGTCATTTTTGAAATTGTAAAGAAAATGGCTCAATCAGTCTTTAATAAGAGACAGCAACTGCTGTTTAAAAACTTAGGGAAAGGTTTTGGGGGAAACAGAAATGACTGAATGCTTTCCAACCAGAACATCTTTGCCAAGTACAGGAAAGGTGCCAGTGGGGCCCATCAGATGGATGCTTGGTGTTGAGAAGCAAGGTTCCTTGCATTTTACATGCTGGTCTTCAGCTGAAAATACAGTCATTCTGGCAAGAGAGAGAAGTCCCTGTGAGCCTCTTTAAAATAGGTACTTCACACATAATCATTATCAGAGGAATCTTCAGGATGGATTAAATTTAATAATGTTATCATCTATTTCGTAGAATTTTTTCCTACAATCTAAATTTTTTTCATATCCGTGAGTCTTAAGTCCTTTGAATTTTTTTTAAGGGAGCAGATAGAACTATACTCATTTTATTGGAAAAGGAAATTGAAGTTGAGGAAGGTAAGGGGCCCACCCTGGGTTACCTTGTAGGGAGCCAGGATTTTGAATTTCCTGACCTAATCCGTGTTTCCAACATTCTATCTTCTATCACCATTCACCAAGAATGTCCCATAATTTCCAATATTCTTCCTCTAAACCACGTCTACCAAACTGGCACCCTCACCAGGAAGTGACACATATTCTATCTCAAACCACTTGTTCTGATCTTTAGTTCAGAAAATATCACCAGACCTTTATTTGGATTAGGCCAATAAATCATAACTTGCTTTAAAAGAGAATTTTTTTTTTCACCAAAATCTAGGTTTGAACCATGCCCCCATCCTGCTGACTTTCTGGTAAAATGGATACAAATCCTAAATATATATATGTATGTGTATATTTCAGAGACCTGTACCCTGCAAACTCAGGACTTGTCAGAGTACAGTATCATGCCAGCAAAGACAAGCCGACGTTTGTTCTTTGTTTCCCCCTTGCAGCAGTAGAGACTGAAGAAACAACATGCACTTAACAGATATGTTGAACTCCTCCTAAGTGCCAGAAAATGTGGATACCACACAACAGAAATGCTTCCTATTCTTGTATTCCTGGCAGTCTAGCAGAGTAGACACTAATAAAACAAATAATTCCAATGAGTGTGATGAGGGTTATGACAGGAGATGTCCAAGGCCCACTTAGCAAGAAGAGCTGCCCGATTTAGGCAGTGCCTTGTAGACCAAGATTGTGAACTTTAGCAGAAGCAGATGAGAAAGCCGCTAAAGGTTATACAAGCAGGATGGTGGCTTGATGACATTTGTGATTTGGAAGGATTAGTCTGGCCATACTGGGGAGAAAAAGAGTTGAGGAGGAACATTTGGGGGCAAACAGACCAATTAGGAGACTCTTGCCATCATCGAGGTGGGAGATGATGGTGACCTTGTCTAGGGAATTGAGTGTAGGGATGAAAAAGTACAAGAGGACGGGGAAGAGAACCATAAAGCAATGGGACATTCTGATACATGATAGGGTTAATACACAGCCCCTTTGCCACTTAACTAAAAACTATCTGCAAGGATTCGGAAAGTCTTCCTGGCATACCTGATGCTAGTTTCAAGGGGACTTCTCCATAGGCTTACACAGAAGGCTGAAGATAAAGTGGTCCCTTGTCATTTAAAGGGCATCTTTTCTTTTGAAAAGCTCAGGCCTTCTCTAAACCTTGAAATTACATTATTTTGGCTCTAGCAAATGCCTGATGTGAGTCCTTCCAGAGGGGATTGTTAATGTCAGTTGGGTTCTCTGAATTATTGATGAGTTTCAGAGTTTGTAGAATTAATGGGCTTTAGTGGTGGGTAAGGATGGGCATGTTGCTTTAAGAAAGTCAGCAAGTCACCCCAGAGGAGGCTCCTCATACCGGCTAATGGGGGTGTGAGTACTCCAGAAGCAGACTGCTGGCTGAGAGCAAGCCTCATTTAACCCACGGGTACTGAGTCCCTCTGAAACCCTGAAACCGATAGGACAGTGCAGACCCCCAGGGTATAGCTTGGTCCATTTGAAGAAGCTAACGGTATTTAAAGTGTTCCTGTGATTTCACATATAGAGCTTCCCCTCCCTGAGGACACCCACCCCCTCAGGCAGTCTCTGAGCAGAAAGTGTGCACTCGGCATCCTGTGCTAAGACGAGCTCACTGGAGCAGGGGTTCCCAGACAGGGCTTTGTGGAATGGAATATTCCACATTATTTTAAGTGGTTATAGGGGAAAGAAAGGGCTGAGGTCAAACTGGAAAATGTTCTGATAATCCAATAAGCAAGTTTCTTTATTGTAAGACCCTTGGAGCCTTTAATGTATTAATATTCGGTGTGACTTTCTAGAATGAGATTATAGGATAAAATATTTTCCAAACTTACTTGACCACAGAAGCTTGTTTTTGAGGACCTCATAGAACTGGCATTCTGCAAAATTCACTTTGAGACATTTTGTTTGAGAGTATGAGACCCATTGTAAGTCCTTCCTGGAACAAAGTAAAGTATAGGTAAATAGAATGTAAAATTATTGAGGGCAGAGAGTATATCTCATCTCTGTGTGCCCTAGAATTGATACACACCTGCCTGGCATCCAGTAGGTGCTGAGTAAAGTTTGTTGAAATTAAGAACAATATCATCAAAATTACAGTTGTTTTGACCCTCTCTATTGGGTCGGTTGTACTGGAAGGACCAAACACAGCATCTCATCTGAACCTTCATTTTATAGATAAGAAAAACTGAGTCCAAAAGAGGACAAGTAACTTTGCAGAGATCCCACAAGTTAGGCAGCAGGTCCAAGAATCTAGGTCTCCTGTCTCATTCACTGATTCATTTCAACAAACACCCTTTGAGCACCTGTTATGTGCAAGGCACTGGCTTAAAGCCAACATTGCCTTTATGGATTTCATATTCTAATGGAGGGAATAAGACATTAGACTAATTGCAAAATTAATAATTTACATATACTTGGGACCCTTGCTACCAAGGAGGACAGAGCACTAGGAAAGCACGAAGTGGTGGGCCTGGGCTGGGACTCGCGGCCTTGAACCCATCCTGCTGCCTCCCACTGAGCTGCATGTTAACCCCCATGACCACGTCTTGGGCTTGTCTCGGCTCTCTTTGGCAAGGTTTGTATTATGAGAACCGTAGCTCTTGACCCAAACATTGATACAGTTGGGCCTGGCAAAGGTTATTTTCTGGTTTGTGAATTTCTCAGTGAAGTTATACAACATTAAGACAAATCAATCCAATAATAATAATAATAGCACCTATCGTTTATTGAATGCCTACTTATGTTACCCACCATGCTAAATAATTAACATACATTATCTCATTAATCTTCTCAGCAACTCTTTGAGTTAGGCATTACCTCCATTTTACAGATGATAATACTGAGAGAGATAATACAAGAGAGAGTTAGATAATTTGCCAGTCATCCCATGGGTAGTAATTAAAACGGTAATATGGGGATTTGAATTGAGATCTGCCCAGTTCCAAAGTCCACACTGTGTTACAGCACATGGTTTTAATTTACAATTCAGGATTAAATGGTGTGAAACTGGAACTGCCTTGGAAAATCAGGATCTGGAAAAATAACAAAGTTATTTAAAAGTGATATGTGTGAAGTGTCTAGCACAGTGGCAAGCCATGGTAGACCCTCAGTAGATGGCAGCTGTCACTATATTGCTGTCCTGAAGCCTCTAAACCAGGAGGTGGCAAACTACAGCACACAAACCAAACCTGGCCCATCACCTATTTTTGTAAATAAAGTTTTATCAGAACAGAGCCGTCATTCGTTGGTAAGTTACGTCTGGCTGCTTTCCCTCCACGATAGCAGATTTGAGTAATTGCAACAGAGACCCTATAGCTCACCAGCCTAAAATATTTATTATCTGGACCTTCAGAGACAAAGTTGGCTGACTCTGATCTAGACAAGTGCCTCAGGTTCCGATGTTGCCATGCTATGAGCCCTGTGGAAGGTTCTGGGTACAACTCATGATACTGTATGCCTTTTAGAAGATTCATATACTGTCCTTAAGCTGTAGGTCAGGCTTTGTGCCTCATGCATACATGATATCATTTAATCCCCTGAGCAACCCCATGTATAAGCAGGCTGAGGCTCAAAGAGATTAAATAAGGTCATAGAAGCCACTGAGAGGCGAACCACACTGGTAGGGCATCCAAACTTGTGCACTTTGCCACTGACGGGAGGCTACATCATGGAGCAAGAGAAAGCAGTCTACTACCATTCTTAACAATGGGACTCGACTTCCTTCCTCCAAGACTGATTTCAAATACAAATGAGGCTCCGTTGAAAGGCAGTGCCCTCTGGATGGATAAACATTTAAATGGGACTAGTTGGGGAAAGAACGGGTCTCGAATTGTTTGGGCCAGGAAGAGTGGCTGGTGCCGGGAGCCGGGCCAGATGGCTGGCTGGTCACCTGCATGCCACAGCACTGCTCCTACGCTTGCACGACTGCTGTCCCGGTCACCTGTGGGAGAGCCATGCTGGTGGCCTCCCACCCTTCCCAGCAGCCTTCTGCTGTGCAAAGACCAGAGTCCACATTTGCTTCTAAACTTCTGCCAGGATCCCTCCTAGCCTTGGAGTGCACAGTCAATACGGTTTCTTCCTCTGAATGACAAGCACGGTGACCAGAGTGATTGACTGGCAGCTGTCTGAACGTCTCAAATACAAATGAACATGTTCTTTTCTTTTACTTTGTAATTAAAGTCAGCTATTGACAGGCCTTGAAACACTAAAGTTTTATATTCTAATTGATGGGTCATTCGGGGCGTCCCTGCCGTGGCCTACATCTTGGATGGGACAGCTACCTTCACACTGGTCCCATTTAAGAATAAGGGGTCAATTTTCAGTTATTTCATAGCAGAAAATTTACTTTGTAGCCATATTTGTAGCAGTTTGCTGCTCATAATAATAAAGTTTTATAGATGACTTTCACCTCCATACCCTTTCCTGACTGAGCAGGGCCAGAGAGAAGACACAGAAGGTAGGCCAGGGAAAGGTGTTTTTTGCTAGCCACTCTGAGGAAGGAGTTGGCAGTTGTTGAAATGAAGACTTGAATGAAAACCAAGGGCCAAATAGAGGCTGAAGTGAACCGTGGAACTTAACAGATTCGCAAACCTAGATTTCTGAGCCGTGAACTCAGAAAGAAGGGTTTAAAAGGGTGGTCATAAAAACCCTGTAAATCTGCTTGCCCAGTAAGGGTAACTCCCTACCTTATGATGTGGGCAAAGCAAAACCAAGGCAGACTCTATAAACATCGCCTGAGCCTTCTTCATGCGATCACCCGGGGCTCTCTCAGACAGATGGCCACTCCCGTATCAGGTTCCCACCAGACTTTGTACATCTCCCTGAGGACGTTTAGCAGTGAAATACTTTGCTTATACGAATCTGTCTCCTCAGATAGGCTGCATGCTCCTCCAGAAAAAGAAGCGGGTGTTATTCATCTCCGTACCTCCAGCGCTAGCCCGGAGAAGGTTCTTGATAAATGACAGGCACACGCATGTACAGATGAACCACATTGAGGAAGGACAGCCTGCCCATACCTGCATTTGCAATCAGACAGCCCTAGCGAGTCTGCCCCATGGCAGTCGTCGGGGTCCTCTGCGCGCAGAACCTTCTTCCTAGTGGCAATAGATAAGATGGGAAGGAAAAGACCCAAGGGCCCTTCCTCAAAGCAAAGATGGTTGTTGAGGAGAAAACGGGACAAAATAAATGAAAAGCTAGGGTCCAGTACGAGTAATAGTACAACAGTACTTGACCCAGGAACAAGTGCTGAAAAAAGTATAGCCCTTCTAGAATGAGACCCAGAAATGCCGAAGGAATGTTAGGAGTAAATGGAAAGGTGATTCCTTTGTTCCAAACAGCCCCCAGAAACAGGAAAAACACACAAGGGTGAACGTGGAGCAGGGATCAGGCAAAAGTTTCCATCCGTCACCTTCTTTCAGGCTGGCATCCACTAATTCTCCCTTGGGAATCCCAATCACTTCTGAAAGGGGGGACTTTGGTGCAGAAGGTGTGTTTCTGACCTATCCCCACCACTTCCCAACCATGCCGCCTCCTCACCGTGTGGCCTTAGCAAGTCATTCCACGCATGAGTCTCAGTTGCACTCTTGGCAACATGGCAGTTCCCAGCGACCCCGGCCTCCCTGGGTGCTGAGGGCATCAACCTGCTGGTGGAGTGAGAGTACTTTCCGAGCAGGCAGGACAAGCGTGAGTGTGTGTGACCGCAGGTGGCTGCAGACGATCAGACTTCGATGCTGTGTGCTTTGCCTTACAGAGGGTTGCCCTGGCTTGTGCAATGGCAATGGAAGATGTACCTTGGACCTGAATGGCTGGCACTGCATCTGCCAGCTGGGCTGGAGAGGAGTGGGCTGTGACACATCCATGGAAACCGCCTGCGGTGATGGCAAAGACAACGATGGAGGTAGGGCTCTGGCACCAGGGACCCCGTGCAGCTCAGCAGGGGTGGGGTGGGGGCCAGGGTGGTGGGTGGGCGTCACTGAGCCCACAGGCCAGCAGCACACCAGCTGTCCAGGCAGGGAGGCCTGCAGGGTGGGCATAAAACTGCACATGTGGTCGAAGGGGTGAGTACATGTCTCTCATTGTTTCATCTTAATTAATTTAAATGAACTAACGTAAATGAAATTAATGGCCATCTGACAGCCAGTGGAGGGGAGAAGGCATATGGAAGGAGGAATTTTCCAGCAATTCAATAGTGAGACGGGTTGCCTGGCAAAGTTATGCAATCCCCCTCACTGGAAATGGACGAGAAGAGCCCATCCGGTTTTGTATTACAGAAAGTGGCAGAAAGGATGCTTCCCCAGCAGAGGGAGGCTGAGTTACCTTTGTTTGACATGGCTTCTCCCCTGTATGTGGTAACCCTCACCAAGCCACCTTTGTCCCCACACCCTCTGTCCCTCTGGGTTTATAACAGAATTGGTCTTAGTTAATAGGGTTTTTTCAAGTGCAACACAGTCCAGACCCTAAGGAAGAGAGGCCTCGTCTTGTGGAACGTTTCTGAGCTGCAGGAGAAGAGACCAGGGTTCCAGTCCCTATTGATCCCCTGTATATCCCTAAGCAAGTTACTTGATGTCTCTGGGCCTCACACTCCCTATTTATGAAAAGGGGCAATTGGATTATGAGAACCATTCCAATCCTTGCATTGGTCCCAGAATTAGCCTTCTTTTTTCTGTTGTGTTACTTGGATAAATATAATCACGATGTGCGCTACTCTCCCTCTTGGAAGACGGGTTTATTCTTCCTGACTCTCCTAATCTCAGAGGGTTAGTAGGAGAGATTAAAAAGACAGAGTAACGAAAAAAATTTGAAGCCATCGACCCTTCCTTTCTAATGATGGCCTGACAGCTGGCCTGCTCCAAACGTGTTTGTGCAGCTCCTCCACACAGATGCTCAGGGACTTTGTAAGTATACAGCACAGAGTAGGGAATCAGCAGGCCACCTACTCTGCACTCCGACCTCTGGGACTTTTCTACTTAGAATGGCTCTGCAATCTCAGAGCACCATACGGATTAAAAGGCCGTGTGTGTATATTGTGGTTTTTCTCATTCATTTGCCTTCCTTTGGCTCCAGCAGCCTGGAAAGGGCTACTTCAGACCACCGATCTTGGTCCGAACTGGCTTTCAGCCCATGTACCTGCTGCCTGCGTCCAGGAGCTGATCAGGCCTATGCACCCAGGTCTGGGCCCAGTGGAATAGTTGTCCTCCAGGAGCTCGTGGGGTTGAGCCTTGGTAGCTAGGCAGGGACAGCGGGTCCCAGTTCTCCTCTTATCTTGCAGGCTTGAATTGTCCCTTCATCAACCTGAAACTTACTGAGTCCATCAATTCTTGTGCTCCGTAAATATCCAGAGTTCGTCCTAGGGGGCCAGAACCTAGGCTGGGCACGGAGGTGACCAAGTCTTGTCTCTGTGCTCCAGGAATTCAGATGGGGAGGGAAAAACCCACAGTGGAGTGGTAGTGGACAGTGCGAGTGCCGTGCAGAGTTCTGTATTGTTGGTGCGGGAGCAGGGAAGCATTCAGCAGGAAGGTGATACTCGAGTAGGCAGGTGTTTCCTGGAAAGGGAAGCGCTTTCTGGTCAGAGAGATCATCATAGGCAAAGGCAGGGCAAGGCACAGAAGGGCCCCAAGCATCCCTGTCTTCAGGCAAGAAAAAGTACAATAGTATTTGCTCTTCATAGGAGAGATGTCGACCCAAATTATCTGCATCACTCCTCAGCCTTCTCCTTCACTTGCTGGTAGATGCAATTCTCATGACCAACATCTTCATGTAATGAGAAGGACAGGGGACAAGAGCTGCACCATGAAGTCCTTCCCCTGTCAAGAAGGCAGGGTCTTGGCCAAAGCCCTCAAACAGCTGTTGAACATCTGGGCAGCAGAATGGAGTGTCCTTGAGTAATGTGGGGGAAGGGCACACATAAAGAATAGGGTCTACAACAAGGTTCGTCTGTTCCCTCACATGAAGCACAATACCTGTGTTTCCCGTTGGCCATCATTCAGCCAGCTCTCCCGGGGCTAGAACTAGTGTTACACGGGGCCTGAGCATGCAGGAGCCCAAAGCCCCACAGCTCTGGTGGGTGAAAGACCTTCCCGTCATAGGAAACAGGGTTGACCCAGACCCCAGGGAAATGGAGTCTCCTCCAGCCGCTCTGGGAGATGAACCAGCAGGGACTGGGAAAGAACAGTCAGAAAATCCTCAGTTGCGGGAGATGATACCTCTTGCATTTATAGAGCATGTTAGAGACTGGAATGAGCTTTTATGCACCTCTCAGCAAAGCCATGCAATAGCACTGCAACCTGAGTTCATTGACTCACTCAACAAACATTAACTGAATGTCTGCTAGGCATCAGTGCCCCTAGACAAATAAGGCACAGTCCCTGCCCTTGTGCAGTTCACAGTCTGGAGGGAGAGATAAGCAGCCTGTGGTTAGATTCGCGGTGGGATCATTGCCGGGGGAAGGAGCATCCAGTCATTGAACTGATATTATCAAATGCCTGAGTCCTCTACTGGGAACTGTGATATGGTCCCTGTCCTATGAGGCTTCCAGTCTAGCCAGAAAGACATCCATGGGCCATCATGGTTGGGAAGACAACTAGCTGGGGAGACCAGATTGATGGGGGAGCCTTGGGTTCTCAACTGTGAAATGAGGAAACATCTCCCCCACAGTCCTCTCAGTTAGGTGGGCTCTCCTAACTCCACCCATCGGGGCAGCCAAGGAGATGACGCACAAGGTCAAGGTAGCACAGATGAAACAACCACAGGGAGTAGACTGGCCCCCAGCCCTGAAGAGGGCAAGGCTATCCTCACTGGCCTGTTGCTCTGGGTCTTGGCCAAATAGGGACGGTTTTCGTGGGGGGAGAAATGGGGCAGGCCATACAAGGCATCACAGGAGTGAGCCATATTTAGCACTGCGCTGTTTTCAGTTCAGTCGGATCACACATTTGTTGGGCTTCTGCCGTCTGCAAGGCACCATGTTCCTTTCTGAGAGAGTATAAAGAACCAGCGAACGTAGCCCGGTCTTTCTCCCTCAGGAAGCCCACAGTCATTTGGACGAAGCTGCTATCCTAACAACTAAATCTAGTGGATGGAGAATGGAATAAATGCCTTTCTTTCAGCCATGATGTGGGACACAGCATATTCCCAGATAAAGAAGTCAGGGTGCAGGGGAAAGTGCTAGAGTGTAGCGGAGTGACTGTTGTTGGCTGACATGACTCAGGAGCTTGGAGCAGGGATTAGCAGAGTTGAACGTCAAGTATCAGGACTGGAAGAGACACAGAACAGGGACTCCAGCTCCCTCCTCCTACCCCCTGCATGTTGTAGAATGGGGGTGTTACACCACACACGTCAGAGTCACACACAAAGTTGGTAACGTGCACTGGCCTAGGACCCAAGACTCTTGAGCCATTCCACACGGCCCTGTGACCCTGGAGCTCTCCTGCCTTACAGTGATTCATCCTCCCCCTAGAAAGGCACTGTGAGTACTTCTTCAAGTTTAAACAGGCTACCACAGTTTTCCCAAAGCTGGCCAGAGGCTGAGAAGGATCATTCGTGTGTCAGTTTAGTTTGCAAACAACTGTGCATCCACCCCACACGCTCGATGGCTGTGGTATTATGATCCCCTTCCTGTTTCTGTATAATGAGGAAAGTCGCACAGCTGAGGGGTGGCAGAAACCGCCATCGTCTACAAGGTCTGGCCACATTAGAGCTTTTAGTACACCCAGACCTCAGACTCATGGTGCCATCGAACACCCAGCTGTGGCTCTTCAAGTTATCTGGAAACTATTGGTTTCTCTTCTTCCCCAGTTTGCTAGGCTTAGAGCAGTCCTTTCTAAATTAAACCTGAATTTCAAGCTTCATTAAGAACGCTGTTGCAGTATTTTTAAACCGTGAGACAAAAAAAAAAAAAAAAAAAGTTAACAGTATGGCTGAGTTGGGTTTAGCATTGCTGGTTTGTTTTTGTTTTCATCTGTGGTGGTTGTGTAGATTTGAAAACAGAACACAGATCCTGACTTTGACTCAGTGACCCCCAGTCCGCTGATCCTTTGTCGGGGCTCCCTTCACCCTTACATGCCTCCAGATGTCACCAGAGCGCTGGCTGGTGAGGGACCGGCGAGGCCAGCAGGCAGACAGCCCCTGACCCACCTGACAAGATGTGCCTTCTTCGTGTAGTTTGGTCCGTGAAACCCCTCCTGAAGTGCTGTCACGTGTCTTCTCAGGTGTGACACAGTGACCCTTCAGTGGGGCGTGTTCGTTTCATGCCCATTTCAGAGATGGTGAAACTGTGGCCCAAACCTGCGAAGTGGCTGTAAAGTGAGAATACGAATGCCTGCCTTGCACGGTTGCCGTGAGGATTGCAGGTGCACCCAACGCCCCTGAGAGGCAACACTGCACAGCAATTAGAAGTGCAGGATCTCTGTCCAGCTGAATGGGGTTTAAACCCGGCTTTCCCGCTTGCTGCCTGCAGGCCCCTGAGTGGGCTCTTCAACTTCTCTAAGCCTCAGCCCCTCACCTGCAAATATCAGTTCCCGTTCTTCTGTGCCTTACTACCTGTAAGGACAGAAGCATGATGTCTATAATAAAAAAGATATACCCATATATAAATAATTATTTTAAAAAATTGGAATTACACTCTCTGAAATTTTAGATTCTATTTATTTCACTTCCGATTATAATGTGTTTCTCCATATAATAATATATTTGACCTTTTTTCATCTCTTGTTTAAAATTTGTCTCCCACACTGTTTCATGCTCCTTCCTAGAAGGGAATAAATTCAAGTGTACATAAAGGAAAGTAAGTAATAGTTTAGAGAGCATCCCCCAGTGCCAGGCACTGTGCTGGGGGCTCTGTGGACGTGATGTCCAGCCCTTCATAACAGACGTGCAAGGCAGACATTTACATGGGGGGAAACTGAGGCTCGGTGAGCTGAAGTCATTTGCCCAGCATGGCACAGTGGATCAGCAGGAGAGCTAGGATTAGAATGGAATGGGTGTCTTTAAAAAAGAAGCCAGAATATAAAATTCCCTGGAATCTTCAAACAACCAGACTCCTTTGGATGAAGGATTTGTAAGCAGCTTCAAGGTGTGATAATCTCTTCAGGCGCTGTCGGTCCCATGAAAAACGATCATGGATTGCAATACAGATCATTGATAGATACCTTCTGGAAGGAGAAATTTCAGGGGAGCGGAGAACAAAGCTCTCTGCTCTCCCTCCTCCTCCCCATCTCCCATTGCTGGAATGGAGAGCTCCCATAAAGCCATAGAATTCGGTCACCCTTCAGACCATCTCTAAACCACGTTTCTTGTGATAAGAGACAAGAGAGAAACTGACCTTTAAAAATCCTGTGTTGCAAGGGGCAGATAGAGATTTTGCAAGCCTTTTCAAAGAAGGCACGGAGTCTATTACAGAAAATGACAAAAACTTCTCCCAGATGTGTATGGGGGGGAGGCACTTTCCACCTCATCCCCAGGGCCTCCCTGGATGCTGTTCATGCGGTGCTGTAAAGCCGCTCTGTGGCCACACTGCGGGCCTCAGTGAGACAAGGTTGGCTGCTGGGTGCAGAGCCAGGGCAGCAGCTAAGCCCGCAGAGAGGGAGATGGACGTGTAATACACTGTCCACGGGGCCCTGAGGGTAAGGACCATGCAGACAACCGCAACACGAAGTTTGCTCGTCTGTGAATTTCCCAGACGTGCTCCCATCTCCATTCTCCTTTCAGCTTGCTCATGTCCACTCCCTTCCCAGTTCAAGCACTCTGTCTTCTGGGATATGGCCCAGCCCATAGCTCAACCTGGGTTCCCACCTTCCGGCTTCCACAGCCCCATCTCTTCCTTCTTTCCCAGCATCCTGTTGTCTCGGGCTCACCCAACACACTGCATCCTGCAGAGGTGTGACTGTCTTCTCCCTGTCTGTCCACATGATGGGCACCGAAGGGATGGGCCTGTCCCCCTGCCTCCTTTCTAAGGAGAGGAATGAGCTCCTCCCAGGGGGTACTGGCTTTCACCACACCCCATGGCCTGGCCAAAGTAATTGAGCTATTTGGCTTGGGGTCCTCAAATCATCATTCGTTCCTTTGTTCAATTCATTCAACAAATGTGGCGCTCACTGTGTGCAGGGCATTGTGCTCCGCATTTGGGGTAGAGAAGTCAACGAGTCCGTTCCTGCCCTCTGTGGAAGCGCTAGAATGTCCAAAGCATGGACAGATAAGGATGTCGACTGTGGCATAGTGCCCAATAGCTGGATTGGGAAACAGATAAGAAACCAAATTCCCAGCTCTGCCCCACTTCACTAGCAGGATGACATGGAGTCAGTCACTTACCCCAAGCCCCAGGGTCCTCATCTGTAACGATGAGAAAGCTGGCTGAGCCACCACCTTCAGTAGGACCCTGGGGCACACCTTTTGCTTCCTGAGGGAGTTTCAGCCAGCCAGCCACCAGGAGAGATGGGCCCATGGCATAGAAAGGCCAGGAGGTGACTGTCAGGTTAGCCCCCAGAGGCTGCCCCATTGACCCCCCCGCCTAACTGAGTAGGACACTGACATCGGGTGTGGAGGTGAGTCGCCCAGGGTCCCACCACTCACTGGCAGCATTAAGATCACAAAATGAGCAGAAAGCCACTGCTACTCAGGACAGGGACTGATGGCAGGGGACCTCACCCGTCTCTGTGCCATAGCACCTATCTGCAGAATGGCCAAAAGCATGGAGAGGACCCCAGAACTTCACTGAATGACTCACTCTTTACAACCCAGGAACCCGCCAGCAATCCTGAGGGGTCACGCAAACAAATGATGTCTCAGACGTAGGAAGGGCTGTGCCCAAGGTCTCACGGCGAGAAAGTCACAGAGCCTGGGAAGGATTTTTTTTTTTCCTCTCCTATTCCCAACTCCTTGGTCCTCAAGGTCGCTTGACAGCCACCAGCAGGGCAGGCACTGAGGAGGGGCTGGAGGAAACAGCATGGCCTTTATCCACAAGTCGGTAGCACTGAGATGGAAATGTTAGCAGAAGCCAGCGCTGCATGCCCAATGTAGCATTTTAGCCCTTGGGGAGGGAGCTTTAGGGAGAACTTGAACCCCTTTGGAATGTTCATTTAGTGCCCCAGAGATCTGCATCTTTTGTCTGGTTTTTTCCTTTCTCCCTCCCTGTTTTTCCATCTCTCTTTTTACTCTCTGGTCTGACTTTGTTCTGGACGCCTCCTTCTCCCTTCCCTTTGCCCTCCACGCCCTCCGGAGGTCACTGCTGGGTGTGGCATTGCCACCCTCCAGCCTCCAGGAGTCCTAACTGGCCTCCCACATTTCCTTCTGCCCCCTTCACTTTCACCAGGTAAGCAGAGAGAGGAAGGAAAAAGGATATTTCTGGGGGAAAAAATGTTCTTTCCCAAAAGTTGGGGTTTAGAGTTCAAGAGGGTTTTACTGAAAATTTTAAGGAACTAGAGAAAAATCTTCCCTATTTGCCTGTTCTGTTTGCCTTTCTGTTTGCCATAAGAAGGGTCTGTCAATGGGAATAGCATACAAATGAAATATGGACATTTTCTAAGTCAACCAACTTGTGTGTAATATAAAATTAAGTAAGATAGGAAGTCCTCGGAAAATGTAAATATTTCCAAACTAACCAAACTGGAGAATCATGAAAACTATACATTGAGGTGTTTCTAGTCTACCTCAAAATTTACTTTTCTGTCCCCAAAGCATACTTTTTCCTCTTAACATGACTCTTCTCAAATCTGTCACCTCTGCCTAAGACGACAGAAGAGTGGAAGAGTCTCCCTCTACTGTAGGCGGCCGCATGCCCCGCATCAGGCTGCCACGTGCTGTGTTTGGAAACCAAGGGGTTTGTACAACAGCCCTTCTGGTAAACTGCCCTTTGATAAGAGTTTTGTGGGCCCCCTCATTTTTGGAACAGGTGCTTCCTGTAACAGTGATCATCTCCATCAGCAGAGGCTTAGCTCACATTTACTACTTTGCAAATCTTTGCTGAGTGAACAATGAGGGAGTGTCCACCCAGAAAAGCCTAGGCAGACAGAATCCGCAGCCTGGCATTGTCCCTCTGTCCTGTGAAGCCTACCCACGAGTCATTCCACAGTCCCAGGACTTTCATGAGAGCCCTGCTTGTGTGGTGTGGCTCCATTTCAGAGAACCCCAATCTTCAAGTTCCCTGGGTCTCCATTTCCCTAACTTACAGGTGTGTCTCAGGCCATCTTTGTCTAATTCAGTTCTCTTCAAAGCCAGGCTGCATCCAGAAAGGGCTGCCCTGAAATATGCAATGGGAGCAACACAGGACAGGTCCGTTGTGAGGATACCTGTCCAAGGGAAGCACCCGGCCAAGGAGCTAACAGGGACCCTGGTTTACCAAGCATGGACTTAGGTACAGGTCATTGTGCCAAGTGTTCCATGTCCGTGATCTCACCTAATCCCTATCTGTGAGGTATGTCTGATTGTGCCTTTTACAGATGGGCCGAATTGAAGCTCAGAGCCCTTGCTGAGACTTTCTAGCAGAATGGCCAACTAGATCACAAAGGGCCTCTGATCACAAGAAATATCAAGGAGTATAGGGATGCCTGATTCCAGAAGCAAGGGTGAAGCCAGAAGCTAGAGTAGGAGGCACAGGGATACTGAAATGAGCTCCATGTCTGGGGAAGGAGACAGAGAAAATCAAAATTAGAGTGGGGGGGTGGGGAAGTGAGTGCTGTGATGGAGGTCACCCAGGGAGCCGGAAGGGCACGGAAGGGTGGTATTTCAGCAAGACTCGTAAATTCATGTTTTCCGCTTAAGAAATAGTTCCCAAAAGTCTCTTCAGGACCCAAAGAACCCTTCATACTTCAGAAAGAACTGGGCTCAGATTCCAAGTCAGCTCCTTCTCTGACTACGAGAACTTGACCAAGTTACTCTATGACTTTGAGCCTACAGTTCCCTCTCCCTAAAATGAGGGTGATGGGGCGCCTGGACAGCTCAGTCAGTTGAGCATCCAGCTCTTGATTTCGGCTCCGGTCATGATCTCAGGGTCATGAGATCAAGCCCCGTGGCAGGCTCCACGCTCAGCAGGGAGTCTGCTCGAGATTCTCTCTCTCTCTCTCAAATGAATAAAATCTTTTTTAAAAAATAAAATAAAGCAAAATGAGGGTGATGGTGACAACAGTGGCTACTTAACAGAGCTGGGAAGGTTCCACGACTCATCCCTTGTCAAGCATTTAGCACAACGCCTGTAATCATCATCATCATTTAATATAATAGTAATAATAATAACTATAATGGCTAACCTTCCCCCAGGACTAGAGAACAGGAAGCAGTTCTTCCAAGATGCCACAGAGCAGAGTGTTTATAAAGAGGTAGAAGGCTGGCTTCCAGGGTCTGCTTCGGTGGTAAACAAGAGCAGGCAGTAGCTAATAAAATTTCAAATTAGCCATGACTTTTCACAGCCCTTCAATTGTGCTAGCTGATTTAATGGTCAACGTCCCTGCTCGCTGGGATTGAATAATGGAGCATTTCTGCAGAGTTATGGATGCGGCAGCTGAATCTGTCATGCTAACATCAATAGCAGAATGCAAATAACCCACGGCTCGTGCTGTAATTGTGTGTTTAAGCAATGTCTGACAGGGGCAGCACGAGGATGTGTGACGGAGCCTGCCATCTGCCGCAGAAGACAGGTGCTTCGCCAGGTAGTTAGTGGGTCATCCGGGAGCTGGGACAGGAGCCACGAGTTAGGACCCAGGACAGTGCTGGGGTCAGAGAAGGCCTTTCCTCCACATCTCACAATGTATCTGGGAGGTGAGCAGACAAAGGACAAATGGCCCTACACTTTGGTGAGCCACGCTGTAGACTCAGGGACAGGAAGGGGAAGTACCTCTTAGCAAGTACTTACTCTGTGTCCAGTACTCTGCTAGGTTTGTGGATATTACTATGTTTTGTATTTATGTCACAAATACTTACACAACACTTTTATAATCCCCTTGTAAGACACGTGGGAAACGGAGGCCAGAGAGTTGAAGTAACTTGCCCAAGGTCACACAGTAGTAAGTTTCAGAGCCAGGATTTGACCCCAGACAATCTGGGTTCTGGAGTGTCGGCTGTTTACGCTGCTCTGTCCTCACGGAAGTCATAGAGCCTTGAATGCCGTGCAGAAGTAGGCAAGAAAGACAAGGGATTTTCGTCCCTCATTTACCAAGGGAAGAAAACCTGAATTTCAAGGAGGTCAAGTGGCTTACCTGAGGCCACAGTACGTCTGAGGCTAGTAAGGGGTCTTAGGGGGCTGCCTGTGTGGATGGGGCACTGAATCTAGCCAGTGCTGTGCCCTGCCCTGGTGGGCGGCTTCTATGTTATAAACCTAGGGAGACAGAAGTGAGGGAGGCATGTCAATGATGAGGAGACTGGGGCTCGGAGAGTAAGAGCAGGCACTCGTCCACGGACATTCTAGGGGCAGTTCTGGGCCTGGACCTCAGCTGGAGCCTCAGGAGTGCTCCCACCATCCACGCTGTTGAGTTGAACTGAACGAAGATAGTGGTGTTCTGGCTTTTGTGGACTGTCATTTGGTTTCATCCCCTGAGTCATTTGTCAATTCATTCAGTTCTTGTTCATGTATTTACTTCACAGTCATGTTTTAAATACTTGGAATAAGTACTGGGGACACGACAGAGGTCACCAGAATAAGATCTAGGTCTCCAGGATGGTGGGGAGGCTTGCCCAAAGTCTCACAGCTAATAAGCAAGAGAGGCAGAATTTGAACCCAGAGGAACACATCCCCTTAGACTGTTTTCTGCAACAAAGCACACAGATTGTCACCCGGGGCTGTCCCCGTCCCCCCGCCCCCCCGGAGGGAGTATACTCGAATCTCTGGGTGTGCTTTCCATTTTAAGCTATGCTATTGGGTGTGAGTAAAAGCACTAATGCCACCAAAACTCTGTGGTCTGCTGGCATTTCTTTCTCTGTACTTTGGGAAGCTGGGAGTGGTACTATAGCTTTCGGTCCCGAAGAAATACTTCCATGTGGTGGAGAGGATTCCCTGCTAGTGGTGCGTCGGTCAGCGAGGACCCCACCCCACCACCACCCCCCACCAGCAGAAAGCAGAGCCGGGCCTCCCTGTACCTGCGCTGGCAGCTGGCAGCAATGCCGGCGGTCACAGTGCCCCTTCCTCACCCCCAAAGCCAGTCGGTAGGGCTCTCACTGCTCTTAACACTTGAACACCCCTCCAGACCATCCACTTCTTCCCGCCTCCACTGTTCCTGCTCTGTCTGATCTCTAGTGCCCCGCGCAAGCTCAGAAACGCCCGGGCCACCGCGGAGCCCCCAGCTGCCGCTCTGGGCCAGCTTCGGTCCCCACTCCTGCGTACAGGAGAGCTTCTTTCAGTGATGCAGACCAGGCACCGTCAGCCCTGCTTTAAACCTCCCGGGAGCTCCCACCATCCCCATCGTGGGGCTGAAATGCAGACTTCCTGAGCTGGCCCGTGGTCCGGCCAGCTTCTGCGTCCACCAGCATCGATAGTCTCTTCTTGTCCGTGTCCCTCACCTTCTGAGTTGAGTTTAGCAGCTCCAACGTTCCATATATTCTCCCACCCCTGGCCCATTATAGAATGCCCTCTGTGTCTTTGGAAAGAAACAGAAGCCCCTATCCCCCCTGTGCCTTGGCTAATGTCAGGTCCTTAAGTGTCTCAGTGAGTGGAAACGTAGGGAAGTGAATGAAGGCATTGGACTGACACGGCTGGTGGATCATAGCGGTAAGAACTTCATGCTCTCTCACCCCTGCAGATGGCTTGATGGACTGCATGGACCCTGATTGCTGCCTCCAGCCCCTCTGCCATGTCAGCCCGCTGTGCCTGGGCTCCCCCGACCCTCTGGACATCATCCAGGAGACACAGGCCCCCGTGTCCCAGCAGAACCTGCACTCCTTCTACGAGCGCATCAAGTTCCTTGTGGGCAGGGACAGCACACACGTCATTCCCGGGGAGAACCCCTTTGATGGAGGGTGAGTCCGCTGGGCCCCAGCCCCGGCCGTGGCTCTCTGTGGGAGAACTGAATCACCTCTAGGGCCACATTTGGGGCGGTGGGGGTGGGAGGAAGCCAGAAGGGTGGGCGTCAAGGCTCTTGATGGAATGTCGCGGGAGGCAGAGAAGCAGTCTCAGGTGCCCACACTTAGAAAACTGCTATCCCAGGCATTTGGAATTTTAATGAGCAAAGTTTTGTTGTTCCCACTGGGTGATAGATGGAGAGAGTGAGAAATCAAAGGTCCAAGGGGACTCTTGGATCAATACCTTCTTTGCAGTCGGCTGTTACTGGTTCTGCGGTCTCCAGATGAGCGGAAACGCTTTAACACTGTTCACCCTCAGAGCCAATGTCCAGAAGATGGTGGGGAGTGGGGTGCAGCTGCTGGCCCCCCAGGTCATCTGCCCGTGCATTCTCTCACAAGTGTTCAGTTGTGTCTGTCACCCACTGAGCAGTTGTTCACTGAGATTCACTCTGTGCCAGGTCCTGTGCTGGAATCACAGGGGTGACTAGGACATGGTCCCCGCTTGTGGGTCACTCCCAGTCTACTGAGGGGACAAAAAAGACCTCCAGGGTGATCCACCAGACCTGTGCCCCCAGGGTACTCTGGGAATGTCCAGGAGGTGCTCCTGGGGAGGGGAAAACTGTGACTTAAGAACAGTCTTAAAGATGAGAAATGGTTCACTCAGCCAGGGAAGGGAGGGTGTTCCCAGGAGAGGGAACAGCTTGTGCAAAGACCAGGGGCCAGCAAAGATACAGGAGCCAGCAAAGTGCCGCTCTCTATTCTCTGCTCCCCGGATCAGGCTCTGGGAACCAGGCAGAGGATCCAAGAGTGACTTGTAATCATTTCTTCTGAATGGCTTCCCGTGTAGGGAGGCCTCTTATATGCAGAGCGTTCTCTAAAAGTCAGCACAGTTCAGTTCAGCAGTTAGAGATTTCGTCCCTCCTGTGTCCATGACTTCTGTGCCAGAGAGTTCCTGCCCTGCGGGGACAACGGGGTTATGGTGAGGGGTGGGAAGGGTGAAGGCCAAGTTCTATTTAAAGGGGGAGGTCAGCAGGGCTTAGGCATCCGTTGGGCCTGAGGCATGCAGGAGAGTCTTTTGCTCTGACACCTTGGGGGATGGTGTTGCCTTCACCAGGTTGAGGATCTGAGAGCAGCAGCACGGTTGGGAGCAAGGTGAGGACCTCCACCCTGCACGGTAAGGGTGAGGAAGGGAGATTTTGTAGTTCATAAGCAATTCTGGAGCCCACACAGAGGTTAGAGGTGTTGATTTGGGAGCCTTCAACAAGCAAGCAGGAGTCGGAACCAGGAGCACACAACAGTTTGCTCAAGGAGGATGTGTGAGGGTAGAAGGGCTGGGCCCTCAGAAGGAGCCGCCTGTGGGAGACGATGTTGTCATCTCTAGAGCATAACCTGGAATCCAAGGAGAAGGCCTCCCTGTTGGGCCAGGATGGAGCCCAGGTTCTGGGCTTCACACCACAGACTGTGGGATCCAGAGCACGCGCCTCCCACTACCCCAGTCCCGCCCCACAAGGAGCAAGGACAAGACGGCGAAAGTGAAATGGGGGAGTCCTCTGAGCCCAGCAGGAGGGGCATAACAGGTGTGTAAAATCTTTCACACTCTAACCTTTTTAGAGATGAAAGTGCTTTGTAGTCCAAGTCTTTCAACTCACCTCAAGAATATTGAGAACCTCAGAGGCTAAATGGCCTTCGCAGATTCACAGGCCAGTCAGTGGCAGAGACAGGAGCAGAACTAGAGAGGAAAAACCTATTCATTTATCTTGGTCAGAAATGTTGCTTTTGGCTCTGGGTAGGAAGCTTTCTGCTCTTTTATTCAATTGTGTGACTCTGTATGCTTGCGGGCCTTTCTGTGCCATACGTTCTTTTAATCAACCGGAGATAGGCGTATTATTCCCACCAAGTGGACTGTTCCTTGCTCAGCCTCGCTTTACTGGACCCATTATGGGATCCGATCAGGGTTCTGGCTGGTTGGCTGCACGTGGCCGTTCTGCCTAAGGAAGGCCTTTACCGTGCCGCCGTGATGGGTGCCAGCAGGGACCACGTCCCCTGCATGTCTTCTGGTGACCCACCAAAGCCTGCTGTTTACATGCCACGGATCCCTGGGGGACCCACACAGGCTTTCGGGAATGTGGCTGCAGCGGGTCTGACTTGCTTAAGGAGCCTGTCAAGCAGGGAACTTGAGAACACCGTACCAGGAGAAATGGACCTCTCGGCAGAAGGGAAGAGTATAGGCCTCGGAGTCAGGCCAGCTTGTGTTTCCCATCCTGGCTCTGCCACTACCGGTTACGTGGCTCTGGGCAAGTGGCTTAATATAATACATATGTAAATGTCTGTCAACCCTCTAAACTGAGTCCTCCAGGAAAGGACTGCAACTTCCTCATTTGAACACTTACTAGGTACTCAAAACAGATACGCATACGATTACCTTGAACAATGAAGAAATGGAAGGGAGGGAGGGAGGAAGGATGGATGGATACATTATCTATTTTTCTTAATTTTATACTGAGGATTCAGAGTCCAGGGAGGTTAAATTATCTGCTAAAAATCATATTACAGATGAGTAGCAGAGGCAGGAGGAGAAGTCGGCTCCCAGATCATTGTTTATGTATCTGTCACCTTCAGTTAAACTACAGATGCTTTGAAAGCAGAGACCGTTCATCTCTCCAAACCTACCACACTTAGGGCAAGGCCTGGAATATGGTGTTCACTCAACAAATAAATGGATAACGGAAGCTTCTCAATGTTACTGTAAAAATTCCTTTCACCTAATATGTGCCCGAACCATTATGTCCCTGCTCCTTGCTCGTCTAGAGTCAGAAGAGACAGTGGTCTGTCACTACAGAGTACCCCCAAACGGATTTTTATGTACAAAAAGCCCAAGTGACCAGAAACCTGGAAACAGGAGGCATCAAATGCTGTTCTCGTTGGGCTCCCCACTGGGTGTCCGTGGTCTTGATCTGGGTCCGAAGACCGGTGCTTTTTTGCGTAGTTGGGATAAAGCGGAATCCGTTACCAGGTTTGGGTTGTGGCCTTCCTTCCTCTCATACAAAGGAATGTGGCTTCATGGAAAATGCCCAGAGTTTGAATCTTGGCTTTACCTCCCACCAGCTCTGTGTGACCTCAGAGGAAGTGATTTAAGCTTTGTGCCTGGACCTCCAATTACAAATGGGTGGTAACAATGACTATTTCACGAGTGCCGTTGAGAGGGTTAACCGAAATCAAGCACCTAGCACAGGCCTTGGTACTTAGGTGGTCAGTAAATGGTAGCTTTTACAGCAGCAGCATGGCCTAGTGAAAATAACAAAGCTTTGGGACCAGACAACTGGATTTATTTTTTTTAATTTTATTTTATTTTATTTAAATTAGATTAGCTGACATATAATGTATTATTAGTTTCAGGGATAGATTTCAGCGATTCATCAGTCTTATATAACACCCAGTGCTCATTACATCACGTGTCCTGGGTGGTGTCCATCACCCAGTTACCCCATCCCCCCACCACCCTCCCCTCCACCAACCCTCAGTTTGTTTCCTATGATTAAGGGTGTCTTACGATTAGTCTCCCTCTCTGATTTCATCTTGTTTTATTTTTCCCTCCCTTCCCCTATGCTCCTCTGTTTTGTTTCTTAAATTCCGCATACAAGCAAGATCATATGGTATTTGTCTTTCTCTGATTTACTTCTTTGGTTTAGCATAATACCCTCTAGTGCCATCCACGTCATTGTAAATGGCAAGATGTCATTTTTTGATGGCTGAGTAATATTCCATTGTATATATATACCACTTCTTCTTTATCCATTCATCTCAGGCAACTGGATTTGAAGTCTTTTGCATCCACTTTCTACCTGTGCGACCTTGGGAAAATTCCTTAACCTCTTTGAGCTCCAATTTCCTCATCTGTAAGAGCAGGGTAATGTCTACTTTGCAGACTTGCCGTGAGAATTAAATGAAAAAAAAAAAACAAAGTACATAAAGTCATCATCTAGTACTAGCCACACAAAAAATGCCTGCTAATTCGATGACGAGATGATGGTGATGACGGAGAAGATGATGATGGGGTGGTGGTGATGATGACGTTGTTAAAAAGAACTTCTAACTCCTTTTTAATTGGAAGTGTAACTTGATAGCAACCTGTCCTCCAGGGAAGTCCGGCAGCCACCAAGAGAAGAGCCAGGTTTAGGCTGTTGAATTCTTACTTGAGGAGAGGAAAAAGCAGCATTCTGCCAGCCAGCTGTCAGCTTGGGGCCTTGTTAGGGAGGCATCCATGGCCCTTCTCCAGAGACTGGGGTTTCTGATGGCAGGCAGACCTGACTTGGTACCTGTGCCTGACAGAAAACCCCACATTCTCCTGCACCCTGGATGCTGTGACACAACTTGTAGTGTCCGCACGGGAGTCCATTTAACAGGCTTCACGATGCAGGCTGTCACCCAGAGACCCGGCAGCTTTTCTGAGCCCAGCGAGGATGGGCAGCCTCAGAGGCGCCTTTCCGCATGCCGCAGGCTCCTGGCTGTATGTCTGACTCAGGGGGGCTCACGGGTAGCGTGCTGGGACCACGGGACAAGGTGGACTGACTGCAGCACCCTTCTGTGGGGAAAGCAAGCAAGCCGATCTTCGGTGCCTGGGGCTGTCTGCAGAACACTTTTCTTCCAAGGCCTGACCCCAGGGCTGAGGTGAAGAAGCAGGAGGCTCTCCAGATCCACAAAGGACACCAGGAGTCCTATGGGAGTTCCTTATGATTCTGTGCAGCGCCCCGGCTGGCGCCAAAGGTCCTGGAGCGCTTTAGGACATGAGGGCCCCACCAAGCATCGTAGGCTCTAGGCTGGGCTGGACTCGTCGGAGGAGAGCACAGAACTTGACTCAGAACCGAAGCAGAAGGACTGCCAGAAGGACTTGGAGAAGGAAGGCCTCGCTGGGGAAGCCTGACTGGCTCATCTGTGTCCCCAGAGCCCAGCACGATGCCTGGCCCACAGCAGGTGTACCATGCAGGTTTAACGAGTGCGCTAGCTCCGTCTGACATTCTGCCCCTGCCACCCTCACCTCCACATAAGTGGTAGAGACATGAACGACTTCTGCTGATCTAACATAGGCCTAAAGGGGGAGGGGACAGAGCAGGCAGGAGAGCCCCCATCACCAGATCAGGTGACTTGGATACCATCTTTGCTTCCCAGTCTGGAGGCCCAGCCCCCATCTGCTCAGTGGAACGCCCGTCCCTCACCTGGAGTCATGGGGAAAATACAAGCTACAGTGCCCTCGGAGTGGGAAGGAAGGGGCTGCTGAGGTCTGTAGGTGGCAGATGGACCCCCAACTAGCCATCCATAAAAGGAGGTTGGATAACAGGACCCAGGGTCTAAAGCTTGGGATCAGACAGTTGGGAAAGAGAGGGAAGCATGAGACATTTCCTCTCCAGAGAGCACTCAAGGTTGCTCTGCCCCTATGACACAATTTTGGTTCCATCTCTTCTCTCGGGAAGGACAGGCTGGACACAGGGCAGACAGATCCCTACAGCGAATAGTTGTGGACTGCCAATGCCAGAGCGTAGGACGAGGTTCTACAAAAGAACCACCCCCCGAGTTATTTGTGTATCAGTTCAGAGTAGGTCTGAGGATGCTATGGATGAGAGAAATGTGATGTTGTCAAGTCTTTCTGGGCCCCTGTAAGCGTAATTGCTCATCAGTTCACTCAGACGAGAAAGCTGGGTGTGGACAGACTGCTATGAAAGTCAGCTGATGGGACACACTGAGCCCAAAGAGAAAAGACTTGAGAGTCAGGGGACTTAGGAAAAGGAGGGGGGATGGATGACCAGAGCATTTGTCCCAAAGGAGGCAGAGGATCGTGTGCTGTGGGGAGGCTCAGATCCTCTGGGAAGCAGAGACCGGCCAGGCTCCGTGGGGTGCAGAGCTGCTACACAGACAAGCTCTGTTTGGTACATACTGCTCTGCAAGGCCTGCAAGCAGACATGCATCTGTACCCCCTTACCTGAGGGTTCTTCGTGTGCCCCAGCCTTTGGTGGTCATTGAACCCCTAGTGCCAAGCAGAGAGGTTGGCACAGACTGAGCCACATGGATGGCAGAATGAATCAGTGAATCAGCCAATCAGCCAGTGCCGAGTGCCTGAAGAGAGGTGGAGACGAAGTGTCCCAAGAGTTCAAGAGCATGACCGTCCCTCCCACTGCACACCTCCGGGGCTGCCTCTGGTACCTCTTTGTGTCTCCAGCACCCAGCACACGCCAGGCCCAGAGGAGACACCAGTATATGTTTGTTTTTGAAAAGCAATGAGCAAGTCAACAAGGGAACTCGTGAATGGAGACTTCCGGTGGGGCGTGGCCTTCGGCCTGAGACAAAGATTTCAGTGAGGATGGCGGGCCAATAAAACATTAGTTCTCCCACTTCTGGGCGCAACAACCCATTAGTGCGTCATGGAATCAAAGTAGTGAGTCGAAATGATTTTTTTTAGAAAGCAGTCAGTTTAAAGGGAATGGGGTGCAGTGGAATGGGAGGGTATCAGTGCAGCTGCGTGGAAAGGATATGCACTGCACGAACGTGGTTGGTGGTCTGCGCGCACCTGCACCCGTGCTACTGAACAAGCTCCATCGCTCAGTGTTGGTTTCAGTAGAACAAGACTTAAAAATGTCTTCTAGACTGAGGAACTGGCATGACTTTCCGGGACAATCAGAGAATTGAGAGAATTTTAATGTGGCTGGAGCATAATTATGGTGATACTGTTTTCCAAATCAAAAGTCGAGAGCCATGCTCCAACATTTGAAATCAAGATGGTCTCAGGAAGTCTGGGGGACACGATCCTCATGTGCAGAGGGGGCCTGCGGGAGAGGGAAGAACGTAGGGGTAGTTTGGTCAGGAACCAAGAAAGATCGTCCCTCGCCTGTTCGCTAACCAGAGGCGTTTGTCGTCTCCGTTAGGACTTAAAACTGGCTACAAAGAGAAATGAAGTAACCTTGATGCCGAGACGCCCTGTAAGTCTTGAGAATTTCCTTCAGATCCTTCTATAAAGACACAGAGTTTCCAGGAATTTTGAAAGCAAGGGTTTCCAAGAGGAAAAAGTAACGGAAAGGGGGGAGAAAAGTTCACAGATGCGCTGGGATCTTTCATCAGCGCACCACAGCTCTAAAGCCGCGTGCGAGTACCAGTGGCGGAGCAGTTACAGAGAGACCCTGGCGTGCCACCACACCCACGTCCCCAGCCCCAGGCCTTCGACAGCCCTCGCAGAGCCCTCGGAGAGGCTGAGCGGCAGAGACCATCTAATGGAGCTTCCTGACAGCTGGCCTCCGAGTGAATTTATTATTGAATTATGCTCCTGCGTTTCAGGACAAGCTGTGCCGACAGGCTACCCCATCAGTGTAAGAAAAGGGGGGCAGGGAGAAAGACAGTGATAAATTACCCTGACGGAAGATGGAAGAAGGTAAAGATCCTGCTTCCTCCAAAATGTCAGCCATTATATATTATTCATGTTGGTTTTTTAAAAAGCCCTCCCCACATTGAAATGAATGTTTATGATGATAAAGCCACTAGGTGAATTGAATTCAGGACGCAGGCGGCAGCTTCTCACATCACCCTGATGAGCAGCTGGCAACCCCTCCTGTGCCACTTGATCATCCCTTTATTGATTTCAAAACCGAATTATGATCTCGGTTTGTTTGGTAGCGTGAGCGTGTTCCCAGCTGTCCGTCGCGGGAAGCGTTAGCTGGGGACGCTGTGCCGAAGCCAGAACCACTCGGGGCTTTCGGGGAGAGGGCCTGCATTCAAGCCGTTGGGCAAATGAGAGCTGATGACCTTGGGGGAGCCAGGCCCCATGTCCTCAAACGTAATGTGGGGCTACCCATTCCCACCCTGCAGGTTGTTTGGAAGATTAAATGAGATTAAGTACCCGAAAGCCTGCTGGCCGGTACGTAGCGCACATTTAGTAAAAACACCTACCATTTACAGAAGATGTTCCATGTGTCAGCATTGTTTGAAATGCTTTGTAGGTTTCCTAAGTAGTAACACCTTTACGTCTCCCCCCAAACCATATGACCTGGGGATTTCATCACCCTTCTTTTACAGATGGGAAACTGAGGCACAGAGAAGTTGAGTAACCTGGTCAAAGACATAGGGCTTGTAAGTGGCAGAGCCAGCATTTTTTAAAATATTTTTTAAAGATTTATTTGTTTATTTTAGAGAGCGAGCATGCATGAGCAGGGGGAGGGGCAGAGGGAGAGGGAGAGAGAAAGAGAAGCAGACTCCCCGCTGAGCACAGAGCCCCAGTGCAGGGCTTGATCCCACCGCCCGGAGATCAGGACCTGAGCTGAAATCAAGAGTCGGACTGACAGAACCATGCAGGTGCCCAACGGAGCCAGCATTTGAAGCTGAACCAATTGCCCCTGGAGCCCATGTGCCGAGCCTCTGTGCTCCGCTTGGTCCTTTATATTCCCATCCCTGCATCTTCGGTTTGGAAATCTGAATGAACAGGACCCAGCTGGTCCTGACGTTCTATCGGATTCTGCCCAACATGATGTAAAGCTAATGTGCAGTAGGTCTCAGTGCATCAGAGCCCCAGCCTCAGAGGCAGGTAGCCTGGGCCTGCATCCTCATCTCACCCTTTGCTCGCTCTTGTGACCTTGGACAAGTCTCACTCTGTGCCTCATTTTTGCCATCTGCCATATGAGGATAATAATCCACACCTCCTGGGGCTGTCTGAGGATGAAATGAGATGTAAAACACCTGTGCGTCAGGGCAGTATGCATTCAGTGAGTGTCAGCGGCCCTGTCACTAATAGCAAGAGTTGGCATGAGCATTAGCAAGGACATTAGTGTTTTTATAGGTTTTAGTGTCACTATGAGAACCGGGAGACTCTTAGCCAGAAGCATTAGTGCCATTAGGGAACTGATGCCGATGCCCCAGCCCCATGGCAGGTGAATGAACCGTGAGATCATCAGCTCTTTGTGGTAGAAGAGGAAACTTTGAGGTCAGAGAAAGCTCTTGGCTCAGCAAAGTAATAGCATGACTCTCCCAAGTCCTGGAGAACCTGGGGTCCTGAGTGAGGGCTCTCTCAAGCAGTAACTCCCGTGTTTGTAAGTCAGGGACTTAGCCGACCCTGATAAATTTCAAGCGATGAGAAGTAAAAATACCGTAAAGCCAAGCATCACATTACTACTACTGGCCTCAATGAAGTGCTTCGGGTCAGGACTCAGCAAACAGCTCTGCAGAGAGTCTAACCAGCTCTCCAGTCTGATCCCGGAAGTGTCAAGAGTTGGCTCTGAGTGAACCCCGCGGTGATGGGCTATGATGTGGACAGATGCTACCTCTGGACGGTGTTCTGACAAAAGAAAGATATGTGCCGGGTGCCTTCCCTGCCTCTGCCTCCTCCTCCCACCCCTATAGGGCCCTGTGGGTCCACCTGCAGGCGTCTAGAACCAACCCCAATCTGAAGAGAAGGCTTCGAGCAGCCCCAGCTTCTCAGCCTCAAGTCCTTCAACTGCTCTGTGTCTGACCAGCGGCTTGCCAGCTTTGCCAAATGGGTTTCTGCCTTGTCCCAGAATCCCAGCCACACTTTCTGTGCCCCAGTTCCTGAGGTAAGCAACTCGGTACCCCTGCCACCCAAGAACTCAAGCCTCGCCTTCTCTTGCCAGGTTCTCACCCCTGCCACATCTGGCTCTGGAGCTCCACCCCTGCTCTGCTCAGGACCTGGGCTTTATTACCTGGTAACACATGGGACCTCCACATCCAGGCTGCCCGTGGGAGCCCCCTCATCATGGCTATGCCCCGTCAGATCCTCCTGCCCTGTCCGTGTATGAGCTGGACTTTCTGCAGGCCCTTTTGTGCATCTCTGCTCAGCATTGTCCCCAGCTCAGGAAGTGGGTCCAGTTGTGGTCCATCCTTGTCTCCCCTTTCTGAGCAAAGCAAGAGAGTCTCCCTTTTTCAGGTAAAAGTGGGACCCATCCTGTGCTCTGACAGGAAGACAGGACACACAGTCATGGAAAGGACTTGTACACTGAGATACTGTACCTGGAGTCATGCTTTAGTAGAGCTGCCTCGAGTTTTTCTAACAGCACAAACCATCTCCTGAGAATTCTTCTCAGAAGCAAGCCTCTGGCTACATAGCACAGAGAACAGCCTATCTGGACATGTCGCACACCTTCCATGTCCATGTCCCCAGGGTTTCCAAGCCACGTCGTAGGCAGGAGCCTTTCTCCTCCAAAACGATCTCCCCTGGCCAACCACTCTCAGTCCTGCTTCTCCTTTGCCACAACCAATGGATTCATTTCTCTGATATATAGTGTTATGAACAGTCAAGGGCTCTGCTCTTGTGTTAACTTTGTTGACCAGGAGAAAGTATTCCAGAGGGCTCCTGTGGGAGATGACTCAGCCCAAAGCAACAGCGTTCAGTGGCCAGGTTGCCCACAGGCTTGGGTGATCTGACCTGTGGCCTGGGAGCTCATGCTCCCTGCGTATCTGAAGGACGCAACAGCTACACGAAGCTAGGCGGTCACAGAGTGGTGGCTTCTGAGCTCAGCAGATACAGACTGAGGGCCCAGGAGACACTAGCAGCTGCCAGGCCATCTTGTCACTCAGTGCCCCCAGGTGATATCAGGTTACCATAACACCCCTGTCAGTGCCCTAGCTTTGATGTGTGTTAGAGGGGATCCCTACCCAGCCCCAGAGATCACATACCTCGCCTGTAAACGAGGGGTTGGATTCAGTCACCCCCAGGACCCTTCTAGCTTAAAAATTAAACTTCTCCCATTAATCAGAAGAAGATTGTGGATTTTTCCTTCTATCTCCCCAGACATATGCAAATAGTCTGAGAGGAAAAGCTTTTTCTGAATGAACTGGAGTCCTTCCATGTGATGTTTATTCCACATACCCAGCAAGTGATCTGGAAGCCTCTGGCAGAGTCTAAACAGAACCCAATTCCAGTCGGAAGAACAAAAGTCAGGGTACGTGGGCAGAGCCTGGAGCTCGGCTCTAAGAGGAGGAAAGTTTGTGTGTCATACTGGAATGACTTGGTGGGCAGCTCCCCTTTTTATCCTGTACTGGTTTTACTTCTAGATACAAGGATTTTTAAAAAGTTAAATTGTGTTCATTCCAGAATGTGAGCTACTCCGACGAGGGGGTTGTGTCTGATTTATTGTTAGTTATTTAACTGCTCAGAATATAATAGGAAATAAGACAGAAACTACAGGCACTGCCCTCCTGTAGTTTCCATAAGTAAATAAGAAAATGGATGAATAAATATCTTCCCCACTGCCCAGCACTGTGTGTAGTACATAGTAGGTGCTCGATTAAAGTTCCAGTAACTGAGCCGTATTCTCATTTACCAGGCCTCTGTCTGCATTTCTCTTCCCTCAACCCATATATATCTATTTTTTACTTTGGGCTGATTGTAATAACTATATTGATTTTTTTCTGCTTTCATCATTTTCATCCATTCGTTTATGTGATATTCATCGATTTCTTTCCTGAACATTTACTGAACACATCCCACGGGCCCAGTCCTGTGCTGAGGGCTGGGGTTACAAAGGTGGAAAGGACATGGTTGGTACCCTCAGATAATTCACAATCTAGAAGAGAAGAGGAGATGTTTGAACTAAGGAGTACACTTTAGTGGGATAAGTATATTGTGCTGTGTCCACCAAAGGAGGGAGTGACTTCTTTGTACCAAGGAGATCAGAAAGCACTTCACTGCGAGGCAGGCCTTAAAGGAGAGGTTAGCAGGAATGAGAAAGACATTTGAGGCAGGCGAACTAGCAGAGACAAAGGCAGAGAGGCGTGGAAATGCATGCCAAGACAAGGATATGAAAAGTAATTTAACATGGCAGTAACAGAGGGTATGAGAATGGAAAAATGGGATGTAACCTGTAGAGGCCAGCAGGGGCCAGATTCTGAAGGGTCTTATATGCCAAGCGGAAGTTTGGACTTTGTCTGGAGACTGTGGGATACTGCAGAAATGATGTGCGCAGCACGGAGTCCCTGGTGATATGGTCAAAGAACAGTGATAAAGTTTGGACAGTTGGGGAGCTCTTAGCTTTGCAAGGTGCCTGAAGAGAAGAGCTGGTCCAATTCCCTGCCCACCAGTAAGTCAGTTACATTAAAAGTTAAGTGACTAGATCCAATTCTGTTGGTTTGGGCCTAAGGTCATTGAAAAAAATCCAGGAAGCAGCTTTGGAATGAGTTAAAAAGAATGAAGCACAACTAGAAGTTGACTTCTGAACACAATAATATGGAGCATATTCAAGTTTCTTTCATAAAAGAAATCACAAACACACACCGTTGTAACTCCAGCGCAGTGCAGTGGTCCCAAGCGGGGTGCTCAGGGCGGTCCATGAGGAATAGGGAGAAAATATTAGAGCATCCACATTTACTTTTGATCTTAAAAAATAAGAAAGAACAAATGTTTTACTCATGTGGAACACTAGTTTTTCACTGCTTTGCTCCTTTGGTCCCAATGTTAGCTGGTAACAAGATGATCTTAGAGAGACAGTGGACCTTTTGCTGGTTTAATCCTATTGCATTACAACATGACTACTGTGTGTGTGCATGTGTGTGTCTGTGTGCGTGTGTGTGAAAAATCTAGTTTAACTAAACTTAGATATACAATGGCGCAGTGCCATCAAAAGATCCTTGTAAGGTAGCTACCGATCGAAGACAACAGTGTGGGTCCAAGCAAATGAAAAATGGCGGAGCTGGTACCTCTAGTAGAGTGCTCGTCAACTCCGCCATGAAGATAAAACAATAATGATCATTTTCAACCGATCTAACAGAAAAGATAACCAAGATTCAAAATTTTCAAGAATCTAAAAATGTCAATTCAAAGATTCAACATTATCAAGAAGCCTATTTGAAATACGGGCAGAGATACTGCTGGTTCAGTTCCAGACCACTGCAAGAGAGTGAATATTATGCTAAAGGAAGTCAAGTGACTTTTTGGGTTTCCCAGTGCATATAAAACTTATGGATAGTGTGCAATATAATTATGTCTGAAAAACAATGTATATACCTTAATTTAAAAATACTGTATTGCTAAAGAATGCTAACCATCATCAGAGCTTTCCGTGAATCATAATTTTTTTGCTGGTCAAGGGTCTTAGCTTGGATGTTGATGGCTGCTGACTGATCGGGGAGGCGGTCGCTGAATGTTGGGTGGCTGGGGCAGTTTCTTAAAATAAGACAAGAATGAAGTTTGCTGTATTGATTGACTCTTCCTTTCATGAACAATTTCTCTGTAACATGTGATGCTGTTTGATAAGCATTTTACCCACAGTAGAACTTCTTTCAAAATTGGAGTCAATCCTCTCAAACTTGCCACTGCTTTATTAACTTGGTTTATGTCATATTCTAAATCCTTCGTGTCATTTCAACAATCCTCATAGCATCTTCACCAGGCGTAGATTCCTTCTCAAGAAACCACTTTCATTGCTCATCCATGAGAAGCAACTCCTCACCCATTCAAGTTTTAAAAATCATGAGATTGTAGCAATTCAATCATGTCTTCAGGCTCCACTTGTGATTTTAGTTCTCGTGCTGTTTCCACCACATCTACAGTTACTGCCTCCACTGAGGTCTTGAACCCCTCACAGTCACCCATGAGGGCTGGAATCCACTTCTTCCACATTCCTGTTCATGTTGATATTTTTACCTCTTCCCATAAATCACGAATATTCTTCATGGCATCTAGAACAATGAATCCTTTCCAGAAGGTTTTCAATTTACTTTGTCCCGACCTGTGAGAGGAATTGCTATCTATGGCAGCTATAGCCTTATGAAACATATTTCTTAAATAATGAGACTTGAAAGTCAGAATGACTCCTCGATCCATGGGCTGCAGGGTGGCTGTTGTATTAACAAGCATGAAAACAACATCCATCTTGTACATCTCCATGAGAGCTCTCAGGTGACCAGGTGTGCTGTCAATGAGCAGTGATATTTTGAAAGGAATCTGTTTTTCTGAGCAGTAGGTCTCAGTAGAGGGATTAAAATATTCAGTAAACCATGTTGTAAACAGATGTGCTGTCTTCCAGCCTTTGCTGCTCCATTCATGGAGCACAGGCAGAGTGATTTAGTGTAATTCTTAAGGGCCCTAGGATTCTCAGGGTGGAAATGAGCACTGGCTTCAACGTCAAGTCATTAGCTGCATTCGCCCCTAACAAGAGAGTCACCCTGTCCTATGAAGCTTTGAAGCCTGACAGTGACTTCTCCTCTCAAGCTATGGAAGTCTTAGATGGCATCTTCTTCCAATAGAAGGGTTATTTCATCTACATTGAAAATCTGTCGTTGAGTGTAGCCACCGTCATGAGTTACCTCAGCTGAATCTTCTGGATAATTTGCTGCAGCTTCTCCATCAGCACTTGCTGCTTCACCTTGTACTTTTTTGTTATGGAGACGGCTTCTTTCCTAAATTGCATGAACCGAACTCTGCTAGCTTCAGACTTGTCTTCGGCAGCTTCCTTACCTCTCTCAGCCTTCATAGAATTGGAGAGAGTTAGGACCTTGCTCTGGATTAGGCTTTGGCTTGGTTTGTTCTGTTGTTGTAATGTTGTGGCTGGCTTGGTCTTGTACCCAGACCTCTCAGACTTTCTCCATACCAGCAATAAGTCTGCTGTGCTTATCATTCGTGCATTCACTGGAGTAGCACTTCTAATTTCCTTCAAGAACTTTTCCTTTGCTAACTTGGCTAACTGTTGCAAGGGCCTAGCTTCCAGCCTACCTCAGCTTTCACACACGCCTTCCTCACTGAGTTTAATCATTTCTAGCTTTTGATTTAAAGTGCTGGAATGCTTAGGACCCATTGTAGGGTTATTAGTGGGCCTAATTTCAATACCATCATGTCTCAGCAAACAGGGAAGCCTGAGAAGAGAGAAAGAGACAGGGGAACAGCTGGTGGAGTGGTCAGAACACATGCATTTACCAGTGAAGTTCACCATCTTACGTGGGCATGGTTCATGGCTCCCCAAAATAATGACAGTAGTAACATCGAAGTTCACTGATCACAGATCATCAGAACAAATATAATAATGAAAAAGTTTGAAATGTTGCAAGAATTAGCAAAATGTGACACAGAGACATGAAGTAAACAAATGCTATTGGAAAAATGGCTCCAGTAGACCCGCTTGACACCGGGTTGCCACAACCCTTCCATTTGTAAACACGCACTGTCTGTGAAGCGCAAGAAAACCTAGTATGCGTGTGTGCATTTTTATCCGTTAAACCTTGCACCAAATGCATATGATTCTTTCCAGTGTTAGCTCATGATGGCCGCACTGGTGTACAAGTTACTACTAAATACAAGTCCATCCAAAGAGCCTGATCAGACATGATGACAGGAAAGGTGTATAATCAAGAAGTTATACTAGCCTCCTCTGGTGATGTCAACTCTGATTTTTAAGGCAGCGCAAATAAATTGAGATTCTCTACTACTTAGGTGTGTATCTGTGCCAAAGGGTAAGTAGTTTGAGAGGTGAAATGACTTTCCCAAGGTCTCATGGATAATGAGTGGTCCTTAATTTGAATCCTGGCTCTCCAGCAACTTACAAGAATGGGCAAGTCCGTTCCCTGTCGAGACCTTATTTTCTCACCTCCACAATAAGAAGTAGGAAAGTTTAGAAAGGAAGGGCTCTTCTAACATGTCATGACCTGGTGGGTTCCCAAGAATACATGTATGGATGGAAGACGTCAGGCTAGAAAAGCTGGTTAGGGAAACTGAGGCTGCTCACTGAGGTGGAGAGCCAGAAAGAGAGGACAGTGGAACAGCTGGTGTGGCCAGGCTAGAAGGAAGGTCTTGGAGGCCACAGTGAGGACAGGGACAGGCTTTGATGGGAACCCCCTTGCTGGGGGTAGTTTGATAGGCTGTGGAGTGGCGCTTCTCATGTGAGTCCAAGTGAGGTTCTTACAAGACGTTGAATAAAGTCTAGTAGATGCTGGAAAGATCCCCAATCAGCATGAGTTAGCAGAAAACAGTTTAAGGATCCGTGTAAGTCAGGCATATAAAATCTATTTAAAGTATGTAATGCAAAGGAGTGATTTGCATAAACAAGGGTGGCACAGAGTAACCAATACTTTAAATCAGAGAAAAGCGAAAGTTCCTTTTTACCACCTAGATCCCAAGTGATTATTCTATTCTCCTGAATACCAGTTTCACTAGCTATTTTCAGTTAAAATCTAAAAAGTTAAAGCTGCAGCTTTTCCCCCTTCACCTGCCTTTATCTGCTTGTGTAATGTGCATTGAATAACAAATCTAACTTAATTCCTGGCGTTCACTGTTTAAAGTCTTCAAAAAAAGAAGTGCAGACAAGGAGGCTATGGATTCCAAGTGGGAGGGGTGGGTCCCCCAGGGGAAGGAACCGAGCCTTGGGATGCCGTGTAGACTGACCAGCTAGAACAGGCCAGCCCCTCCAGCCCTCTGTTCCTTGGCCAAATCCCTAGCAAGGTCACGTGGCTCCGTGTTCTCGGGCATCGCCCCCACCTTCAGCTACAGAAACATCAGTTCTTTATTCATCCAGTAAATAATGTATCAAGAGCTTGCTCTGTGTTCTGCATTCAGATTTCAGAGCAAACACCTGTTTTGGTGAAGGTGTTCTTCTGCCCGCTTAAAAATGAGCATCAGTCGTGCTCAGTGCCAGGAATATAGCAGTGAAGGGGATGTGGCGCCTGTCTTCAAGGAGCTCATGATCTGCCGGGGAAGAAGATTGTCCCCATGGCATGACAGCACTGAGGTGTTACAGAGGCAGCAGAGGGGTGGGGGTGGGGGCTAGCACTTGGTGAATGCTCCACGTGGGTCCTGAGGGTAAGCAGCTGGTTTTCCGGTGAACAGGACAGGTGGAAGTTTCCATAGAGAGGGAACAGCCCAGGGATACGTGTAAGTATTGGGTGAGCTCCACGAAGATTCTGAAACAAGGTGGAATAGAGATACTTGAGTTAGATTGGGTAGCCCTATATTAAAACCATTCTACATTCTTAAACATGTAGTGGATTTTATTTGACACCAGGATGGGAAAAATTTCAGCCTGGATAGACAGTTGAGAATGGCGGTCCAGAGAGGTCAGATGATTCCCCAAAGTCACACTGTTAGTTCCCAGAGTTGGAACTAGGGACTGATTCCCTGCCCAGGGCGCTTCCCATCACACCCCCACCCCACCTCTCCCTGACTGACACTTGAGGGTCATTTCTTATTTGCTTGATTGTGTTTTGAGGTGTTCTCATCTCCCCAACAGTTTGCTCTCTTGACCCCAAACCTGGCCACTGTCCTTGGGAGGCACTCAGGCAGATCTCCGTCCTCACTGGCGTCAGTAGCGGCATCTCAGTCAGGCCCTGAGTGTGGGATTAGACTAATGCCAGCATGTGTGATGCGCCCCTCCCCCCTTGGCCTGGCACGAGCGCTCCTTCCTGGCAGAGTTCACTCAACCTAATTGCTTGTTTTGTACCCCAGCTGCCTGACATATGCCAGACCCATGTGTTGACTCACTTGTGTCAGAGACAGCTACACTCGAGCATTTCCACTTGGCTCTCGGGAGCTCCAGCAAGCAAGTGGGGACTGTAATTCATGCATTTACAACCCCAGCATCTAGCTTATTAAGTAGGTGCCCAGGCTTTTAATTCAAATGGATTTTAGTGACTGCAGGTACACCACATGTGGTGACAGGGAGGACTTCCAAGTAAAAAGTCCTAGCCTGGCGCGTCAGTTCAACCAGTTGAGGTCTTTGCTGTATGACCTTGAGCAAGTCTTTTCTCTCTGCGTTTCAAGCACTTGATCAATTTTTCACCTAGCAGATACTCAGAGAGCAAGAGACCATGCTTACCCTAGCCACTGAAGATGTGGTCCCAGCCCTCCTCCGGCTCGCACGTACGCACAAATGTGTAAATTCAGCTCTGTAAATGTGAATGATGGAATTCTATGACTGTCACAGCCGTGGAGAGGTACTTGGAAGTATCTGGAGGAGCCTCGAGGAGAGGTGATTCATTGTGCCAGGAAGAGTCAGTAACAGCCTCGCTGAGGTGATGACAGCTTAGATGGGAATCTGAGGACAAGGAAAAAATAATACCCCAAAACTCCATGATGCCCAGGCAGTGACCAAGGGAAAGCCAAACATGTCAGACATAGGACTGGTCATAAGGGGGCCGTATGAACCAGCCAGGGGCCAAATTTGTGACGATGAGCTGCACCCCATGTTACGGATTTCTCACCAAGATGGTCTTCCACCACAGAATTTCGAAGTCAGAGCAGCAGCTATTTCTTAGCCACGGTGACCCTTTGTGTGGGGTCAGTGTCCCGTGCTGCACAGAAGCTGGCTCGTGCCAGCTCGCAGGAGCCGAGAACAAGACGTTCAGGAATTCTGCAAGCTAGTGTGTGAACACGACTGTTGTTAAAAATTAAATTATAGGAAATTAAAATTAAATAAATTATATTCAAAATAAAGATAGTAAATAATCCAAACTTATCACTTCCTAATTATTTTACTGTATTTTACTGTTCTCTCTGCTCCTGAGCTTCTTAGGACGATTGTGTCTCTGTGGTGGAAATACTGTGGAATGGGGTCCTCCCGTGCCCCTCTTCCCAACCCTGGGGTCAGTGGTATCTCCTTAAGAGCGTGAAATCGGCCATGGCGGAAGTATTTACACCACAGAAATAGGCAAATGCTACAAATTCAAGCTTTTTCTCTTTTGAAAGCCGATCGTTGAATGTTTACCAGTACGCCACTGTTGCTATCCATAAATAAATGGGAAAGCATTTGGAAGCCCGGCACCCGCACATTCTCAAGCCTCCCTGGACAAAAACACGCGGCAGGAGACACATTTCGGAGGCCACCACAGAGCGGACTTCTCCCATCTCCTTTGTCCCAGAGAAGCCTTTATGTTAAATTGGGTCTTCTCAACAACTGAAAATCATGGTCAAACAGAAGGGGGATGGAAGTGTTTTTCTGCAGGACTTCATTCCTGAGCCAAATGCCTGTTTTGGCAAGAGGCCTCTGTGGTGTACAGGGGTGCAGGGAGTCAACTTAATCTTCTCCAGAACCCAAAGCAATCCACAGGAGCCTGGGCTGAAATTGCATCTGCTCTGGCTTGCCCAAGTGAAGGCTACATGATAGCCAAATGATGCTGATTTAATGCTTCCCAATTATCAGGAAATCCCCAAAGAGAGAGAAATCGGAGGAGGCTGGCCCACACGTGCCTGAGGTGCAGCAGCCAGGGCAGCCCCCAGAAGGAAAGCCTCCCCCGAGGGCTGGTGATCGTCCAGGCAGAATCTGAAGGCGCATATGTCAGGAGAAGGCTGGATAGGAGCCAGCTCCAGGAGATAAGATCTGTTAGTAATTCTCTGGAAGGACAAAGTTCCAGCAATAAGAAATTCAATTTTCCTCCATTAAAGAAAGCATCTCTCAGTACCAGCTGAATACAATTGATGGAATAAATCTTTCCCATTAGTGGAGAGATAATTTCACATAAATGTATTGGGAGACCTTCAGAGCAGGACTGAGAGTCTTTGCTGAGCCTCACCGCTTAACTTGTTTGTCATGTAATTGCATTTAGACCAAGGGCCTCGGAAGGAAACCACTGACTGAATTAGCATTAACCAGATTGTGTGTGGTGAGGTGAGGTGGGGTGGTGGGGCGGGGCAGGGCAGGGTGGGGGAGGGGAGCTTGGTGCATTGTGGGTAGTTGTTCTTGCCTTCAGAAAGGACAAGCTGACACTAGCGAGACCAGCTGCTTACAAGCCTGGTGCTAATTGCTTTTCTCATCAAACAGAGAAAAGTTTATCACACTAGGAAGGTAGCGATGTAAGTACCTAATAAAGCAGAGGCTGAGTCTGAGATCTTTTTTTCATGAATGCCCACAGGTCTCATCAGTAGCTCTTCCCTAGGCCAGGAAAAAAGAGCCTTCTGAACCGAGGCAGGTGGAAAAAGTCGTGTGGATACTCACGCCTGCGTAGTTGCCTCAGATTTGTCTTGTCGGTGAGGGCTAGCTCCCCAGTTGAGCACATTGCTAGTGGTAAACAGGCTGCTCTAGAATTGGACCCAGAGTTGGTAGCCCTGGATTCGAGGCGTGGCTCTGCCACTACCCCTCCGTGTGGCTTGGGAGCAAATAACATAACCTCTGTGGACCCCAGTTTCCTCCTCTTCCACCAACTCAGTGATTTTCCAACTCATTTTTCTTTGGCTTTTCCCAAGACTAAGACTCCATAGCTGCCTTCAGAATCACCCCAAACCTCTCTTTCATCTAGAGATATCTTGTTTTTATTTGTTTTCCACTTTGGGTCCTTATAAAATAGCATCTGGTAAGAAGATTCCATTTCTGATATATTTGAAAAACCATCATTCTAGATGATCTCTAATCGTCCCACTTACTTACTCAATCCACCATTTTTTTGAGACAATGACTTAGTACTTGTTAGGCATTTCCAGGCATTGCAGAAAGAGGGAAAGAAAGAGCCCTTGACCCTGCCCTCAAGGAGCTCACAATCTAGTGGAGAGGAGAACCGTGTACTGGGTGGTAGGGTAGCAAGGTGTTTGTGTCGGGCTTTGGAAGAAAGTGACTAGTTCTACTTAGGACCATCAAGACAGGCTTGAGGGAAAAGGTGTCATCTGAAGCTGGATCAGGAAGGATGGGAGTGTTGGGGGAGGGGTGCAGAAGTGACACCTGCGGCAGAGGGGAGAACACTGCACAGACACGGAGGCCTAGGCAACAAGTGCCTGGCACGTTTGGGGAGAACAGAGAGTGCGTTGTCTGGAATATAGTGGGAAAGCTAGAGTGGGGATATTGGGAGATGCGAAAGGTTCCAGGGGGATGCTAGCATCTGTCCTTCTCCTGTTTCTAAAGCCCGATGAAAGGAATTGTTGTCTATCCTGCTCACTTTCTTGTATGCCCACCTCTGGTGAGGGTATTAGTGACCGTAATAACCACTGCCTTTTATGGAGCTCACTCTGTACCAGGATGCAAAAACAGAGGCTCAGAGATCCATCACGTCCTTTCGCAACTGAAAGGACAAACCTTCCATGGTTTTCTTCTGCAAGTGGCAGACCTGAGAGTTGAACCCACATCATGTGACTCTGGATTCTCACACACGACTCCACTGTGCAGCCCTCTTGTAACAGTTTGTCTCTTTATGGTATAACATAGTGTCCTTAGAGAATGACCTCTGAATAAGAAATCTGAAATCTCCCAGGAATAAGCCTTTAGAGGACACTTCGATATCTAAAATTGGGACACTATGAAGAAAGAGGGTTGCTACTCCTCTTGAGTGAAGACGATGGGTCCCTGGGTGCCAGGATATGTCTGAGCAACCTGCCTTCTGTCTTCTGACCTCCAGGGGTTCCCTGCCAGCCAGGGTTCTGAGCATGAAAAGCAGATCACGTTATTCTCTCTTCTCTACCCACAGGCATGCTTGTGTCATTCGTGGTCAAGTGATGACATCAGATGGGACCCCGCTGGTTGGTGTGAATATCAGTTTCATCAATAACCCTCTCTTTGGATACACCATCAGCAGGCAGGATGGCAGGTAGGAGACCTTTTGAGGACCAGGGTTAGTGATGGTCCTGCTGTTGTGGTCATGCCACACAGCTGCTGCTGGATGACAACTTGGAAGGAGGATGGGACCTGCGTTCAGAGCCCCAGTTCTGTAACTCACTAGCTGTGAGAGCTTGTATCTGACTCTGGCCTAATCCCTTTGGCTAAAAATTAAGCAGTTTCTTCTCCTCTGGTTCTCAGAGTAAGCATAGGGTACCTTCTGTATATTATCCTGCTCCCTGGCTTATAATAGAAGATACGCTCACATGGACCACTTTCTACAGACCGGACAACTCCAGCCATGGTAGTAGCGTTCCTGCTGTGTGGTTTCCATGTGCAACCACTAGGTTGGCCACAACCACTATGGCGGCCACTGGGAACTCTGCCCTCTGGGTCCCTGTGGGAACCGTCAGGAGAGGGAAGTAAAGTTTCTTTAGTGATTCTAGCTCTTCCATTTGCTAGAACAATCGGACACTTCTCCTCACCTCTCAAAGCCTCAACTTCTTCACCTGTGAGTGGTCCTAATACTAGCATCTCACAAACTGGTTGTAAAGATTACGTTCCGTGATAGATGTGGAAGCACCTTGCACACAGTAGGTGTTTAATAAATCTCGCTTTCCCTGCCCCACTCTGCTTCATTGCTTTATTGCCAGGGTCTGGCACAAGGTAAGGATGCCACAAATATTAGCCGTTTATTAAAATTACCAATTATTAAATGATGAGAAGGTGACGATTACGGTACAAGCCATGGGACTATCTTGAAGGAAAGGGGAAGGGAAGGAGGAAAGTGGACTATTTAGGCTGTCAGTGGTGACGGGTCCTCGATTTTTAATAAAAGCAGGTGGCGGCAGTCCATCTGGCTAAGCATGGGCCCATAAGGTTGATTTTCACTCTGTGTCGGAAATTATGCCCAGCCTGATTGATTTAGCACCTCTTTAATCCCATATCGGAGTGAGCATGTCCCGGCCGAGGTGATAATGAAGTAGAGGTTCATCTGTCTGTAGACGTGTGTGCCTCTTAGACAGCGTGGCAAGCTTGGCATGGGCAGCCCTCTCCCCCTCCCCTCCCTGCGAATGGGAGGGGGCCCAGCTAGAAGGGGCTGGCTGCCAGGCCCTGGAATCATCTGCCCTGCCCAGCCCAGCCCAGCCCACGGCTCCCTGCCCCGCACACATGTCATCCCAGGACGCATGTCAGTGCAGACGTTCGCTACAGCGTGGGGGAGCATCCCTCCTCGTGCTCCGTCTCCACTGCCTTCCAGCTTGGGGCTTCCTGCCGTATGGAAATGGCAGCTGTGAGCATCCCAGGCAACAGGTATTCTGGCTACATCATTACCTGCTGTGAAACAGTCATCAAAAAGGAGCCATAAGGATTGCTCTTTTTTTGCCGTGACACCTGCCCATTGTTCACAAGAGAGGGCAAACCGTCAGTCCTTCGCCCTGCTGTGCTGGGTCAGGGTGGGTCCGTAAAACACCCCAGAGTCATGTAAGTCTGGTGGCCCTTGGGAAAACCCACTGTACCCCCTCCAGGCTTCGATTCCTCCCACGTGTGCTGCCCTCTGGGATCTCTGTGGCCTCTTGACAGCATGGGGGGTCTGGGAGGAAGTGTCAGCCACATCTCGTGCGTCAGCCTCCTGAATCACATCATAGGAACCAGAGTTGCTGACGCTTAGAGCTTGAGTTTCAAAGCAGGTGTTCCCAGTGCTTGATGGGGCTTGACTTTGCTCCCAGCGTAGACACTGCATATAGCAGAGTCATTCCGTATTCCCCAGGTGCCTGAAGATCCCAGTTTGTGTTGGGTGACTAGGCAGCACCTCACCCATTTCCCTCCCGCTTCCCCGACTCGCCTTCTTTCGTACCTCTCACACCCCAGGAGAACCCGGAAGGCTAGAGACGTCGTGCACAGGTGACAGGATGTGCGAGTTCGGGGAGCAAGTCTCCCTCACTTTCCAGGCAGGCACCATGCTCCCCTCCCTGGCCCAGCTCCCCCTCACAGCCCCACCATCCCGAAATGCTAGGCATCTAGTCTTAAACAGAGCCACAGAGATCATTAAAAAGATGAAAAATAGAAGTCATCAAGACAAATTATACAAGAATAGCAGACAAGAGAAGCAGTTCAGGCCGTTGAATTGAAAAATGGGGTTATACAGAGCATGATGTCCCGGGGGTGGGGCCCTGGGCTATTCCCATCCATGATCGCATCTGTCTAATTAATAACTCTGCCAGTGATTATGATCAGCAACTTCACCTTACACGAGGACACTGAGGCCCAGACAGGTGACATAACTCACCTATGGAGTTAGCGACAGTGCTTGGACCGGCCGTCAGCTGTCTGGGCTTCCTCTGAGACCCAGGCCTTACCTTTGGCGTTGGATTCACACCCATGTCCACGGCAGAGTTTCCCCTCCAGGTGATCAGGCCTGGATCTTGGCAAGATGCAGCTGCACCCAGCTCTTGGCGACCTCGAGAATCCATCTTCTCTTTGCTTCCTCCCCACACTTGTCCTCTCACGAAAGGAGCTCGCAAGTCGGGCCAAAATTCTGTGTGATGGTTAAAAATGCTCTGTCAAAGTACAGACCCTATTCAGTTCAGTGGCAGGAAAGTTGTTCTCGGTATTTCCCCAAAACCATGGATATTCTCCTAGAGAGCCAAAACTTAAACTCTTGATTCAAAATAAACTCCGTCATTGCTTTTTGAAGGATGGTGCTGTCCCGCTTCCTCTACCCGAGTGTGGGCCTAAAAAGGGCTGAGTGGTTTGAAAAGCAGGCAAAGTGGGTGAAGAGCTTCAGCAAAGGACGGAAGAGTCAGGCTCTGGAGGCTAGAAATCCGAATCTGGGGGCGTTGTCTACCAAGAGCAGGGTTTGGCACTAGGTCTGGGCAGTTGTGCAAAATCCCTAGAAGAGGGACGAAGAGCAGGCTGGGGCGTGAGCCCATCCCCACAAGGTGTATTTATCGGCGACAAAGGTGAGGTGCCGTGTTAGAGTCTAAAGCCAAGGGCATGGGTGAATGTTGGGGTGACTTATAATAACAGCCAGAGTAAGAAGGAACCCAGGGTGTTTAGCAGACAGTCAGTTCAGAAGAAATTGACAGCGTCACTCATGCATTCATTCATTCAGTAAACTATAATCATCAAGCACAGTGCTAGGTTCTAGAAAGACGGAGGAATCATTGTCTCCAGGCTGGAGCATTGAACGCATGATTCCTGTGCAGTGTAAGTGGGCCATGAAGAGGAGTGTACATGGTGCCCTGGGAGCCCAAGGGAGGGAGCTGGAATTCCGTCTGGCCAAGGAGTTAGCAGGAGCTCTCCGATCAAAGAAGCAAGATGACAACAGGCCTTGAACATGCATCCTGTGGATATTAAGGAAGGCACTTGTTATAGTGAGCTTTGGGTATTACATGTAAGTGATGAATCCTTAAATTCTACTCCTGAAACCAATATTACACTATATGTTAACTAACTAGAACTTAAATACAAAATTGGAAGAAAAAAATTATAAAAAAATAAAACAAAAAAAAGGAAAAGAAACTGTACCCTAAAGTAGTAGCTAAAAGGATTTTGTCCAGAGACATCACAGCCAGGAGGTGGCAGGTGGATAGGAACACTGTTTCTAAGTCCTGAAGGACTTCTGTCAAAGGCAGAAGGGACACATCAGTTTGAAGTCACCCTAGCAGGTAGAACAAGGTCCCATGGCTAAGTAGCCATACGGAGAGGCACCCAGGCTCCATTCCAAAAAAAAGGCCTAACTGTCAGAACTAACCAAAGACGGGACTGTCCTGCCGTGGATATAGCAAGTTCCTCATCCCTGGAAGCATGCAGTAGGAACCTAATGGCCCCTTGTATAGAAGAGAAGCATCAGGCTGGAAGACGGCCATGCACAAAGGCTGGGTGGCCGGCTCTCAGGGTCACCACCAGAGATCTCACCTCCATGGGGAGTTCAGGGCAGTCTTCCTCTTCCCTTTTCCACTCCTCATGGACTGTCATTCTAATCGTGCCATTTTGTAATCCCAAAGGCCTGTATTGACTCATCTACCACAATCAGAGCTAAAATTGCCGTAGGGTCATAGAATCCTAGTGACTTAAGAATAATCCATTTGAAATTTAAGGAGCAAAACAAATGAACAAACAAAGAGAAAGAAGCAAACAACTTTTTAAAAAAAAAAAAACCCTGACTCTTAAATTCAGAGAGCAAACGTGGTTGTCAGAGGGGAGGGTGGAGGGGGGATGGGTAAAATAAAGTGGATCAAAAGTACACTTATCTCAGTGAGCCCAGAGAAATGTATGGAATTGTTGAAGCATTTCATTGTACGCCTGACACTAATGTAACACTGTGTGTGAACTGTACTCGGATAAAACAATCCACTTGAACCTTTCCATTTTAGAGATGAGAAAATTGAGGCTCAGAGAGGCTAAGTGATGTACACACGATCACACAGGATCTCGTGGCAGAGGCAGGGCTGGGCTTAGGGCTCCACACACCAGGGCAGGATTTGCTCCCCCTGGTTCTGATGTTCCCCAGGTCTCAGCTCTAAGAGGCCATACGTGCCGGAAGCAGCAGAGCGAGCGCGCATCAGCCGCCCTCTGTCCTGGCACATGGCTCTCCGTGGCAGTGCTGATTCGTGTGGGTTTGGGGAAAATCTCTATAGTGAATCATTTTGACAAAAAACAAACAAAAACAATGGTTTCTGGACTCGCTGTTACTGTTCGTGGCTGTAGTAAAGCCTTTAGGTTTTAGGGTCTCCTGCACGAGTCCGTAGACCTCTGGTGTAATTTGTTGCTCCTGTCTCTCTTTTGCCCCCTTCTGCTCCTCCTCCCCCTCATCTCCTGTTTCCTACTTTTCCTGCCCCCCCCTTTCCATCCCTCCCTCCCCAACAGCTTTGACTTGGTCACAAACGGCGGCATCTCCATCATCCTGCGGTTCGAGCGGGCGCCTTTCATCACACAGGAGCACACCCTCTGGCTGCCTTGGGATCGTTTCTTTGTCATGGAAACCATCGTCATGCGACATGAAGAGAATGAGATTCCCAGCTGTGACCTGAGCAACTTCGCCCGCCCCAACCCTGTCGTGTCTCCATCCCCGCTGACGTCCTTCGCCAGCTCCTGTGCAGAGAAAGGCCCCGTCGTTCCAGAAATTCAGGTACCCAGCTGACTTCACTATATTTCTCCATGCTTTCATTTCATTGGTGGAGAGGAGGGTCTCAGAGCCGGGGCAGAAAGAGAGATCCCATCAGCCCACCATGAAGAATGCAGCTGCCAGGCCCCACAGCAGCTGTGGTGTCAGGAGATGATGGTCTCCCCTCTTACACACTTAAAACACACTGCCACTGGAAGGTGCCTGGCACACTCCAGCACAGAGTTCCTGCTCCCTTTCCAGTCTGCCATCCAGTTCCCTTCCACTTTCCTCTCATGCCCCCCTCTATCTTATTTCTATAAAAAATATCTTTGATCATAGGGTCTACAAAGAAGTGTAGGACAAGAAGAGAATCATAAGAAAGACTAAATGAGACTATATATATGAGGTGCTTAACACAATGTGTAGCACTTAGTAAGTGCTCAATAAATTTTAGCCAGTATTACTATCACTGAGATTATTTTACACAGACTGCCTCCATGCCAGTCAAGGACTGCTTTGGCTCAAATCTCTACACACAAGCGCTTTACTTAGTTATCATTAAAAGGAAGTAATTTGGAAAAAGATGCATTTTAATCGAATGGAAATCAAGATAGATTCTTTGCCTAACAGAGCTGTGCAGAGCTAAATGTCTTCTGCCATCCCAGCCCAATTTCTAATGGCAGGAGCAAAGGCCAGGGGGAGAGGAGAGACCGCAGGGAGAGGCCCCAGCCTGGCTCGCTTGCCCAACGAGAGCTGTGGCCGTGTGCATGTTAATAGGTTGCTGGTGCCTGTGGAGCAGGGAGCGCAGACTCTTCGGTGTGTGTATGTTCCGTGGCTGGCCGAGCAGACACAACTGTGTGTGTCCTGTTGAGTGGCTTCAGGCACCAGCCCACAAGGACATGCAACCATTTTGAAATTCTCATTGCACCCACAGGTTGAAACCCTCACTCCTTTTCAGAGATGCAGTGCTTGTCTCCTGTCTCAACTGCCAGGCTGACCTTTCTTTTGAAATGGTTGTCAGCGGAGACAGAGCTTGCTGGAGAGAAGTAATTTGTTACTCAACCCTGGTTCAGCTCCAGCTAGACATTTTCCCAGGAGCAGAGACTTTGGAACAAATGAGGTTAAAGGTCCCACCCTCTTCACAGTGCTCCCTGGGCTGCGTGTCTGCGAGGCCAGCCGGGTCACAAACCTTGCTTATTATCAGAGTCATGAAACACATGAAAACAAGCTCCTGGGTTTGTGCAGTCCTATCATTGGCTAGCCTTCACAAGCCCTGTGAGATGTACATTTTAAAAGGTATGTTGAAGATAAATAAATATTTATGAGAGCATCAGCATGGGACTCGAACCCTGCCTGTGGTTCACGGGGTGAAGAGCCTGCCTTGCCTAGAACTTGCAAGCTGCTTTTTGGAAAGATTGCTTTGCTTAAGGCCCAAGCCCTAAAATTTCATGTGTTCAGAATGGGGTGGGGAGAGAGTTCACACCCATCTGTGATATGAAATGGATGGAAAAGAAAAGGCTTTCTTTGTGAAGGTCCAGTTTCACCATGAACACAAGGACAGAATGATCATTGTCCTTTTAATGGATACGTTAGCCTCAATTGATTTAATGTCCCCTTCTTGAAACGGAGCCCAGAGCATCAAGCTGATAAAAGTTCTCTGCTCTTGCCATGTGCCCGAGCATCCTGGCATTGATTTTCAAGTTTCCATCTTGGAACTGAGCCCGTTACACCCAGTAGATCAAGTGCCGCCTTCCCCACCAATCTGTTCAGCTAGCACCTAGATGAACCGGGGCATGAAAACTTCCATGGAGATCGGGGGAGGCATTGGCCACAGGTCCTTGGCAGGCTGTGCTCTCCACCCTGCATAACTGTTTCGCCAACCTCTCCCGGTCTCTGTTTACTTCCCTGAAGAGGACAGCCATTGGAGGATCTCCCTTCAGGGAAGTTTTGAGGGAGACACTATCCTTCCTGCTGAGGCAGCTGTCCACATTAGTCCGAGGGAAAGGTCCCATACCCGCCGGTCCCAGCACCAGCACCAGCACCAGCACCGTTGTCCCGCTCACTGAGCCCCTGTTATGAGCTGGGCACTTTCTATTCGTGACCCTACTCAGTCCTCACAGCAGTCCTGAGAGGAAACTGAGATTCAGCGGCTCACATGAGTTTCTCGGATGACGTCGCCAGTGAACGAGAGGCACCATGATGATAAATATTTTGTGTGTTCCTTCAGTGATGCAACAGCGTGAGCGTCATCACCCCCGCCGAACGGGGGGACCCTGAGGCTCGCTGAGGCGGGGTGTACCACACGGCGTCGGCCCCAGAAACCAGGCCTTGCACCTCTGGGTTCCCTCCTCCTCCCACTCCTCTTCACACTCTGCCTCCCCCTCTTCCTCCTCCTCTCTTTTCTAGTCCCTGCCCCTCCACTCCCCTTGGTCCCCCTGCTCTGCTTCCTCCTCTGCCTCTCGGTCACCCAGAGCGCGTGGGGCTTCCATCTCCCCTTGTGCCGTGAGTCCCTGAGCGCCACTTGCCGTGTAATCTGTCTCCCCAGGCGTTGCAGGAGGAGATCGCCATCTCTGGCTGCAAGATGAGGCTGAGCTACCTGAGCAGCCGTACCCCTGGCTACAAGTCTGTCCTGAGGATCCGCCTCACGCACCCCACCATCCCCTTCAACCTCATGAAGGTGCACCTCATGGTGGCCGTTGAGGGCCGCCTCTTCAGGAAGTGGTTTGCCGCAGCCCCGGACTTGTCCTATTACTTCATCTGGGACAAGACAGACGTCTACAACCAGAAAGTGTTTGGGCTCTCGGAAGCCTTCGGTAAGCCTCTCAGCCACAGGACCATGAGGCCATCCCCAGAAAGACAGTAACACTTGGGGGCACAGGGCTCTTTCTCCACCTCCCTTGTTTCTTCTTCCTCCCTTACTCTTCTCAGAAATACCTACGGCTTAGTTGACCTTCAGGACTTTTCAGGGACCATCCACAACCTCAGAGAACGTACTCAAAGATTTGAATGTAAAGAAGTTGATCATTTAAAAAAGGGGGTTACAAAACCCAAAGGGCTCTTGCAAAGCACTATGGTGGCATGTGATGTGTGAACAGAGGCTTTGTGCCACAAAGACTGAGCTGTGTGGGCATTGTCCTGGCCTCCTCACAACCATCTGGCATCAACGCACCCACTAAACGTGGGAGTCTGGAGCTCCTGGGTTTCTTCAGTTTTACTGAGATGCTGGGGCAAAGATTCTTTCTTCATCAGAAAGGCCTGTTGGCCTCTTCATCTCATTTGCAGTCAGAGAGGTTCTCTCCTTGTTGTCGTTGCCGTCTGTTTCTAAGATGAGGCAGAAGGTGACTGTGGCCTTGCCTGGGTCCCAGCCCCTCCGTACAGAGCAGCGTCCCAAGGAGGGTTCTGAGCTGGACTGTTAGCAGACCTAGCCCTGTGGGGCTAGTCCCCCAAGCATGGAGAGGAATTCCTTCTTACCTTGAACCCTGCTCCAATTTCATTCCCTTGCTGGATTCAGCGAAGGCAGGATGAGGAAGCAGAGGAGAAATCATGTTGTAAAAAGAAAGAGAAGAAGGGAGGGAAGGAAGGCAGGTAATCATGAAGAGAATGTCTGCAAGAGGAAGCAGAGAGGTGAGGGGGCTCCCCAAGAGTGGATGAGGAAGGAAGAGAGCTGGACCCATTGCAGACCTCCCCTGTAGATTCGCAGCCTACCCTACCTCACAAGGGCATGTTGGGAGCAAAGATGCTGTCTCTCACCATTCGCTCTCCTTTCTGTAATTCAAACTGCTTCTGGGGTCCCTTCAAAAACAGCGAAACTTCACAACCTCTTCGGGTGAAATGAGTATCCTTCGCGTCCGCCAGCCAGGGAAAAAGAGGAAGCGTCTGCTCAGTGAGACCTCCAAGGGCAGAGGCTCACTTTCCTGAGCTGACAGGTGACCAGTAGGAGGTGGAGAGACTGCTAACAGGACTCCTGGTCACAGGGAAGATGTCCATGTGGACACTCCCCTCCTGCCATATTTGGCCATCAACCTTTTATGGCACGTAGGGAAACTTTCAGGAGCTGCCCACTTGTTAATTCCTGCCTTGAACATGTGGTAGGATATTGCCTGCTTGGCGAATAGTGTCTGCACAGAAGGATACTTGAAAGAAATGGCATTCCTATCCCTGCTAGTTCCTTCCCATAGGGCAGTTATAGGGCTTTTTACAAACCCAGCCTTGGGACTCCTGCCAGGGTTAGCCTGCATCCCGGTGCCCTTCCAAGGAAGGCTGGATTTATGAAACAGAAGTGAAACCAGGGGATTTTCAAGCTTTGAGACCTCAAAGCATCTTCCAGCTTTCAAAGTACCCTGAGCTCTTTTCCCATATATTCATTACAAACAATATTGAATTTTTTTCTCTAGTCAAGTCATACCATTATCATTCATAAAAATGTGATAAGTGGACCAAAAATAAATAAATTCATATGTTTCTATAAATAATACCACTACTTATTAACATTTAGATTTATTTTCTTTCTTCATGTATAGTTATTTTATGTGTGTGTGTATAGCTTTTTTTAAGCATAGATATAATGCTGTATATAACCAGTCTTTCCAACTTAGCATTATTCCATAAACATTTTCCGTGTCACCCCATTATCTTCATAACCCAAATATCTAGTGATGGCATAATATTCCTCCAGTGTGTACACTTGGATGAGCTCAACCTCTAACCCCTTTTGAACTTTCAGATGACTTCCAATTTGCCCTATTATAAATAATGCTTCAGTGGAGAGTTTTGAGCCTAAAGTATTTTCCATACGAGAGGATTATGTCCCGGGAATCGATTCACCTGGGTCCTTTTTAAGGTGTTTAGTGCGTTTTCTTTAACTTTTCCTAATAATGCACGATTGCTCTTTGAAAGGAAGGTATTAATCCTCGGCACCTCTGGTCAGTACTGCACATATATTTGGTTCCCGCTGAGAAATTGGATCCTTTCTCCTTTGCTACAAAAGACAAGCCAGAGCCTCGCATGCAGATCAAAGCCAAAGCAGAGGCTTTACTCACCTGTGCATTTTGCACCTTTTGTTTTCTACAGTTTCTGTGGGCTATGAGTATGAATCCTGCCCAGATCTGATCCTCTGGGAAAAAAGAACAGCAGTGCTGCAGGGCTACGAAATCGATGCTTCCAAGCTGGGAGGCTGGAGCCTAGACAAACATCATGCCCTCAACATCCAAAGTGGTGAGTACGTGCGTAGAACTCCAGCAGCCAGGCCTCGGGTGTGACCCTTGTCTCCTAGCCTTCCTGCCCTGCCAGAGGGGGAAAAAAAGGCACACTTCAAATCACAGGGGCTCGTGTGTGATCAGTCGTCAGAAGGATTAGTCAACAGAGATATTTCTTGGGAGCCTGCTCTGTGCTTGTCACTGCTGGGCGCTGGGGATACAGAAATGAAAGGCCTCAGGAGCTGACACTCTGGTGAGACGCCAGACACTTCCCAGGTGGTCTCCAAGCGGTGCCGTGGGTGGCAATGCCTCCCCGCACAAAGGCACAGGGCCCTAGGGCATGAACAGGGGCACCTCAGCTTCTTGGTTCAGCAAGGTGTCTCTTTGGTGAGAAGCTCTGAACTGAGTCTCAAAAGGTCGGTAGGGTTAGCGCTATATATCAAGTAGGGAGAATATTCTAGGTGGAAGGCTCAGTATGCACCAAAGCACAACAGGCTGAAGAAAAGTAATGGGAGAGAAGGTTCGCTGTGGTTTGAGCAAAGGATGAAATGAAGGCAAGAGCAAAAGCCGAAGCTGGGGCTGGAGCTGCTAGAGCCGAGGCTGAGAAGAGTCGGACTTTGAACTTCATCCAGAGGCAGGTGTCAAGCCTCAGAAAGGTTCCAGGCATGCAAGTGACACAACGAGCTCTGTATTGTAGATAGCTCACCTTGACTGTGTTCCGGGATGGGACAACTAAATAGGGGAATGATGTCTCCCGCCTCACCTGAGGAAGCAGTGGATGCCTATCAAAACACCACGCGGTTTAAGGAAAAATCGACACACTGATTCCAGAACTTATGATAGCATCAAGATTTGTCAATAGCTAAAGCAGCCTTTAAAACAAGAAGAAGAAAGAGGCACTGCCAGATATTCCACTATCTTAGAAAAACCAGTCTCCAGCACTGTGTGGTGCTGGCCCGGGAGCAGATAAATAGACTCTATGGGACAGAGCTCAGAGTTCAGAAACTGACCTGTAAGTAGTCGGGGGACTAGTGTTGGCCACGCGTGTTGGAAAAGCCAAAATAACAGAATTCCAAACGAGTTGAAAGTTTGTTCCTCACTCAGCTCAGAGTCTGGAGGAAGATCGTCCAGGGCTGGCTTGGCAGGTCCAGGTCCTGGTCCTGGCTCCTCCCCTCCCATTGCTCTGCTCGCACCTCCAACCCCAAGGTTATGGTCCAGGGTGACCGCTTAAGTTCCGGCCTTCATATGCATGACGCAGCCAGCAAGAAGGAGGAGAAGGGCTAAGGGCAAGCCCTTTCCATTTCAGGGACACCTCCCAGCAGCTGCCCGCCCCACCTGTCCTTCCACACCACTGGCCAGAACTTCATCACCTGCCAAGTGTAGGCAGCCCTACATCTTCCTGTGCCCGGCCAGACAGCAGGGCTTCTGTAGCTGCAGAATAAGGACAGGGGACAGGATGGGTATCTGTAGATGACAACACCATGCATACATAGGAACTGGTATGTGACAGAGGCAGCGTCAGGTATCGGTGGGGGATGGACAGTTACATTAGAAACTGGCATTGGGAAAACTGGTTCAATAGGTGGGGAAGAGTAAAATTAAGTTCACACCACATACAAAATGAATCAGGTTAATTAAAGATCTAAATTTGAAAGATAACACTTTAAAACTAATAGAAGAAAACATAAGAGAATGTCTTTATATTCTCAGAGGATTCTCTGAAACCAAAAAGAGCACAAACATTACAGTAGCAAAATGAGTGATTAGACTATGTAAGAATGAAAGACACCTGTTTAATAAAGGATAAAGCTAATCGGTGACAGCCCGGGAGAAGATCCTGGTGACCATAAACCCATCACTCAGACTTCAGTATGGAAGAGGTGAGGTCGGAGGCAGGGAGTCCAGTTTGGAGGCTGTGGCAGTAATATAGAAGACAAAGGTGATCTGGGCCTAAAAAAGAAACAGTGTGGGTATGGGATGAAGTCTCCAAGTTACTGAGGTCAGTCCCTTCATTTTTCTGGTAAGGAAACTGAGGCCCCAAGAGCAGGTAAAGCCAGGGGGAGTCCTATGCAACATCTGGGATCAGTCCGTTAGGAGCAAAACCAGATAAAAACCCAGGTCTCTTGACTCCACCCTGGTGAGAGCAGACTGAACTTCACTCGTGCGTTTCTTTAAACATTCATTGGGATCTACTCTATGTCCAGTCTGCACTAGGCACTGGGGGCGCAGAAAGGGGGAAGGCATGGTTTCCCCGCTTGAAATGGTGTCAATCTAAAGAGAGAAAAATGGGTCAGCGTAATAAAGAATGCGCACTAATAGAGAGAGGGACTAGACATGTACTGTCTATCTGAGAAGCAGTGAATGATTCAGGGTCTAGGTCCAGGAGCACTTCTGCTACCACCTGGGTGGCCTCAGGTAAGCCACCAGCCTGCCCCCGCCTCCGTTAATACAGAGGGGTAATGGGACCTATCTTACAGAGTCGCTGTGAGCGTTCGATCAGGAAGGCAGGATGGCCTGTTCAAGACATTCTGGGTTTCACGATGGGGGTGCAGCAGCCTTGGGGGGTGAGTCTGGAAATGGTAGGCAGAGATCTTGCATTGCTTGCACGATCACGGGGACTCTGTGTCGGCCGTAGAAGAGGGCCATTTCCTGCTCCTTCGGTGACTCTGCCCTTTGGTCCTTGCCCCAGGCATCTTGCACAAAGGGAATGGAGAGAACCAGTTTGTGTCTCAGCAGCCACCTGTCATCGGGAGCATCATGGGCAATGGGCGCCGGAGAAGCATCTCCTGCCCCAGCTGCAACGGCCTTGCTGACGGCAACAAGCTCCTGGCCCCTGTGGCCCTCACGTGTGGCCCCGACGGGAGCCTCTATGTGGGAGACTTCAACTACATCCGAAGGATCCTCCCCTCTGGGAACGTCACCAACATCCTGGAGTTGAGGTATGTAGGGTGACGCCCTCCTCACACTTGCTAATACCGTCCCTTGGCCATGCCTTGGGCCCACCCGGCGTTACTCACTGCACCCAGAGGAGGGGATGGACGGAGCCTCACCTGTCAGAGTCCATCTGGGACTCTCCACTTCCCAGCTCAGGGGCTGAACTATAAACTGGGGGCTTTGGGGAAGCAGGTGCTGTTTTCCATGGGGCACTGCAATGAAGACAAACCACTTGTGGGACAGGGGTATCTTGGTGCCCAGAAGGTGTAAAGGTCTGCTACCAACCAGGAATTAGACTCTGGAAGCCCTTGAATTTCTTCTTGATTCTTGGCACCAAACAGATTGGAATTAGTCCCATGAGTTTTCTTAGAAGCACAAGGACAACAGGATGGACACGGCCCCCGTGCCAGTGTCACCTGGTTTCGCCCTGTTACTAATGCTCATCTGAGTTAGGAATGGTTCTCTTCAGATAAAGGCCCACAGGCTGAAAGCAGGCAGTGCCTCTCGGCCCCCCACGTGCTGCACAGCCAGCCGGCTCAGCCTTTTCTTTCTCCCCATCGCAGCCGTGCGAGCTGGAGCACAGCCACACTTAGAGCTCGGGGAAGGACCTGATGGGTTGCATTTTCTGTATGCCTCCCTAAAGCAGGTCTTTTTAGAACCAAAGCACTGTCATAAGGTGGGTTCTAGGGTTACAGAGAAGCTGTGGTTAGAGACAGGGGAGCCCCACACTCCCAGTCAGGAGAAATGATGCCAGGTTCCTCGGAACTGCTTTAGGGAAGGGGACCTGCCCATCTCCTAGACCGGGGTCCATGTGAACAGGGTGGGCCCATGAGCTGGAAAGCCTTCCTCTAAAATGACCAGGGATAAGGAACCTCACTTTTGTGAGGTCCCAACTATTTGCCCAGTATAACAGTCCTGCAAAATATTTCTCACGATTGCCCTTGACAAGCAAGAAAAAGGAGACTCGGAGAATGTAAAGAATCTGCCCGAGGTCCAGCTTTGAGCATGGTGGACCCAAACCCAGGAGGCCATCAATCACACAGCTCTGCCTCACCCAAGGAGGGCCACGTTGGCTTTAATGCCACGTTAAGTTATTCTGTGGAGGTCATTGCCTGCTGAGAATCTCACTCTGCAGGGCACACGTGAAAGGAAGGGAAGGCTTACTGTCTGACCACCATCGGAAAGGGTTCCTATTCTCACACACACACACGGACAAATGAAGCAGAGGGTCTTTGGCCACAAGAACCATAAGAAGCTCAAATTCTCTAGACTCCTAGGAGATGAGACATAAGACTAATGAGAACCACCGATGGAATATTCTCTGTCTGTCTTCTCTCTTTTATGGGTTTCACTGCCACAGACATCTGTCAGGGAGGAAGGAGCCTGTAAGCCTGTTTGCTCCAGGCAGCTGCTGGCAGCTGGAAGCTGTTGCCCCCCTATCTCCTGTAGTACGATGGAAAGAGCCAGGGACTAGGGAGTCAGGCCACCTCGGCAGAGAGGCTGTACAACTTTGGGCAAGACACTTACCCTCTCTGGGCCCCCATCTTCACATCTTCGAATAAGACATCCCATTTTCCCTGCCTCCCTCCCACATTTGAGGGGAAATCACAGGAGACAATAGACAAGGAAGGGAGGAGTTAATGAAATTTGGAAAGAAATAAATTTATCAATATGTTATCATCTTAATATATTGTCTTCCCGGCCTATTTCCCTGTTCCCCCCCCCCCTTCTAATTACGGTGTGTCTCCAATTCTGTATTCTGTTATGAGCAGGATCACGTGGGTGACGCAAGTTTCGAATACCTTCTGTAGGGCCGCGTGCACACCGACAGAGACACAGCAGTGAGCAGGTGTATCTCTGGGCATGTGTCTCTGTACAGGGAAGGGGATCGGCGGTCCCAGCCTCTGTCTTAGCCCTGGTGAGAGCTGCAGCATGTCAGCCTCCTCCTCTTCCCCTGAACTCAGCCATAGTGGTGCAGGAGAAACCATGCCTCTTCTGTGATATGTAGCTGCTTGTAAGTGAGCTCACCGACAAGTAATATCCAATATAAAATAAATCAGTGTCATAGCTGCTAAGTCTTTATTTATTATAGTATTGTACAGTACGACTGCTGTCAAGTCTTCAGGCTGCTGATAATGCTTCGAACCCCACTGCTAACACCTCATTCTTTCTTCTATTCCCTGCTCTCCTGTCTTCTGTCAGAAATAAAGATTTCAGACATAGGTAAGCCAACCAGTGGAGAATTTCCTGTCTCTCCTCTGCCTTGTTGCATGTTGTATGGTAAGCTGCATGTGTCAATTTCAGACGGCTCAATAGCAAATGAATCCTGTGCGATTGGAACTGACTGGGGGTAATCAGTGACAGTGAGAGGAAGTCATTAATAATGGTGGGGGTGGGTGGCGAGAGCCTGAGTTCCTTTCATCTCTAGCGAAGTGCAGGAGCTACTCTGGTTGTCTGTGGACATGACAGACAGAAATAATAGGGGAAACAGTTAATTTTAACCTTGGCATGGTAATTTGAACACCAGTCTGCTTCTCCTTGGAGTAAACGAGGACATCATCCTAACTGTGTTGAGTGGCTTCGATGGTCACAATGGATAGTCTTGAGAACATCTCGATCAGGCGAAGAACCTGGAAGAAAACAGGTTTCAGATTTGCGCTTCTGGGGGCATTCTGGATGCTTTGGCTTTGGTGGCTGGGATGCCAGGTCACCCCACCAGAAAGTTTGCCAGCAAGGACAGAGTTGGGGAGGATTTTTCAGACCATATGGACCACCCACAATAGTGGTCCCCAAATAGGAACTTTGTCACAGGGTAGATTTGTCAGGGAGGCTCACAGTGACAGAGAAATATCTGCCCTTCAGCACCACTGTCTTTGTAGCACTAGTGTGATTCCCGGGGAACAGTCACCTCACACACATCTAGGTGACTCGAAAGGAGCTGTGGGCAGGTGGAGCTGGGGCTGCCACAGAGGTGGCTTTCAGTTATCCATGTGTGGCTCACATCAAAGTGGTACATGGGGTAAGTGCTAAGTTGGAATGAAAGAAAATCTTAGGATGGTGGAAAGAGTTAGACCCAAAATCCATAATGTTTATATCCACACCTATGTAATTAGATATAGTATTAATGTAGCAATCATATATATTACTTTTTTAAGACTCTGTTAGAGAGAGAGAGAGTGAGCATGAGCAAGGAGGAGAGGCAGAGGGAGAAGCAGACTCTCCGCTGGGCAGGGGGCCCGACACGGGGCTCGATCCTGGGATCCTGAGACTGACCTGAGCGGAAGTAAGATGCTTAACCGACTGAGCCGCCCAGGCGCCCCAATCATATATATTATTTTAAGGTTAGAATAATAATTAACATGGATAGAGCATCCAGTGTGTGGCAGAGAGAGGGTTCAGTGATTTACATGGACTGTAGCAGTTCATCCCCAAACCACCCTGTGAGGTAAGCACTCTTGCTGCACCCAGGTTACAGATGAGAAAGCTGAAGCTCCCCAGTGTGTGACCTTGGAAAAATCACTTCATCTTTCTGAGCTTTTGTTTGTTCCTGGAAGTGAACAAAGTCTCTCTTGGAGGCTGTTTTACAGGTTACAGAGGGTGCTTGTAAAGTATGTAGCATTGTGCCAGGCACAGAGGGGGGCTGCCAGGCACAGAGGGGGGCTGCCTGGCACAGCAGGCAGGCACATATTATTACTAAATAATAAATAAATATTATTATTATTATATTTATATGTATTATTACTATCATCATAACCATTATATGATGATGATGGTGTCTCCATCTTTTCCAAAAAGGAATTCAGTCCTCTTATAACCAAAGACACATGTCTTTAAGTAAATTAAATAGAAGTTGAGAACAAAAGAAAAAAGGAAGAAACACATATGTGATTGTATGTCAGACTAGACCCTGAACTTCCTGGCCGCTAGAGTAAACAGGGAAACATAATTATTCTCATGGTTTGCATTATCAGAAATGGAAAAACATGCTCACTTCTCAGAGGGGTACTATTTTTTCCTGACACCGAAATCTAAAAGAATTTTCAGTGAGCTTCGTATGGATGATACTGAACTATGAATCGATACATAACCGCTGAGTTGGGTTTTAGAGAGAACACAGAGGTACGTTTCGTGTGAAGATCTGGGGTGAAAACCCAGCATTTCACATGAAGACCTTCAGTCAGTGGTGGTAACTGGCTGGGACGCAGCTGGGCTATGGGGCCGGAGCGGGGAAGAATCAGGAGGCCAGGGTTCCTGTCCAGCTCCGTGGCACACTCGTCGGGTGCCTCTGGGTTGGTCACCCAGCGTTTCCGGTTTCCAGCCTCGTCATCTGTAAACCATGAGAGTTGTGGTTTTCGTGCTTTTTGTTTCTGACATTTAGTGATGTTTTGATACATCCGTGGCATGATTTCAAAGCCAGCTTCCTGCCCTCCCTCAATTCATCACTTTCTCAGGAGCCAGAAACTACTTCTGAAATAAACCAAAGTGAAAGGAAAAAAGAAATTTCTTTCTGGCTTCTCCAGTTTTCTAAAGAAAATCTGGAGTGAAAAGACCCAGGTCCCAGCTCTGATTTTAACTGGCCCTTGGATATTGGTAAATCCCTTCCTCTCTCTGGGCCTTTGTGTCCCCATTCGTTAATGTCAGAAGTGGATTAAAAATTCTAGAATTTTGTCCTCTCTGTCCATGAGCATTTTCTGTCTCGGCTGTTCCCAGGAGTGGGAGTCCGCATGTGTGTTCCCCAGAGCCATCTTGTCCACCTCTGACGTTCAGCCTCATGCCAGCCCACCACGCAGGGCATGCCCAGTCCAGGGACCCCTCATCCCTTGGATATCTTCCTCAGTGGACCCCTTCAGGGAATGAGGATCTTTATTTCCTCCTAGATTTCTTCCCCAGGGTCATGGAGGAAAGCTTGAAGCCTGTTGTTCAGAAGCACATTTGAACTCAGGTCTCCATCAATCCCAGCTGCACATATTAAGTTAACTCCAACAGAGGGCCCTTTGCGGCCCCAGGAAATATGCTGGGCAGGACAATATTAAGTCTGACATACCTGGCTTTTCCGTTATGCAGTAACGTAGGTACTCTGCAGTTTTCTCCAGGCACTATGCTCGGAGATTTATAGTCTTTATACAATGTTGTCCTCAAAGTAGCCCTTTGAAGTAGTTGTGATTATCCCCATTTCTCAGATGAAGAAACTAAGGCTCAGAGTAATGAAATGATTTGCCCAAGGTCACCTACCGAGTGGGTGGTAGAACTAGCATTAGGACCCCTGTCTTTGTGGGTCTTCCCACTGGTTCTAAGAACCAGTAAATCAAGTTCTGCCAGGGCTGCCGCCAGATGTAGCCAAAGGATGCTCGTTTGTAGACCTTACTCTGAGACAAAGGGAGAATTCTCACTCAGAAGCAGAGAATAGAGCGCCTCTGGTCCCTGGACTCCCAGCTCCGACCAGGACATTCCCCACAGCTTCCAGAAAGAAGGCAGAGTGAGGCTTGATTTCAGCCATGAGCTTCGGGAATGACACCCTCAGAGCCTCCGAGAATGCGTGTAGCTTCCAGAGGTGCCAAGTTCATGTTTACGGAGGTAGAAAAGAATGTGGGTCCCGCGGTGGGCTCTGGACACAGAGCTGTGACCCTCCCCTGTGCCCAGCCCAGCCCAAGACACTAGGAATCAGGCTGAATCCGACACGGTTCCTGCTGCAGAGCTGGGCCTGGGGCTCCATCTCGCGAGGGGATGGTTTCTAGAGTATTCCAAGGCCTTGCCACTCTCAGCACAGACAGGCTACCCTGTCGTCCTCTGAAAATTTGTTAGAAATACAGGCTCTCAGGCCGCAGCCCAGAACTGCTGAGCTGGAATCTTCCTTTTAACATGATCTCCGCGTGATTCGTCTGCCCATGAAAGTGTGAAGAACACTGCTGTAAGGCCTCAGTTTCCAAATCTGACTGTGGCTCAGCGTCACCTGGAGAGACCTTAAAGGTGCAGATGCCCAGGCCCTTCAGATGTTGTCAGTGAGGCTTTTTTTTTCTTTTTCTTTTTTTAAGCTTTTCTGGTGAGTCTGATGCGTAGCCATGTTTGAGCACCATCACGGTAAGCTCCTTGGCGTTAGTATTTCCTCTGTACACTCCCAGGGAGGCAGATAGTCATTCAGTGATTCAGAAAGTCAGTAGACCTTTCTGGAACACTTCCTCTGCAGAGGGTCTAGTGACGCCATGAAGGAAGTGGCCAGTTATCCAGTAGAGGAAGGCAGGGCTGGGAATCCAGGGATGGCATTACAGATGAGAGAATGCTGGAGCTGGGTCTCAGGACATGGTCGGGTGCTCCCCCCCGGGTCAGGTCAGGGGCACTTTCGAGGCCCTGAGAGGCAGTGTGGGCAAATAGGAAGAAAACAGCCTTTAGGTCAAGAAGATTGGAGATGGAAACCATCTGTGGTAGTCTCAGTTTTCTGAAATATATATATATTTAAAACAGCAACAAGCACCTGCCTTACACAGTAGTTGTGAGGCATGTCAGGCTGTGCAGAGAAAGCACTAGGATGGTGTCTGGGGCAGCACAAGCCCACAGCGGTGGTAGCAGATGCTTTCGTGCCAGCAACAGTCCGCTCGGCAAGTTCTGCTCCACTGAACGGTGCTCCTGCCCCCGGCAGAGGTCTGGCTGCTGCTCCCTGGGCAGGTGCAATGAGGAGGCAGTGTCCTGAAGACTGTCCAAGAGCTCTACCAGTTGGAAGGGGTTATTGAGATGTATAATTTCATTTGATCCTGATGACAAGCCTGTGGGCCGAGCAGAGCAGGAACTCCATCAGCTGACAGCCAAGGGACCTACGACTTGAGCGATGTAGGTGACTTGCTCAAATGAGAACCCACGTCTTCTTAGTTCAAAGCTAGCGTTCTTTCCCTACGCTTCCCTGACCACCAGCCTGCAATATGTCCTTGGGCACAGCAGACGGGCCGCAGCCCTTTCGGACTCTCTGGGACAGTCCTGCCAGTGCCATCCCCTTCTGGAATTCACTGAGCTGAGAAACTGTACGTGAGTGCCACTTCTCTGGGTCAGTGCAGGACGACATGAGCCAGAAACTCGGGGCGAATCTCAGTGGACAGGGCCCCCCCATACTTCCTCTGGGACACATTTTCTGCCAAGGTGGAGGGCACCAGTTTATCATGAGTGATGCACAAAGAAATGAAATGGTCTCCCCCACATCACAGCTGTCATCAGGAAAGCAGAGATCAAGGCTGCCCCGCATTGCAGAGTGGGATCTAAGGTCACTGCATTTTGTTTAGCCAGAATCCGCATCATCTGGGAAGATTAAATCTGTGTTGCATTATAGGATAAGTCTCAGGGGGCATTTCAAGATAAACAGGACATCTCTCCTCTTACCAGTTTCCCCCAGAAGAGAAGTGAAAGAAATACCAAGTGATGTGAATGAAAATGATATTTAAATAAGCTCAAAATGGAGACGCCGCCCCTTTAAAGCAAGGGGCTACTATCACTAGAAGGCGCCAAGTTGAACATCGGAATACAAAAATGAATAAAATCCCGTCTCTTCCCTTCAAGTGTTGACTGTCAGATTTGGGAGACAGCCTCATAAATAAATAGTCACAGCATTATGTGAAGTATCCTGTTACCCAGTTACGAACAGATATGAATCTCCACACACACGGGTCAGGGAAGGTTTTGCCAGAAAAGGTACCATTGAGCTGACACCTGAAGAATGAGTAGAAGTTCAGCAGGCTGAAAAGGGAAGGGGGATGGAACATTCCACAGAGCGGGCATGGCAGGTACAGAGAGATGCGGAGGTGTGGGGGGTGACAAGGTGCTGGAGTGCAGGGCGTCTGCTGGGAGGAGGCGGGAGAGACCAGGCAGTGGCAGCATGTGAAGAGCCCTGTGTGTTGCTCAGCTAGGGAGTCTGAACTCAGCCTAGAAGCCATGAAAAGTCCTGGAAGGGAGGGCATTGGCTTTGGGGTGACATGACGATGTTTGAGTTAGAACAAGGAAGAATGGCCTGGGAAGGACCCAGGCTGCAAGCAGGGAGACCTGCCTGTTATTTGAGAAGGATGAGGTGATGGGACAGTCGTGTTAGGTCTAGAGAGGAAGGACAGTTGGAGAAAATCATGTCACCTTAGTCTAATTCAAGGAGAGAAAATAAAGGGAGGGTATCTTGGGTCTGGGAACCTGGCCTTGTTAAGAGTCAGTCAGTCCCCAAGACAACGCTCAAAGCAAGGGATGGTTACAATGACAGCCAGTCAGGGCCAGATTAAGACCTTCAGAGACCTTAACACTGAAAAGATGATGATCCCTCCATCTTCATGTGTAATTCAAAAAACACCAAGCTGTAAAATATAATTTTGTTTTTCAAAAGGACCCAAACCCTACTTGCCTGATAAAATGTAAGATCGCTTCCTCTGGACTTTTCTGATTCTCTTGCATCTTGAAGGTTTGTACAGTGCCCCTTCGGTGCTGGGGCTCTAGGCTCAGCCTGCCCTCAGAATCCCCAGCACGGTTTGCATCCCACCATCCAGTGAAAATGGCCAGTGCCAGGCCATCCAACCTGAACAGAGGGAGAGTCCTTTGAATCAGAAGACTTTCCAGAAACTTGGAAGCGGCAACCAGTATTAAGATGCAGTTTTAGAGCCCAGGAGTGACCAGGCCACGCACGGGGACTGAAAATTAGCTTTCCAGGATGTAGGAGTGCAGCTCCAATTCAGGCTAGACTTGGGAGAAATTATGTGATAGGACAATTCAGGTTTTAATTAGGGATACCTGGGGCGCCTGGGTGGCACAGCGGTTGGGCGTCTGCCTTTGGCTCAGGGCGTGATCCCGGCATTGTGGGATCGAGCCCCACATCAGGCTCCTCCGCTATGAGCCTGCTTCTTCCTCTCCCACTCCCCCCTGCTTGTGTTCCCTCTCTCGTTGGCTGTCTCTATCTCTGTCAAATAAATAAATAAAATCTTAAAAAAAAAAAAAAGTAAATTTAATTAGGGATACCTACTCTGTTGTCCTCTCCAACTGTAAAAACAGACATAACGACTAGGAATTAGACTAACAGTTACGATTATTTAGTATCTACGATGTGCCATGCACTATGCTGAATATTCTCCACATAGGATTTCATGTAATTTTCTTGGTACACCGACAAGGTAGCTGTTCATACCCCATTTTGCAGATGAAGAGAACTTGAGGCTCAGAAGGCCAGCTAACTTGCCCGGGTTTCAGAACCTGGAAATGACCGAGCCAGACGTGGAACCCAGACTGATCCGATTCCAAAACTTGTGTGTTTTTCCTGCCGTGTGCCAGGGCCAGTGCCTTGTCTCTGCCACCCTCCCTGCGGTCGTGGTCGGCCTGTGCGTCCCTCTGTCACCAGAGCCTTGTCTTTAGGACTGGTTTCCAGAAATAGGACTATCTCCAGAACTGCCCCCTTGTTTTGTTTATTTTTCCTTGGGTGTGGCTTCAAATTACAAACTCATCCTGATAAGTATGACGTGAGTCTGAGTCGACAGAAGACTGTATTGCCGCTGCCTGGGAGTCAGATGTGGCCAGGGTCTTGTCAGTCAGTCCCAAGGTGGCTGGGGGTGGGGCAGACTCGCAGGAAAAGGGCTTGTGTTGTGAACTCTTGTTGAAGTGTTTTTTAGAGGCAAGCCCTCTCGTCTTTCTGGCTTGGCTTTACAGGCCCCCCATGGGAAGCCTCCCTGATAATCCTTTGAAGAAAACACGGGTTGAGCCCCTCATGCGCACATGGCGCTGGGCCAGGCATCGTAGTCGTTGGCAAGAGCTTTTCGTATTAACAGTTAGGGAAGAGGGACGGTGAAGCCACCCACTGGGGTCGGAAAAATTGCAGAGCCATCACCCAAAAGAGGGTCATCATCCCTAGGTGACTTTTTGCTTGGATTCAGGTTGTACCTCTACGGTCACCAACTGGTGTGTCCTTATTTCGCAGTCACAGCCCAGCCCATAAATACTACCTGACCACGGACCCCATGAGCGGGGCTGTCTTCCTCTCGGACACCAACAGCCGGCGGGTCTTTAAGATCAAGTCCACCGTGGTGGTGAAGGACATCGTCAAGAACTCCGAAGTGGTCGCGGGGACAGGTGACCAGTGCCTCCCCTTCGATGACACTCGCTGCGGGGATGGTGGCAAGGCCACTGAAGCCACACTTACCAACCCCCGAGGTAAGGCCTTGCCTTGTAAACACAGTCAGTAACATCGATGGGCGTCTTGATAACGAACTTCCCAGGAGTGAGGAGTCCAACTCCACACTCAGGCTTAGAATTGGAAAAAATATATATATCAGCCCCATGTGACAGCAAAACTCGGTCTTCACACCCACTCAATTTTCAGAAGAAATACGTGTTTATCCTTGTGAAAGCATTTTGGAAAATACCAAGAAGTCTACAAGGAAAAGTTAAAATTGTCACAATTCCACCTGCCAGAAATATTCCCAGGTAACTTTTCCCATCTTCCCTTCTAGTCTTTTTCCTGCGTGTTGGTGTGTGTGTGTTTGGGTGCTCACCAAAAACAGACAAAGTTGAGGTCACATTAAACAAACTGTTTTGGTAACCTCCTTTTTGTTCCCCTAATTGATATACCATGAACACTTCTCCATGTTATTAGTTTCCTCTGCCCTCATTTTTTATGGCTGTATAGCATTCCATCAAATGGGCGTCCCATCATTCACTCATCAGTCCCCTCCTGTTGAACATCTATGCTCGCTCTCATGTTATTGTTTTATCAGAACATTGCAGCGTATCATCTTCGTAAATCCTCACACGCCATAGGACAGGTTAACTGTAGGCTTCAGTTTTGAGTCCTTCAAAAAGTCAGACCTCTTTACACTCACAGCTACAATTCTTCATTCGCTTACTCAGCAAGTATTCACTGAGTGTGCAGTGCACTGTGGTTGCATAGAGAAGTGCAGTGTAGCAGAAGAAATAAGACTTGAATGTGAATTGCTGATGTGGGAGAGAGGAAGAGGGGCTTCTCCCTGAGAGGCAAGGGAAACTGTGTGAGGGACCAGAGGCAAGAGAGGCCCCCATGTGTAGAACACAGGGAAGGCTTTTTGGAGGAGAAGCTGTCATTGTCAACATTCATCAGCAAAACATCCACTGTGTGCAGCCATAAAGCGAATGACCTATAGTGTGTGAGCCTCAGCGTCCCCGTCAATAAAATAGGGACATCAGTACCTTCTGTGTCCACCTCCTAGGATTGTTCTGAGGGTCAAAATGAGTGTATTTCACATGATGTCCCACAACAATGTCATACGTGATTGTATTAGTAAATAGTGCCAGATATCAGGGCCTCTCCTGGACCCAGCTGTGTCCCTAGTGAATTGGAATTAATGTCTGTGACAGTGGTTGGTAAAATGCAGTTGGTATGTGCGCCTTCCAGCCAAAGCATTAGACTCTAGTGAAATCAGCGGTTCTGTATTCAAATTCAAACATTGTTGCCTCGTAGCCATGTGAGTTGGGGTGAGTTGCTTAACCTGAGCCATGGTTTCCTCGTCTATGAAATAGAAATGCACTGCACCGTCGTAGTACAGATTAAATCTGATCAGGAGTGAAAATGCTTAGGTCAGTGGTTCCAGGCACCAGATAAACATCTCATAAATAGTGACTTCTATCAAAATTGTTATATTACATTACATTATGTTATCACACCATGTCATATGTCATCTCATCTCATCTCTCTTACAAACCCGGACTGGTCAGGTGGTGACTGTGGGGTAAGTATTGTGATTTCTGCGGTCCCAATTACGATTTCCCAACCCTGAGCTAGTAGCCTGCAGTGAAAAGCACACCAGGCTTGCACTTAGGGATCCTGCATTACAGTTTGGTCCTGCTGCTCCCTGGCCTCTGACCTCCTGCTCTGGGCCTCAGTTTTCCCATTGACGAATGAGCAGATTGGGTTCCATGGATCCCCTAAGACCACGTTCAGTTACAACATTCTATTCCCTTAGAAGTAAGTGTTTTTTCTGAAAATGTTATTCTCTCTAGGTCTTTCTCCATTGCCCCCCACACACATGTGTTCTCCACACACAGATGCAGCCACACAGATGTAGCGGCAGTGAAATTGCCCAAAAGTCTGTAATTAACCCAGACAGAAATGACAAGGGTGCCACGGGATGCAGACACTTCACAGCAGTGGGGAGAAAAGATGTCCATCTATTTAGCACAACAAAAGGAGAAAATCTGAAGTAATTAATCAGGGGGCAGATCACTTCTATTAGCCAGTGCAGCCAACTTTGTAAGCAAGAAACTCGATTGTTCACGGAGCACTTCTCAGTCCCAGCAGATGGAAGAGGAAGACAGAGCAGAGCCAGGCAGACAAGAAAACTCCTGTCCTGGTGCTTACAGAATGCAATTAATTTACACTCGAGGCAGGGACAGAAGAAAGACGTCCCTGCCTGAAGCCTGCCTTGTCCTCTGTGGGAAACCGCCCTCCGGCCCTGAGCAGCCTAACAAGGGGGTGGACAGAAGTCCTGCTCTGGGAAGTCTTCATCACGCAGAGGCCCTGTGGGGTCTGAAACCACCCCCGTCCTGGACACGTGGACCCCAAGAGCAAGGGCCTCCACAAAGCACTGGTCACGTTCTCAGAATTATCAGCCACTAATAATTACTGCGGGCTCTTACAAGTCAGCTGTTCTTACCCCATTTTGTTTTCGTATTTGTTTTTTTTTTTAAGATTTTATTTATTTATTTGACAGAGATAGAGACAGCCAGTGAGAGAGGGAACACAAGCAGGGGGAGTGGGAGAGGAAGAAGCAGGCTCATAGCGGAGGAGCCTGATGTGGGGCTCGATCCCATGACGCCGGGATCACGCCCTGAGCTAAAGGCAGACGCTTAACCGCTGTGCCACCCAGGCACCCTTATCCCCATTTTGTTGATGAGGAAGGTGGACTCGGTGAAGCGACCACAGCCAAGGTTCTACGACCGGAAAGTTTCCTCTGGGAAGCTTTTCCCAACCCCTTCTTTCATTTCAGTGCCCAGAGAAGCCTGAACAGAACACAACTGACAGGAATCTCCTTTACTTCATCGTGTCACTCCCTCGGGCCCTCCCCGGGGCCCCCACACCCCATCTAGCCTGCGTGCTCCTGGGGGCCTTCTCGTCTGTCTCTCAGCCCCAGCACCCCTGAGCACTTCTTGGTGTGACAGGTCTATGTCCAACTCTTGGGGTGGAAATTGAGGGTGGAAATCAGTACCACCCGTGACAAAACATATCTTGGTCCCAGTCCCAGCCATCCCCAGAATTAGTATTTCCAGGAGTGAGGCCAAGCAAGTATGTGTTGGGGAAAATAAAAGCTCTTCTGGTGATTCTGATGTACATGACTGGTTAAGAAGCACTGATTTATTAGAGCGATTCTCGAACTTTGTTTCACATCATTATCACCCGAGGTGCCTGTCAAAAATACAGACAGATATTCAGGCTTCACTTGAGGTCTTCTGAACCAGCTCCCTGTGGGGTACCTAATAGGAAACACCCAGGTGATTCTCACACACATCCGGGAGCAAGAAGTACAAATTTAGAATAATCCCTTCATTTAAGAGCTGAGAATACGAATGCAGAGACGTCCAGTGACTTACCCAAGGTCACACAGCTGGTCATGGAGAAAACGAATGGCGAATTCAGACTGCTCTTGTCTGTGTGCCTTTTTATGGACATTTATTTCACCCATGTTCTCTGCACACATCCGCGGGTTTCATGGTTAGGCTCTATACATCGATAATAACCAATGAAAATAAAATCAGAATAGAAAAACAAGAAGGATGATTATCTTGGAAGAACAGAAAAATTGTTACCAAAAAGGGGATTTGATTAATATAATTACAAGGCTTCATAAGTAGGTTCACTTAAATAATTCACAGTTTTGACATTGAAAAGGGTTCTCCTTACCGCTACCTCTAGTGCTCAACAAGCTGGAGTCCGGTTTTAGTGGCTAGCTAAGCTGATAGGTAGAAATCTCCAGAAGCAGTAAGGTGGAAGGACCAGAGCCCTGGAGAATCAGAAAACGTGAGTTCTAATCCCTGCTCTGAACAAGTCACCCTAAGCCCCTGGGCATCTGTCTTCAGGCCTTTAGAAGAAAAACAAACCCTGTGGGGAGGATGTTGTCAAATCACAGAGCGGAGTGTCTCCATCAGCCTGCAGGGCTCCCTAAGCATGTAGCTCGTTACCGCCTCCAATGCTGAATTCCCTGTTTTGGCTTCTCTTTCCCAGGCATCACGGTGGACAAGTCTGGGCTGATTTACTTCGTGGATGGCACCATGATCAGACGCATTGATCAGAATGGGGTCATCTCCACCGTGCTGGGCTCCAATGATCTTACCTCGGCCCGGCCCCTCAGCTGTGACTCTGTCATGGATATTTCTCAGGTAAAGGAGAAAGCTTTGCCTGCTAGAGCCCTGGGGCTGCACACCTGTCCTCTCACGCGGCACCCAGCCCTCCCACCGGCCCCCCCATTTTTATACTGCACTAGCCGTTTAAGAGTACCCTCTTGGTGCTGGACCTGGGAAAAGCACTAGGACACAGAGATGAGCAGAGCATAGCTTGGTGCTCTGGGAGTTAACCACCAGGGGTGATGGCGGAGGGGGGAGGACAGAGGGATCTCAGGGGACAGTGAAGAAATCTGCCCGAGGAAGTTTCCAAGGCAGCCGAGATTTACACGGTGTGAATTTAGATCCATAGCTGCCTGTGAATTCTCTCTTTGGAAATACTTACAGGTACTTGAACATTGTCTTTTCTCTTTCCATACGATAAACTCCATGGGGACAGGAATTCTCTCCATCTTTTCCTCTGCTGTAACCAGAGTGCCTGGTATACAGTAGGAGTATAACCAGTATTTGGTGACTGACTGATTGAATCCCAGCTTTGCCACTCACGAGCTGAGTAACTTTAGACAAGTCCCTGAAGTCCTTTGAACCTCTCTTTTTATATCTTTAAAATGGAAATCATTGACTTCGGCCTGGCAAGGTTGCTTGGAGGAAACATGACCAGTGCACACTGGGCTCCTGGCATGGCTTGGCTCCTCAAAGGCGGTCAGTAAACAGAAGTTCTGGTGCCCACTTGCACAAGAGAGGTGCAATTTGTGCCAGATCTTGAAGGTTAAATAGGGGTTACTGGCTGGCAAGGAAGAACAGAGGCATCTCGCACAGAGGGAACAGCATGTGCAAAAAGCTACAGCGATATTAATGGGCCTGGAACATTCAAGGACCGTTGGAAGATTGAATGCCCGAGCCTAGGGTTGTTGGAATAAAGAAGCAGGAGTTGAAACTGGAAGCATGATTTGGGGCCACTTAGGGAAGGGCTTTCCTGGACCATGCCAAAGAGTTTGGACCTTAGCAGGGAGCATCAGGAACCCCGTGTAGACCCAGTGACTGGCCATTCAGCATGTCCTTAGTTTGTCCCGCAATGTCTTGGCAAGGAAAGTGTCCTTTATTGCAAAAAGTGTCCTTTATTGCTAGATCCTTTGGCAGGGCCTGGCCAGAGCTGAATCAGTGAACATCCTTCTTGCCAACATTAGCAAAACCAAGGGGAAAAGGAAGGCAGGAGTTACATTAAATTGCAGAGTGGTGTCAGCAATAACCTCGCTTAGCTTTTTAAACCCCCTGCACAGAGGCCCTTTCTTGCCGACTGCCGACCTGCTCCCTGTGCTCCGCGGGCAGCAGAGGCCGGGAGCCCTCGCTGGTCGTGCCTGCCTGTTAGTGGCATGTATTGTAGAGCACCGTCCCCAGAGCCCCATGGCTGTCGCTGGCCATCCCAGCACCCACCTCACACCCCTTTCGGTTGCTGGAGTGGTTTTCCTCTGCATCAACTAATGTGATTGTTACACTCCCGAATAGAATCTGTTCTCTGCCACTTGTCTTCCCAATTTGGCAGGCTTCCCCGTGCTGGCTGGAGCATTTCCCTCTCCAGCCTGTGAGCGAGCTTGAATTACCCGTCAGGAAGCTGCCACGGCCTGAGGACGTGCACGCGAGTATTTTTCAATTCTCAGAATGGGCCCTGCACCAGCCCGCACAGGCGCTGAGAATTTTCAATGCACACATTGGAAAGCTGTTTAACTTCAGTTAGAGGGGCTACCAAGCAGCTGGATCCAAGGCTCGGAGGACAAGCGGCAGATAGTGGAGTGGGGAAAAAACCCACACTTAGCTTCAGAAATCCTGGACCACAGTCACTTTGCCCCTGGTCCTGACTACCCTCATCTGAATCGAAGCATGGAATTCTTTTTACCAAACTTTCCAGGCACAGGCTGGTATTTTTATGCACACATGTGGGCGGGGTACTGGCTTTCATTCTGAGAGCTTCCTCTGTACAAACACTCAGGGCTATTTCACTGCCCCCCTGGGGAGCAAGGTAGTAAGCCAGAGAGCTAAGAACACGGCTCAGAGGCAAGAGTACAAAACAGGAACCAAGGAACTCGGACCAGCTCCGCTGGGAAGAGATGAAGACCAGGCCCGAGGAGAAAGTCAAGGGAGGCATAGAGCAGAGAAGGAACAGAAGATGTTGCAACCTAGTCGAAAGAGGGGATTCGTCCCTAGCTCGGCAGGCTACAGAGTATAACTCTGTATGGAGGGTCCAAAATGATTTCTTGAGAACTTAGCCTGTGCCAGGCACTGTTAGAAATGGGAAGACAGAGATGAGTATGACTTCACTTTTCTTATTTAGCTGTCACAGTAATCCCAAGGGGTGATATTATCTACCCCCATTTTACAGATAAGGAAACTGAGGCTTGGTGGGGGAAAAATGCAGTTATACATACAGAGCCCTATGCTAGGTTCCATCAGGTATGTGGAAATGAATTTTGTAATGAAATCATGTACATAAATCTAGCACAGTGCCTGGCAGCCAGTAATAAGCTGTAAATATTCATTCCCTTTATAATTTGCAAAGAAGCTCCTTGTACATTGTCTTGTTTGATCCTCACAGTTACTCTATGTAATATTTATTACCTCCATTTACAGATGAGGGAAGAAGTTCAAAGTCTTTAAGTAACGCACACCTGTAGTAATTGTGGGACTAAGACGAGAAGTGAGCTGTCCTGGCCTCAAATCCCTCGCACTCTCTATGCCATTCACCAGTCATTTATTCATTCATCCATTTGGCAATCCATTTCTTGAGAACAAATAACTCTGCAACAAGGCAGTCATCCCAGAGCACTTTGATAAAGGCACAGAATATAAAGAAGGACAGGGGAGAGGGAGCTCCATCCCCTCTCAGTACTGCAGAACACGGGAGCCGGAGCCAGAGGGACCACAGGAATTCTAAAGAATCGTTCCTCCATTGTGTTGATGGGATATTAAGCCTTGGCATGGCTGTCGCTCCTAGGAAGTGAAATCAGAGAAGCTTGTATGCTTGGTCTGCTCCAGAACCATCCCACAGGCTTCGTGACAGAGCCAGGACCGACTCCAAGAGCTCTGTTCTTTCTTTCCCAGGTGCCTTTGTGCACGCAGCAGGAAGGAGGGAGAGAGCAGGAAAGCACTTGTTCTTCCTCCTTCTCCTCTCCCTGTCCCCCTTCAGCCTCCCCTCCCACCCATCAGGGAGCCATCTTTTCATCATAATGACTGGCAGAAAGGTCTGGGCAAGCAAGTCCCCAAGGTGCCACAGGACCAAAAGGCATAAAATATTTAGCAGCCAGTGTTGACAAGAAACGGGTTTTAGGAAATTGAAAATTCCCCTGTCACTTTAGAGTAAACTGTTCTTGAAGCAGCCAAGGGCTGCTGTGACGCTGCGCTCCAGAGAGCCCTGGGAAGTGTGCAGGAGCGCCTCTGGCCAGAGGCTCTGGCTCCCCAGCTCTGTGGGGGCCAAGGGGCCCAGGCTGGGGGGAGGGGGGAGGAGACAGGAAGACCAGCAGGCAGGGCCTGAGGTTGGCCCTGAGCTGAAGGGTCAGATGGAGGTGGCCACATCTCATATGTATGTAATTTGCTCGGGTTTCTTTTTATATTAGTAAACGACCACATGGACGTTGTAGAAAATGTAAAAAGTTAAAAATTACAAGGAAGAAAGTTAAAATTACCCCAAACCCAAGTATGGTTAACATTTTGATGTATAACCCCCAAGCTTTTAATCTCCCCTCGATCTGTAATTTATCTAATTTGTGGTTGCCGTGTTTCCCCCAGTTTGATTCACACTATGCTTCCAATTCTGTAACCTGTTCTTTTCAACTAATACGTAGCAAGCATTTTCCCATGTCATTAAATATCCAGCCATAACATCACTTTTAATGGCTACACGGAGTATTCTGCCTTAGGGGCGAGCTAAATACTATCATTATTTAGCCAGTTCCCTGTCACTGGGCATTTGGGTTGGTTGTAGTTTTTCACCACTATGAAAAACGGCTGTGGTGTACACCCTTGTGGACAGGGGTGTACCAGAGTGAATTCCTGGGGGAGAAATTTCTGATCTAAAGTAATATGCGTGTTTAAGTAAGTCCGAAATTGGATGGAACGTCGAGGGTTTGCAGGGGGCTCAGGAACCTAAGGCGATGAGTCCCTAGGGGCGGGGTACCCAAATCGGATGGAGGCAACACTTCCAGCCCACGTACAGTGTGGCTGGATGACCCCTTGGGGACACAGCTGGCAGTGGCTTCCCTCAGTGCCAGCACCTCCCAGTGTGTGGAATCCAACAATCCGGCCTCCATGTCCACCAACAAAGCCTTCCTCACCTCAGACCCTGTCAGCAGCGTCCCCTGTGTGCCAGCCTGAAAGCCCACCATCGTCCCTGCCACCTTCCCGGCCTGGCGCAGAGGAGGCTCAGGCGTGGGCCCCGGGACCTTGGAACCCCTCATTCCCGGGGCCAGCTTCCTGAATCTCGTCCAGAAGGACCTGTTCTCGGAGGGGCAAGAAACCATTATCTCAGAGTGCACCTCCGTGTGCACGGGAGCCAGACAGGGCTCTTGTTTCGATGCACGTTCAGGTTTAGTAGGCCTGGTGAGACCTGCCGTCCTGCATTTCTTTCTTTTTTTTTTTTAAAGATTTTATTTATTTATTCTGACCAGCTCCCGTGTGATGTGCCGCTGGTCCAACAGTCACACCTGACAGAGAAAGGATTCCATTGTGATTCCCAGTCCCACGTTCGAATCACCAGAAAGCTTTTGTAAGCCTACCACTGCCTGAGCCCCACACTCGGGGCTGATTTCATTGAGCAGAGGTGGGATTTGGGCACCAATGCTTTCTAAAGTCACCACAGGTCATTGGAATGTGTGCCCAGATTTGAGAGTCACTGGTCTGGAACTGTCAGGGGCCATGGCTATTTTGTCTTTACATCCCCAGCATCTAGTCATGGGTTAATCCATGAATCCAATGGGTTGAGATGCCATCTTTCATACAGATATTATATCATCAGTTCGTGTAGACATCTGAACAGTTCCTGCCTCAGCCTCCAGACTCCCTCTGCCTCCCCTCCCACCTCCATCACATTAGCGGTCATTATTTGAGCGCTTATCGTGGGTCACGCACTTTGCACTATTGTCAGTCTTATTTTACAGATGTGAATACCGAGGCTCAGAGAGGCAAAGTAACTTCCCAAAGGTCATAATGGTGGGGCTAGGACCTGAACCTAGGCCTGGCTCCCAGGTCTATCTCCTGTTTACTTTTTTTGTTTCTTCGCCTTTTTTTTTTTCCTTTATATTCCCTTCTTTGTGTTTTGTGAGTCTAATGGAGATCATCAGGTGTCTCAGTGACAGCTCTTGCATGTTTCACTCTGATCAAGAGGCTGACATCCGTTGTTGATGACAAGCTGTTGTGAGATCAGTCAGGACAGTTGTGAAAGCGCTTGAGACATTCTTAGGAGCTATACAGGCTGGGGGAGGGTTAGTGGTGGGCACCCTGCCAGGCGTCTGAGTACCAGTTGTCTCTGTTGGCAGGTTCGCCTGGAGTGGCCCACAGACTTAGCCATCAACCCGATGGACAACTCCCTCTATGTCCTTGACAACAACGTGGTCCTGCAGATCTCTGAAAACCACCAGGTGCGCATTGTTGCCGGGAGACCCATGCACTGCCAGGTCCCCGGCATCGACCACTTCCTGCTGAGCAAGGTGGCCATCCATGCAACCCTGGAGTCAGCCACCGCCTTGGCTGTCTCACACAATGGGGTCCTGTACATTGCTGAGACCGACGAGAAGAAGACCAACCGCATCAGGCAGGTCACCACCAGTGGGGAGATCTCACTGGTTGCTGGGGCCCCCAGTGGCTGTGACTGTAAAAACGATGCCAACTGTGACTGTTTCTCTGGAGATGACGGCTATGCCAAGGATGCAAAGCTGAATACTCCATCTTCCTTGGCTGTGTGTGCCGATGGGGAGCTCTATGTGGCCGACCTGGGGAATATCCGAATTCGGTTTATCAGGAAGAACAAGCCCTTCCTCAACACCCAGAACATGTATGAGCTGTCCTCACCAATTGACCAGGAGCTCTACCTGTTTGATACCAGCGGAAAGCATCTGTACACCCAAAGTCTGCCCACGGGAGATTATCTGTACAACTTCACCTACACCGAGGATGGTGATGTCACACTCATCATGGACAACAACGGCAACATGGTGAACATCCACCGAGACTCTACCGGGATGCCTCTCTGGCTGGTGGTCCCAGATGGCCAAGTGTACTGGGTGACCATGGGCATCAACAGCGCACTCAAGAGCGTGACCACACAAGGACACGAGTTGGCCATGATGACATACCATGGCAACTCTGGCCTTCTGGCAACCAAAAGCAATGAAAATGGATGGACAACATTTTATGAGTAAGTATCACCACAAGGGCGTTTGATGGTTTTGTTTCATGAGATGTACGATTAGAGGTGAGTTGGGAGACTGTTAATTTTTGGATAGATTTCATTTTGGCTCAGAATTTGGGATGCATACCATTACCTACAACTTGTTCTGCATGTTCATATCGCGGACGATCGCTGCTAGGAAAGAACCTGATGCAGTAGAAAAGGCATGAACGTTAGGAGATTTGGTTTGCGTCTCTCTAGGCCTCTGTTGCCACATCTGTACAATGGAAATCTGCCCAACATCCCCCAGGGAGCTAATGGAGATGAAACGTACTTGACAGTGTGCTAGAGTCTTCAGATGACCACTTCCAGAAAACAATGGCAAGTTCCATGTAGATGAATTGCCCACGTAATCGAACCTTACATCTTCAGGCTTTAGAACTTTCTTTTTTTTCATTTTAACCATTTGGGGTGGAACTTAACAAATGCTTTCCATGCCTCCCTTCTCAAACCCATTATAGAGCCATAATGAAACCTTTTTCTTTATGAGTCAAAGTCATTAATAAGGAACAACTGCAATTGCTTATTACAACAGAAGGGAGGGCACGAGGCTACAGAACCCTTCCCTCCTGCCCAAAAAGAGTTCCAAACTGTTTTGATAAGCTCCCGTGTGGCAGGGTATCATTTTACTGCTTCCTCCCCCAGTGTGGCACTACGGTGTCACTTTGTGTTTTGGTCGTGGCACCCACCACGAGGAGCTCACTTCCCTTTCCCTCCTCCAAGGTAGGGCTTCTCGAATGATGTGGTCAGAAAACCATAAGTTCAGCTTGTTCTGTCCTAGCCAGAATCAAAGACGTGTGTCTGCGCACTTTCTACAGGAGCTAACGTAATGAATGGACTTTGTACCTTCTCTTTTCGCCACTTAGATTTTTTTTTTCAAGGTCTTAGCCATGTTCCAAACAACTGAGAGTGCTAAATATGTGACCGTTAAACAGGTATGCAGGAGGTAGGGAGGAAGTAGCCTTGCTGAGCACCAGAGATGGACTAGGAATCACACTGCTGCACTTAATCCTCATAACAGCTCTGGAAGATGAGTGATAGAATCCGTTTTACAGGAACAGAAACTGAGGCTCAGCGAGGCTCACCATTCCCTAGTGAGAACGCGGCAGAACCGGGATCACAAACTAAGTCTGTCTGATGCCAGGGCTTCTGCACTGTCAGCTCTGCCCGGCTGCCTCCTGCTGGGTTTGTTAATCCCAAATGGACTTAAATCCTTGAACTGTAAATTTTTCTCAAGCTTGATCAAGCGTCCGTTTCTCATAGTCCTGGAATCCAAAAGCAAAAGATCTTTAATAGATTTTTAAAGACAATTTGCACCCAAAAAATATCACGGCAATTTGTACAAAGTTCACTGGCTAAATTCCTGTTGCCAAACAAGGGCCTCGTTAATTACAAAGAAAGACAAAGATCCAGGAAACAGCAATTATCTCGATTAACTCATTGAAATGGAAATACACTAAATAATTCAATTTTCCTCCATTGCCCAATGGAAATATGTTATTCGTTATTTGGCTGATACAGGGGTTTCTTTGTCAGAGCGAGTGGGCACACTCAGTTCCCAAGGTCACTCCTTCAAATCCCAAACCTAATGCTTACGTATCACTGCACCTGTTGCTCTCGACCAACACTGAAACCTAAAACCATTTCCTATACCTCCACCAGAGGTCCCTATTCCCTGTCTTCCCTGTCTTCCTCGATGAAATATATAGTCATCGTTGTTTTATGAAGAAGAAAAGGTAGCATATAATCACTTTCTAGAAAATGGCCTTTGGAATTCCAAAGAATCCCCTGAGAATGGAAAACAAAAGCCCTAAAATTAAAAGAGAAACTTACTTATCTTGACATCCTACTGTGTGCCAAGATCTTTCCAATTTCATTTTCACAGCAACCTCAGACCAGAGAAATTATCATCCACAGCTTTTGCAGAGGAGCAGACCGAGGCACAGAGAGATTAGGAAGCAGTCTAAAATTACACAGTGATGCATCACAGAGCCAGAACACAAATCCGGGTTCTTTCACTGACACTGAGTAGGCGCACCTGAGTTCTCTGTGGCTTCTCTCTATAGTATCTACTGTATGGGGTTAGTCTGAGGTTCAAAATGTCAATGAGATAAACTATGGAAACGCGATGTCTTACTCATCAGCAGTTCTCAACTGATAGCCGCTGCTGTCATCATCATCCTCGTCATCTTCGTCATTTCAAGCAAGATGAGTGGACGTACCAGTAATTGCAGAAATACTGTTTGGGCATGAAAGGTAGTACCCGGGAGCAGCAGCAAGTAAACTAGTCAAAGGAGCAAGCAAGAGATATTGTTAAAGTAGGTAGGAATTAGAACTTAGGCTAGAGGAGCAGAATCGAATGTCAAGTCTGAGGGATCGAGGTAAGAATTAGGAAAGGGGTCCGGTCCCTGAGAATATCCAAACTGGGCTGGAAAAAGGCATGCAGGTCAAGGAAAAATGGTTCAGCTCAGACTATGAACAAAGCCACGGTACAAGATAGCTATTTTCACTGAATGTTGGCCATGTGGCTCAGGGGCTGGCTGGCTGGTTTCCAGACCTAGGTTTCAACCGGACAGAACTCAAGCTTCCCCTACCCTATTTCAGGGCCATTGTGAGGATCAACAAATTAAATAAATACGAAAGGTAAAAATACTTGCAAACTGTGAAGCTCCCAAGAAGTAAGGATGCAGTGTTATCATTATTGTGCTGTTGCTTTTTCCTTTTCTATTCTTTTTTTTTTTTTTTAAGTAGGCTCCACACCCAGCACAGAGCCCAACACGGGGCCTGAACTCATTACCCTGAGATCAAGACCTGAGCTGAGATCGAGAGTCGGACGCTTAACCGACTCAGCCACCCAGGCGCCCCGTTATTGTGGTGTTTCTTAACACAGATTCTGACAGATTTTGCCAAAGTGCATTGCTCTAGTGAATTTTCTACTTTTAGCTCCGTGAGGCAGTTTAGCAGATTCCAATCCAAACACTCTAATATTTAAAAAAAAAAAAAAATCAGCCCAGGTTTGCCTGTAACATGGGCTGTTATTGAAACAAGTTTTAAGTTGGCTTTATTGATCCAACAGATTAAATAATACATCTAAAACATCACACGCTGCAGAGCAACCTGACTTAGGAGTTCACAGTTCTGGGGAATGAAGGTTCCCTTCTTCCCCTCAGCCCACAGGTCTGCTGGCAGAAAACCTCAAAGAACCCTGTAATGCCGTCCTCATCTCCAGTGTGTGGCATCATTAATTTCAGACTGGGCTCCTGGCCAGATGGCGCTCAGTGGCTAAGAAAATGGCCTGGTGAGCATGAGGCAGGTTCCAAAATTCACTTGCTGGCTGGTGGGCATGAGCAGCTGGCTGCCTGAAGTTTCACAGGGTAAGTGGCTCTGGCATCCCGTGGTGCCCTGTGACAGCTCCTGTCAGAGTTCTGCTCACGCTAACTACTGGGAGACCCTAACTCATGCACCTCTGTCTCAAGCTCAGGGCTTGCCACCTAGAAGGTGCTCAGTAAATGTTTCATGAGTGAAATGTAAATACAGGGAAGGGAAATAAAGAAGGGGGGGGGGAACATGCCATAGTGGGAAGAACATCAGATCCCAGCTCCAGCATTATCACCACATCCAGCAGGACACAGAACTCAACTCAAATGGTCCAAATGAAGACACTTGGCTTTGGGGGTTTGCTGGAGGATGTAAGAGCTAGAAAGTGCACCATTCCCAAACTTACAGTAGGAATAAGCTAGACAAAGGGCAGATTCATGAGTTTTTCTTAAACTCCTTCTCAGAGGTCACAGGGCAACCACCTAGCCAAACGCAAGGAGAAAGACTCCTGAGGAGAGAGACAAGATGTGAGCACTGGCTTACTGGGGGGCGGTCAATGCAGCTGGCCAGAAGGGTTCGGCTAGGGGGACTGGTGAATTTATGAAGGCTAAGTGTGTCCTGGCAAGAGAGTCTGAAGACATTAGAGGCTGCAGAAACTGGGTGGGAGAACCCATATCCTCTTCATAACCTCTCTCCACAGCCCGACTGGGTACTCTCAGAGAAGAGTAGAGAAAGATGTGAGAAAGCGTCTACTGTGGTGGACTTGGGAGAGGGGCACAAATATCTGCCAGCTGCACCCAGACGACTCACCTTATTCCATATGGAACAAAAGCCTTAATCTGTGGGGAGAAGGGCAACTAACACTGCCCTCCTTAGGCACTGGTGGAGACCCACTGCCCCTGATGAGGGAAGAGAAAAAATTTTTAACTTCTTTTAGGAGGGGAAAGGGATATGTAACGGGCCAAGAATTACAGCAGGAAGAGAGACAGGAGGACTGAAGAGGCCACACTTTTGAGACTCAGGGACACATGGATAAGAGTGGGGCTTGCTCAGAATAATGGAGAACTCTCTAGCTCACCACCCACTGCTGCCACCCTTTAGCTAAAAAGCCAAACACAACAATGGAAAGAGATAAAAAGAGAAACATAACTACTGTGAAAGAGATAAAAGAGGGACAAGAGCCTGGGAAGAGATCCTCCCTGAGGCATAGCACAGACAGGGGACCTAAAGCTTAGGGTGGAGTCGACACAAAGAAAAAAAAAGTCCTCTAACAAACCAGTTTTAGCACCCTAAACACAAGGTATTGCTAGAGGAATGTAAAGCCTGTAATGCACTAAAGTTAGCCAGAGAAACATCAAACTTCAAAGCCAGCCCAAATCCTAACTAAGTTAACTCACACCCCTTCACTGAAGTCCTACCAGAAGGAAATTCATACCCATTTCCACGCATAAAACCTGTTACCTCATTCTTTGCTCTGCTACACAAGATGTCCAACTGAGCATACAAAAAAGGCTAGAAAAAGCAACGCACTCCCAAGAGACAAAGGTATCATCAGAACCACACTTAGATATGACTCATATGTTGAAACTATCTTTCAGGGGATTTAAAATAACTGTAATTATGTTAAAAGCTTTAACGGAAAAGGTGAACAATATGAAAGATCAGATGGATAATTTCAGCAGAGAAATGGTAACTATAAGAAAAAATCAAATGGAAATCTAGGAATGAAAACCAGTTACAGAGATGAAGAATGCCTTTAATGAGCTTATCTGACACAGATGAAGAAAGAAGATGGGTCAATAGAAACTACCCAAACTTGAAATACAAAGAGAAAAAAATAGTGAAAAAAATACAAAACCCAGGCATCCAAGAGCTAGGAGGCAATATCATCTGGTCTAATACAAACGCACAGATCTTCCTTGACTTACAATGGGATTACATCCTCACAAACCTATTGTAAGTTGAAAATATTCTAAGTCAAAAATGCATTTTATATACCTTACCTACCAAACATCTTTAGCCTAGCCTACCTTAGATGTGCTTCGAACACTTACGTTAGCCTACAGCTGGGCAAAAGCATCTAATACAAAGCCGATTTTATAATAAAGTGTTGAATATCTCCTGTAATTTACCAAATACTATACTGAAAGTGAAAAAGACAATGGGTATATGGGTACAGAATGGTTGTCAATGTATTGGTTGTTTACCCTCAAGATTCTGGTGGCTGACTGGGAACGACAGCTCGCTGCTTCTGCCCAGCATGAGAGTCATACCACGTATCACTAGCGTGGGAGAGGATCAAAATTCAAAGTATGAAAAAATAAAAATAGAAGGCCAAAATCAGTTTATTCTTAAAAAAAAAAAAGTTCAAAGTATGGTTTCTCCTGAGTTCGTATCACTTTTGCACCATCATAAAGTCAAAAAATCATAACTCAAACCACTGTAAGTCAGGCACCACCTATAATTCAAATTCTAAGAGAAGAGAAAAAGAACAAGGCAGAAGAAATATTTGAAGAAACAATGGTCAAGAATTATCCATAAGTAATGACAGACACCAAATCACAGACCCAAAAAGTTCAGAAAACACCAAGCAGAGTACACACACACATGCGCACACATATATACATCTTAGGCATATATTCAAAATACGAAAGAAAAAGAGAAAATCTTGAAAGCAGATGGAGGGGGAGGCATTTTAGAGCAACAAAGATAAGAATTACAGTAGCCTTCTCATCAGAAAGCATGCAGGCTAGAAGACAGAAATGCTGAAAAAACAAAACAAAACCAAAACAAAAAAACCCTGTCAACCCAGAATTCTATACCCAGGAAAAATATCTTCCCCATAAAGAAACGTTATAGAGGTAGAGGCAGGGATAAGGGAACCAACAAAGAATGGTGAGGCACGCAGACACTAAAAACAGTGAACAACCAGGACCGACCCTGAGACTCAAGGGCAAGGTGGGGCAGGAACAGGATATTGTTACTGAAGCACCCAGTGGGAGCCATAACCAGGAAGAAGAAGCTATCTCATAGAAACTATAATCATGGACACATGCAGCCACTATTAGAAATATGGCACCGAAGGAGATAGGGAGTAAGGAAAACTTCTCCTCCTGACCTCCAGTCTCTTGCCAGTGCCTACCATTGACTGAATCCAACCAAAAGCAAGCCAGAAGGGGGGCCCCAGTGCCGGGGTCTGTGGGGTCAGCTCCTGTAGGCACAGAGAAAAGCAGAGAATGGACCTGAGGGGAGAGAATGACCAGCACGACACTGCTTGGCTCTGTGACGTTGTACACAAGTGGCAGAGCCAGGATTCAATCGCACACCTCCCTGAATCCTTTCCACCAGATGCACTGCTTCAAGTACAACATCAGCAAGAGATAAGACCTACAGTGGTAGGGTGGGCCAAATCTTAGAAATCCCAAAAGCTAGAATTCATTGGGGGGACTTAATTCTGTAGGGAACAGGCAGGAGGTATAAGTTTCCATTGCAGAATCCAAAAAGGACCCAGCTCTGGTACAATTTTGGAGAAGATCATGATGTAGGAATGCCATCTCTTACAGGGACCTGAGGCCAAGGGAACTATCGTGTGCATGGGCTGTGAATCCTGTTTATTCACAGAGAATGTGGTATCCAATTCCTCTCATTGACAATGGTGGCATTTGAAAGAATCGTAGATGAAACTCAAAAATCACATCTTTTTTTTCGAACTAAAAAAATCCCAATCAGCAAAAGTTAGTATCAGAGAAGCAATTTGGCATTTTCCTCACCAGCTGCAACATAGTAAGTGGCTTGAGATGTGAAATATTGAGTGTGAAGAAGAAAACCTTGCAATGTGTGTGAAGATACCCTTTAGCGATCCTCTTCTGAGAGCCAAGTTCACAGCAACTATATGAATGTTTTATGTGTTTTCTTTTCCCATTCTCCAAAGATGCTCCAGGAAAATGGAGTGAAGAAAAATCCATGGAAAGAAATAATGAAAAGCCAATCATCTGGCCATCTTGATCATACCCCCTAGATGGGGGGGTTGGCATCACTACAAAGTCAGTTGCAGTGGTATCAAAGCAAAGCATCTCGAAGAGAAAACTGTTTTCTTGACCCATGTGAGATTTCCAAACAATTTTTTCTTTAACATAGTGATGAACACAAAGGTTTTTCCCTGAAACAGCATTACTCTTAGGGGAAGCTTGATGAAAGCACACAGACTTTAAGGTCAGACAGACTTGACTTTGAATCTATATTCCTCGACTAGCCATGTGATCTTAGGCAAGTCAGGAATCCTTCCTGAGCCTCAGCTTCACCAGTTGCGAAATGACAATAATAACGCCCACCTCAGAAGACAGTGATGAGCATTGTCCTCGGCACCTAAACGGGTATCAATGTTCGTGAACTTTCCCTTCCTCATACGGAAGGGGGGAGGTGAAAGGGGTGAAATTCTTAGTTTTTCTCAATCCACATCTTGAAAAAACAATAACAATATCTGTTGTTTATTTACTTATTCACTCATTCATCTAAGAAATATGTATTGAGTACCTTTTATGTTCTGGGTACTCTTGTGGGCATGAGAACACAGACAAGGTCTCTATCTTCATGGAGCTTATATTATAATAGGAAGAGACAGATAACAGACAAATAAACACATAAGTAATATAATAAGTATAATGAAGACAATAAAATAAGGTAATGTGGCCAAGATGAGAGGACCCATCTATTTCAGGGAAAGCCTCACGGAAGTGATAACATTTGAACAGAAATAGGAGTCATGAAAGGAGCTAGCCACACCAGGATTGGAGGGAAGAGCATTCTGAGCAAAAAGAACAGTTAAGTGTGAGCGCCCCAAGCCTGGCTTGAGCTTGGCATGTTTGAAGAACAGATGTAGTGGAACACAAGAAGGGTGGAGGGGTCGGGTTCAAACTGAAATCAGAAAGAGAGGCGGGAAGAAACAGGTCCTTCAGCCAACATTCATTTACATTATTGAACATCTGCTATATGCCAGGCACTCTTCGAAGTTCTGGGATCGATCAGTGACCAAAGGCCCTTCTATCAGGGACTTGACATTCTAGGGAAGTCAGTCTCATGGGGCCCTGCAGGCCCTCGTTAAAAAAAAAAAATACATTTCACTTTAAATAGGTCACCTTGTTTGAACTTCACAGTATCTTTCTCAGATAAGTGTTATAATCTCATTTTTATAGAGAAGAAAACAGAGGCTCCCAGAGGTTATGGTATATGACCTGCCTGAAATCGTATCATTTGTGATGTGTTGGGGTTGATGGTTCGTGGGAAAACACAACTGAGTGCCCGTCCTCTAGGGTTGCAGTGCTGGCAAAGGTAGAGCCTCGTCAAAGCCTAGAACGTCTGGCTCCAAGCACTTTCCCGTACCAACCCGTTCCTTCCTCTTGGTTTGAAAGAAAGAAATTTGCCAGTACTTTAGGTAAAGCCAAAACAGACGCAACTGAGCCATTGTCCAGAAATCTCCCAATCATGGGGCCAGGGCTTGAGGCAGCCACTTGGAATCCAGAGAGGCCCGCGAACTGTCCCACCTCATTGGGTGGCACCAACCGTCTTTCTCTCAGCAGCTCTGTAGCAGGAAGAGAAGGACTCCACAGAGTGGGCAGGGGGCACAGGTGTTCAGGGCCCCCAGGATGGGCAGTCCCAGTTCCTCCCCGCAGAGGAAGAAGCAGCAGTGGTCTGATGGGGTAATCACAGGTATGGATCAGGCCGCAGAGAGATCCGGTGGCGTTTCCCAAGCTCTGGAAGGCACTGAAATGAATGAATAAGAGACAAGAAAATTCTATAAATTGGCTGTTCTATTTGATGTTCATTTAATTAAGACATTCAGTCCCTCTAATGGAAAATGTGAGGAGTGGAAATTACTGTTTTTCGGCCATCTCGTATAAAATGAAAACCAGATCTTGAAGGCATGAGGCTTTTCATTGTATCTTCTTCAAGCTCAATTTAATTATGTATTACAGGCCACCTTCAATAATAATTACAATTGTCTGCCTTTATGCAAAGGCTCTTTCTGTCTTGGAGACCAAAGCTCCGGGGAGATGCCTACGGAGATTGGTGAAGGACCATTTAGTGAAAGCAGTTGTTTCTGTATTTGCACGTTCAGCAGATGTTTATCATGTACCTACTGTGTGTCAAGCCTCTGTCAAGTCCTGCAGGAGACAGTGTTTGAATGAATCATGGTCTCCCCTTTCCAACAGAGCAGCAAAGGGGCCTCACATAGCCAATCATGTATTCATTTATTTGTTCAAATAGCATTCCCTGCCCATCTTCTCTCTGTCAGTCGCAATGCTGGAGAAGAACAGATGAACTGAGAGCCAGTCCTCCAGGGTCCCATTGCTGGCAGGTGGTAGACTCCAGATTCCCAGCCTGTCTGATTCCACAGTCCTGTCCCTACTCAAACACTCCCAGCTTGTACATGAGCTGTTACAATGCAGGGAACCCATTCTGCAAGGCAGCTGTGCCCGAGTATCACCGGGAGAAGGGACGGGAGAGAGACCAGGGAAAGCTTTACGAGGCGGCATTTGAGCAAGGTCATATTAAAGTAGTACTGAAGTGACATCTGCCCCCTAACCTGTGATCTCCCTATCAATACTTATTGGTAAGACTCTAAAACTCCTTTTTAAGTATCTTGCATGGCATAATAAAATCTTTTGTATCTGGTTAGATCAGGAAATTACATAGTCTAAGTAAGTCGTCTCAGTAAAGAGTATGTACGTGGATAACAGGTGTTCAGAGAACCAGACTAGAACAGCATACCCATCCCATGAAACTATTGAACTGGAATGGATCTTCCCACTGATTTAAGATGACTCAGGATCTGACAGGACTCAGCCTACTCGCAGACCACAGATATAGCTAAGATGACCAGGGCAGAGCCAGTTTGGGGGTCTTGATTTAGGGCTTAGAAATTTGGGGTACCCTAGTAATATATACTGAAAAGGCCTGGAGATTGTTGTTGGCAGATGTCCTATAAGTGAGACTCTTCCATATATGCCAGTAATTTATTTTTTAACTGAGGGTTTTGGGGGGGGCTAGCCTGGTGAAGGATATTAAGGAGGGCACGTATTGCATGGAGCACTGGGTGTTATACGCAAACAATGAATCATGGAACACTACATCAAAAAAAATTAAATTAAAATTAAAAAATATAAGTGATAGAGAAAGAGAGAGAGTGTGCGCGCATGTGGCGGGGGGGGGCAGGGGGCAGAGGAAAAGGGAGAGAGAGAATCTTAAGCAGGCTTTACACCTGGCACAGAACCCAATACAGGGCTCCATCTCACGTCCCTGAGATCACGACCTAAGCTGAAATCAAGAGTTGGACACTTAACCAACTGAGCCACTCAGGCACTCCATGATGCCAGTAATTTAAAAGGGCCTCTTCCCCAAGATGGCCATGCTCATGAGCTCTCTGTACATGACATTATTTGGGTGGTCACTTTTCTGATTATGAAAATAATCCATGTTCATTATTTAAAAATCTTGGGAATATAAAATATCACCTGTAATTCTACCTCCCAGAGATAATCACTCTAAACATTTTTGTGAAATTCCTTCCTATTCAAATTTCCAGCCACCATAAAGAGTTGAAAAGAACACCACCTCCCCTAGAATTAAAGGGAGCAGAGCTCTGAGAGCATCTCCAGGACAGAGAGGCTTTAGGACAAACCTTCCAGATCTTTATCCCAAGACTCACCCTCCTTCCTAGCAGCAGTCTCTCAGAATCACCTCCTCACCCAGCTCTGAGGGGCACCCTGCACCTGTGACCCTCCGGTCCGGTTTATAAGCCACATCATCACCCTCCCCGTTGCCAGACTGATGCTTTCTTACAAGAACCTGACTCAGTGCTAAGGAAGAAAGATGAGAAATCATGACGAGAAGCAGGTTTCCAAAGCCCTTAAGGTGCCAATAAGAGAGCCAGAAGGATTGATACAGCCCACACCCTTGCCCCGCCAAGGCCAAGCCCAAGGTGTGTGTTAGAGATCCCTGTGCTGCTTGTCCCCCTTCCTCAGACGTCAGAAACAGAGAGATTCAACTGATCCCAGAGTTGGTCTTGGGTCAAGGACTCAGATGAGTCATTCAAAAGACCTTTAACCAGCACCCCGTCTGTGGCAGACTGTGCCAAGGACTGTTGGCATCCAACATGAAGAGTGCCGTGGTCAGTCCCAGGCACAGGGACAGAAAGAGTTGGCAGAGGGCAAAATCGATGCAGCACCCACATCTGACCTTGGGCAGAAAATGGCTCAGCAAATTTCAGCCTAGTCTCACCTCCCAAGTCTCACTGTAGTCTTAGAAGCCACAGCACCCAGGCGTCCCAGCGGGAAGCCAGGCGCAGCTCAAGGATCATGGGAAGAGCCAGGACAGCGCTAAACACTCGGGCCTTCCATTTCACCATCTTTAAATCCCTCGGGGCCCAGAGGTCAGCTTTAGTAAGGGCAAAGCAGGGGGAAATGTCCAGTAGGGAGACCAGGAGTCCATGGGGGAGACCTACAACTGAAGCCATGCACCAGCTTGAGCGTGAGCAGAAGTCAGAAATACATCTGGATGAAGACCTTTTTTTTTTTTTTTTAAGATTTTATTTCTTTATTTGATGGAGAGAGGCAGCGAGAGAGGGAACACAAGCAGGGGGAGTGGGAGAGGGAGAAGCAGGCTTCCCACTGAGCAGGGAGCCTGATGCGGGGCTCTATCGCAGAACGCTGGGATCATGACCTGAGCCGAAGGCAGACGTTTAACGACGGAGCCACCCAGGTGCCCCTGGATGAAGACCTTTTTTCCCATTCACACACAAGTGGAAAAAGGCTATTAAACCGGTACCTTTTTACACTTCTGCCTCCCACAATTAAAAATTATAACTGAAGTGTTAATAGCCTGTTCCCTGCCATCTCCCGACCACTCTGCCGCTCGGAGAACCCACGCAACAGACACTTGCAGATGGACAGCACAGAAATGCTGGGCGAGGGTAGAGAAGCAAGTGGCAGCTTGGAAGCAGATTGATCTGAGCTTGAGTTTTGACTCCACTACACTTCTCCGTTGTGGGACCTTGAGCAGGTGACTTCACTTTTCTGAGCCTCCTCCAGAAGAGATAATTTATACCTTTTAGACAAGTTGCAAGGAGTGAGCAAAAGAAGGTATGAGAAGCGCAAAGCTGTGGCACGGTAGGTGTTCAGTAATGGTAGGCATTTCTTTTATTATCTCAGGAATGGAAAAGAGAATTAAGATTAAATTGTCATGCTTCCGAAAGCCCGCACCAGAGCAGAGCCGTGAGTTGTGACAACTGCAGATACGTAGCTGTTCGGTGCTGGCTGTGAAATCGAGATGGGAAGGGGTTGCGAGAGCCCATCGGTTTAGCCTCCTTATGTGGTAGCAGGATCCTGGTTTGGATTCAGATTCCCCTTTCCCCAGGGTCTGTAGCTTTGTAGGAAGCCCCATCGCTTGCGTTGTTCAGGAACCACCTGTATACCTGGTCGTCAGGGTTTTGAGAGGGTACTGAAGCATCGAGTTGGGTCCCCTCACCTCTGGGAGTTCCCCAGCTCTAAGACCACAGATCAGCGGTCCCTGATGGCCCCCATCATCTCACCCCACATGGGTGGCTACTAGTTTGTAGCCACAGGCCACTGCCACATGTTCCCCACAGGACAGGGGTGATCGTCTCCACTTTATGGAATTAGCAAAGGACGACTCAGAGAGGTAAGTCATTTGCCTGCGGTCAGATATCAGCAGGTGGAGTCACTTCCCGAAAAAGCCACGCGCAAGGAGATGCAGAAGACACGGCAACGTATCTAACCAGAGAGAAAAGCAGAACACGCCGAACTGTGGCACTGGGCAGAACATGCCAAGTTCCAGCAATAGCACCATTATATTTCTGTTACTCAGAGCCACCCCTTGGTTTTCAGGTATGACAGCTTTGGCCGTCTGACAAATGTGACCTTCCCTACTGGCCAGGTGAGCAGTTTCCGAAGTGATACAGACAGCTCAGTGCATGTCCAGGTAGAGACCTCCAGCAAGGATGATGTCACCATCACCACCAACCTGTCTGCTTCAGGTGCCTTCTATACACTGCTGCAAGGTAAGCCAGGTGGGGGGCTTGGGGACCTCGAGGCAGAGGGGTGAAGGGACCCCTTTGGAAGCGGATGATATCAGAAATGAGCTGCTACCGGAAACGCCCAAGCACAGGAAAGCGTTACAACTGGTTTCTCTCTGCGTTGCCATCTAATAAGAAGAACACAGCAGCCTGCGTCCTGTATATTCTTTCCCAGAAGCTGCAGGGTAACAGTCCATTGTCTCATCCCGTTATCATCAGACGAGTAGGGAGTCCACTAGTTGCTAATCCAGGTGACCTCACTATTCCACCATTCCAGTGGTTCTCAGATTAAAGACTAACTCTCACCCTGGTGTGGGTGAGGACAAAGGACAATAATTACACCTAATCATGAAACCCTTTCATGAAGAGACCCTTCTTCTCTGCACCCGTCAGACCATCCCTGGTACGAGTTGACCTTTTAGCTTTAGGTAAATCACAGTGATAAAACCTTGCTGTGAACTAACCGTCTGCCTCAACCGTCCTCATGGGACATGGTGACCCAGAGTGGAGCTTGTAGCTTTCTTGGTTCTAGTAAGCATGAAAAAGAAAAAAAAAAAAAGCTATCACTAGGGAAAGCCTTGCTTAATTTCTTTTCCCCCACCCTCCTGATGGCTTTTGATACTTCTAAAAGCTTTGACACAAGTAGTAAAAAGAGCTTTGGGCTAGGCTCAGGGACCCAAATTCTAGTCCTGACTCTGCCATCATATCACAGAGGCCCTCAGTTTTCTCCTCAAGGAAGCAAAAGCAAGTTGAAGCCATGTTGAATGGTATGAGGCAAGGCCAGGAGCAGAAGCTCTGGAGTAGACAGGCCGGGGTCCCTGTGCCTACTGTGTCAGTTCCTACCTCTGTGAATTGGGCAGAATCCTTCTTGGCTGAGCCTCCGTCTCTGTGCCTGGGAAACGGGGCTGAGTTACGATACCTGCCTCATCCATGTTGCTCGGACGATCTCTTGACACACTGCACGTAGAGTGACCACCACAGGCCAGGCCTGTAGTAGTACTCAGTACTTGTTGGATTAGTGAACTAATTACTTAATAACTGGCACTTCGGTTTACCATAAGAAAATAACTATATATTTTCACAATCGCTTTTACTCCCAAATGTAATCCTGTGCCTATAAGGAAGCTCAAAGAACAATAGCCATTCTCGATCAAAGAAAGAGAAATGATACCCTGCAGGTCCTTCCCCACCAACACCTGTAGCAGCAGGTTGGGACACACCTGGGTATTTATGCTCTGACTGGGTTATTGCCACAGGAAGGTACCAATTCCGAGCCAGCCACGTTCTGCCTGGCCAAAGACAGCAGGGCCCCTGATGGCTCAGACATCTTGTCCTTCCCAGGGGTTAAGAACTTTCTTCTCCACTCCACACCTCTGAGCTGACTTGTGGCATTTTTCTCAAAAGTTACTGCAGCCTTTCTTATATTTAGGCAACTTTTTTAAATTCAAAAACGCCACATTTCCTCACTTTTAAAATATACCGTCAATTTAATAGCAACTTTCCAGCTTGGGGAGGACGGGAGACCCGCTGTTCAAAATTCATACAAGGACTTAAGACACATTCCAATTTCAGAAACATTAAAGCGGGAGGAGGAAAACGGCCTCTCAGAATCCAGGAAGTGCGGTACCTGTGTTTCCTCTTTGGTCCCCCTGCCAAGCTCCGTGTCCTTCTTTAATAACAGGCTTAGATGCTCCATTTGGCAGCTCCCTCGGTAGTCCTCGTGAAAAGCTCTTCCAGCTTCATCTTACATCCGAACTATGGGAAGAAATAAAAAGCAGCTGCTAATAGGGGCGGGCTTGGGGAGTCACAGCTCACATTGAAGGGGATCGTTTGAGATGGGCCTCTACAAGACACCATTCCATCCACAGTCACCGTTAATGGACATTTGTGCATTCGGCAAGAAGCAGCTTTAAAAGATAAATTGACACAGGCTTTTTCGCCATTCAAAGGAAGTAAAATACAGGTTGCCAGTGAATAATATATAGCAAGTTTAAGGCAGATCTTAGGATTCTGTGTGTGTATGAGAAAGAATGGGAGAAGGATGGAGGGGAAGGGAGTCGCGGAGGAAGGGGCTGATCTGATGCCTTTCTCGCCCGGAAGACTCAGCAAGGGTTTCCTACAAAACTACACCTTTTGTTGTTGTTGTTGTTGTTGTTGTTGTTGTTGTTGTTGTTGTTGTTTGTTGCTTGCTTAACATAGCCTGTAATATATCTCATTCAATCCAGCAAATGTTTACTGAGCACACACAATAGTAACAGTGATAGCTAACATTTTGGAACACTCATTAAGTATAACGTAGATTTTTAGTGTTTTACATTCATAGTCCTGTTTCAGCTTGCCACAACCCTATGAAGTATTATTAACATCTCCATTTCCCAAATGAAGACAGTAAGTCACTGAGAGGTTAAGTGGCTTGTTGAAAGACACACACCTGGTAAGTTATTTAGAGCTAGACAAAGAGGCTCCAGATCCCATTCTCTTAACCACTGATCTAAAGACCATGGGGAGCTATTGAAGACCCATGATCAGTACTAGAAAAGTTCACTATGACAGATCTATGCAACGGGGTGATGGACATAGAGGAGAGAGGACAAGAGGTATACATGACAGTGACTAGTACAGAGCCAGGCACATAAAACTAGAAATAGCTGGGGCGCCTGGGTAGTGCAGTCGTTAAGCGTCTGCCTTCGGCTCAGGGCGTGATCCCGGCGTTGTGGGATCGAGCCCCACATCAGGCCTCCGCTATGAGCCTGCTTCTTCCTCTCCCACTCCCCCTGCTGTGTTCCCTCTCTCGCTGGCTGTCTCTCTGTGTCAAATAAATAAAATCTTAAAAAAAAAAAAAAAAACTAGAAACAGCTAACGTGTATGTAACCCTCAGCACATGCCCAGTACTACTGTCAGCTCTTCATATTCATTAGCCCGCTTAATCCGTAAGAGCACGGCTATTATCCCCAAGGTACAGATGAAGAACCAGAGGCATGCAAGGTTAAGGAATTTGCCAAAGAGAATGGCAGAGCTGGGACTTGAACCCTGATAGCCCAGCTCCGAAAGCTGTGCTCTCCGTCTCTGGGCAGTTGTCCCTTGCATAGCGGGCCCTTAGGTGTTTGAGAATGCCTTCATTCCCAGAGTGGTAAGCCCTGCACCCCCCAGCTGCAGGACCACTAGTGAGGCCCGTAAAGAGGCTAAGGAAAAAGGAGGCACTCGTTCTGACCAAGGAACTAGGGAAGCTTCTGGGAAGAGATGACAATCAGAGCCTTGAAGGGAGGACTTGGGCTGGTGTCTATTAAAGAGGGGCGGGTGCAGACAGAAGCACCAGCTGAGGACAGACAAGAGGCAGAAGACTGCAGCACAGACTCAGAGATGTTTCCATATTTAGAAAAGAACTGTGTGCATTTTCCAGCTGAAATTTACTCTTCTCCAGAAGTTTCTTTTTAGCTACAGATCCTAATTTAAATGTTTTAATCAGGTTTAAAATTTCAAAATCAGGTTTATTTTAAAATCATTGGTATATCTGTGTGTGTGTGTGTGTGTGTGTGTGTGTGTGTATGACAGTGACTTAAAACACACATATGTTTAGCATTTTGCCAGTGATTTAAGTATTGGAGTTATTTCTTACCTTGTTATAAAGAATATTGTTACCCTGGTGTATATTAAGAACCTTAAAAATGTTCAATCCTTTGTTCCAGTACTTAACCCAAAACGAAGACAATGATTTATCCAAAAAGTATATTTTTTATGAGACGTAATTCACATACTATAAAATTCACCCTTTTAGAAAAATGAAAAATATACAATTCACCCTTTTAAAGTATACAGTTCAGGGGGTTTTAGTATATTTACAAAGTTGTACAATTATTAATGCTGTCTAATTCTGGAAATGTTTTATTATTCCCAAAAAGAAAGCATTAGCGGTCCCTCCCCATTCTACCTTTCCCTCACTAATCTACTTTCTGTCTTTATGAATTGGGCTATTCTGGACATTTCATAGAATGGACTCATTGATACATCATGTGGTCTTTTGTGTCTGACTTCTTCCACTTAGCATAATGTTTACAGTATGTTTATTTGCAGTGTTAACTTTGTAATTTTGAAAAACTGGGAACAATATCTCCTTGAAAGTCGGTTAGGTAAATTATGGTGTTTCCATATAATGGAATACTAGGCAGTCTTTCAGAGAAACATTTATGAAAAATATTCAACAGTATAATACCATGATCACTGGAAAACCATAAGCAATTTGAGGTATCAGTATATTCAGAAACATCCTAAAGTCTAGGAATATACAAAATATTGACAATGGCCTTCTTTGGGTTTTGAGATCATGGATGATCTCCCTCCATTTTCCTAGTTTTCTTCAATGACAGTGTTCTGTTTGCATAGTCAGAAAAATAAACCCATTTAAAAACATGGCTGCCCCTGATGTGCACCCACCCCAGAGCCGGTCCTCTCCTCTCCCTCAGACCAGGTCCGGAACAGCTACTACATCGGGGCGGATGGCTCCCTGCGGCTGCTGCTGGCCAACGGCATGGAGGTGGCGCTGCAGACTGAGCCCCACCTGCTGGCGGGCACCGTCAACCCCACCGTGGGCAAGAGGAACGTCACACTGCCCATCGACAACGGCCTGAACCTGGTGGAGTGGCGGCAGCGCAAGGAGCAGGCTCGGGGCCAGGTCACGGTGTTCGGGCGCCGGCTGCGGGTGAGCAATCCCCGGGCAGGTCCAGCGGTCGCGTCGGGCCTCAGCCTCTGGAGGTGGCTGGGGAGGGGCAGGGGCGGGGGGGTGGGTGGCGGTGCTGGGCTTGAGAATGAAAGAACGAGGACCAATCTGCAGAACCGGGTTCCGTTCTTGACACTGGCCCTAGGGGAGAAGGTTTCCTGGGCCCTTTGCAAAAGGGGGAAAGTCAAGTAGGCACCCCCTCCACCCCGTAATAAGTCTCAAATATCTTTTCAGTTGGTACTTGTGGAGAGGTTAACTACGGACTTCAGTGTTCGGCCTGGGTTGGGTTTCCAGCTTCTGTTATACCTGATGGAATCTGAGCAAATCCATAACGTCCTTTCATTCATCCAAAGCCTGTTTCATTCTCCAAAGAAATGGAAGGTTAAATCCATTTCACAAGTTGCTACGAGATTAGAAATAGTATACGAAGTGCCTCATATGGAGCCTAGCACACAGTAGTGGTCAGTCATACCTACCCCCGTTGCTCCTGCCGTTCTCACCACTGTTTTGGTCATTACTATCTCATACGGAGCTATCTGGAACCTAAGCCACATCCTGCGACTCCTCCCCGCCCCCCGCCAAGGGGTTGGCCTGTGAGGTCTGGCGGTTCAGAGTGCTTCTCGGTACGTGGATGCCGTGAACCAGCCCTTTCTCTGCCTCACACCCCATGTTTCTGTAGAGTGTTACCTCTGGTCCGGGCCAGGCCCCTTTGCCCAGCTTCTTTTCCCTCCAGCTTCGGAATGGAAGGTGAGGGGGAGCGTGACAGCGAAGAAACTAGCCCTGGCTTTCAGCACAGGTCCTTGCAGACGCCTGGTGCTCTGCAGACACTGCGGGCTGAAGGGAAGCACAGAAGTGAGCTAGATGTTCCCGCCTCCTAACACCCACACAACATCCCCCTGCAGCTCGGCGGGGCTGTCTCGACGTAGCCGGTATCACACAACGAGAACCCGGAAAGCCGGCCTTCCTCTGTTTCCTCCATGGCCAAGAGCTCCGGCAAAAATCGAATGTGGGAGAGAGCCTTCCACGAGTTCCCTGAGGAAGGCCTCGCTGTGTGTGCTCTTGGAGGCCTGCCACCCTCTGCAGCCCCACGGAGCCCCCTGTCTGAATTCTCCAGGAGCCCCTCAGGCACATCTGAGGCGAGGTGCTGAGCGGAAAGTTTGACCTGGGTCTGATTTCCTGCCTGGGCCTGGTGCGTAGCCCCGAGCAGCTCCTCGGAGTCTCCCCCTCCTCCGTGGAAACAAGACACTATATTCCAAGTACCTAGCCCGGTGCTGGTAGACCCCAGGTGCTCAGTAAACGGCAGCCATTAGTGCTATTAGGATTTCCCCTCTGCGGTGTGAACTGGACCAGAAGTTTCCCAGGCTTTAACTGGTCCCTCTCCCAGCCTGAGATTAATGGTGCACCAGTCGGGTGGCCCCATCTCCGTGTCCTCCCAAAATAAATGGCCACCCACAGTGGCGGCATGTGGAATTAGAATGTTAGCCGGGTGCGCCTCCCCATAATGGAGCTCATTTTTTATACAACTGGGAACTTTTTTAATAAAGAAAGATGTAAAATAATCTCATTGCCGCCACTGCCGAGCACAGGAAGCATTAGGCAGTTCCCCAGTGAGCTGCTTAATTCAATTTTATTAATTTTGCCACAGAGGTTTAGCTCCCCTTCACTAGGGGTCCTCCAGGGGAGGAGGGGGGCAGCTGGCTGGGTGGCACCTCCTCGGGGGGAGTTGCAGGGGACTTTGCAAAAGAGGCTTTGAAATGGCCCCCGTCGCTGCTGGTGGTGTGGACCCTGCACCTTCCTTTGCCCTCCCGGCAAAGAGCACAAGCTTCGGTCTCCAGCGCCTCTGATTTTTCATGGGAATTGTCTGCCACACTGTTTTTGCTCTGCAGTTGTGTTTGATTACCCCTGGGAAGGCAACCTTATTATAACCAGGCCATTCACAGCTAAAGTTGTCCCAGTATCATTATAAATTCTTATTTTCAAGGTTTGCGAATTTGTTTGGAGAGAAGGGGGAAACACACATGTCTCTACTTTCTCCGAGAATGACCGTGATATTTGCTGCCTTAATGGAAATAATTGCAATCATTAATTCAGGACCTTCTATGCACCCAGAACTCCACTAGGCAATTGACTTAGGCTTCCTCAGTCCCCACAATGGCTGGGTTGTTTCACAGAGGAAGAAACTGAGACTCAGGGAACGGTGCTTGCCCAAGGTCACACAGAAAGGCGATGGGTCACAGCATTGAGGCTGGAATCCTGGCCTTAATTTCTAGACCTGAGCCCTTTTCACCACACAGAGCCCTACAGGGCCTCCCATTACCATGGCGCACGTGTGTGCTTTTGTGTCATGTGACCTACATTGTCTGCTTTCCTCTTGTGTTTTTCTTACGACTTGTCAGACTTAACCAGTGACTAATGGAGAGTCACAAAATGTGCCCAAATGCCCTGTCAGGCCAGGAACCAACTAGAGGGGACCAGCATTTTAGCTTCGGAGTATCTGGAAGTATTTCAGGGGCAACCAGTGCCCAGGGTGGATCCCGATATGGAAGGGGGCCTCTGAAGTGTATTTCTTTATTAAACTATGAAAAACCCTGACTTACTGCTACCCTTGTGGGAGCCCTATATTCCTGACTCTGAAAGGAAATTGAATTGCGTGCTGACCTAGCAACCCAGGTAGAGATCCTCATCCTAGAGGCAGGAGCAAAATGTCCCAAAAGTAGGACTTTGTCTGTCCCCAGGCAGCCCTCCGCCCTAGAAGCTGTCCTAGACTCAAACACCCATTGCCTCCAGGGGCCTCGAGGAAGAAGTAGACACCTTGGAGGCTGACCAAGGTGACCAGGAGGCCCTGACTATGGCGGCAGAGGGCAGGAGCAACCTCAGAGGGGATGGGAAGTCCAAGGCCCCTAAAAGGACAGACACACTCAGAGGACCCCTGAGCATTTGTCAGCATGTTGCCAGAGTGAGAGTCACATCCAGACGCAGTCACTCACAAGCTGGGAGATCTGGAGCATGTCTCTTCATGTCCCTGAGATTTGGTCTCCTCAGTGCCAAACACTAGAACATTCATTGCTTGGCACATGAGAAATGGGGTCACGCATGAATTTGCTGGACCCACCTGGCCTCTCCCTTTTTAGGAGAGAGTCAAGAAGGATCTGCCTTTTTGTCCTCATTAGAAGACTCCCATTAGGAAATGATGTGGACTGTCTTCAGGACTAGCCGCTGTTGGCTCAGCACCAGCACTGTCTTTACTCTCACAATAGTCCTACGTAATTGGCATTATTATTCCCATTTTACAGGTGAAGAAGCATCACAGAGCTGACAGGTGACAGAACCAGGACCCAAACCCTGTCTGTTCACACCCATGACCTGTGCTGCCTCCTCTACTCAGGACCTTCTCACACCAGAGTTTCCCGTGTCCAGATTAACTCTCTCTTTCCTCCTGCCCCTTCTCCAGGTTCACAACCGGAACCTCCTGTCCTTGGACTTTGACCGTGTGACCCGCACCGAGAAGATCTATGATGACCACCGCAAGTTCACCCTCCGAATCCTGTACGACCAGGCAGGGCGGCCCAGCCTCTGGTCACCCAGCAGCAGGCTGAACGGCGTCAACGTGACATACTCCCCCAGGGGCCATATCGCCGGCGTCCAGAGAGGCATCATGTCGGAGAGGATGGAATACGACCAGGCGGGTCGCATCACATCCAGGATCTTCGCCGATGGGAAGACGTGGAGCTACACATACTTAGGGAAGGCAGGTGTCCATCTCCCCACCACTGGCCTTACCATACAGAAGGCCCGCCATTGTGGCTCAACTCACGGCCAGGCCCAGCCTGCTGACTTCAGTGGGGTGGATTAGACCCAAGTGGTCTCTAAAAGGAAATGTGCAGAAAAATCTGCAGCAGAGGATCAGGGAGCCCAGCAGGCATCTGGGTGGAGTGGAGAGATGCTGCAGCAGGTGGGAGTTTGGGGGCAGGAGAATGTGAAAGCCCCACGTGACAGACAAGAGCTGGGAAGAGGCCCGACGCTAACTGGTCTCCCAGAGCAGGACTCAGTGTGCAGACCCAGGCCGGGGTCTTCTGCCAGATCTGGGGCACACCGTGCGATCTGGCCACAGAGAACAGGGCAGAATCCTAGCAGTGAGTCCCTAAGCAGGAGGTGAATGGTGGGCTAACTTTAATAAACCCCTTCTGCTTCAGGTCAGGCTTTATTGCATCCCAGCCGCTAGGAGTCAGGAAAGCCCTGAGAGCAAAAGTTGGTCCCAAACAGGAGAAAATGGTAGCTTTGCTGCCGAGAAACCTCCAGGTCTGTTACCGACAGACTTACTCCCAAAAGAGAGCCTGCACCTCCAACCCAGCCCCCGTTCTGATACCCACAGCTTTACTCTGTTTCCTGCTCATGGTCCCCTGCCAAGGGCCTGGGCTGTGCTTGGTCTGTGCTCAGTCTTCCTCACCCTGTGCTGGGTGAGCACCTCCAAGAGCCATGTTCTCTGGTGGTGCTAAGAGAGACCTTGGAGGTCATCCGACATACTGAAAAACCCAACCCAGAGGGGGAAAGAACTTTCCCGGGGCCACACAATAAGCCCATGGTTAGGAATCAGGTTTCCCCATCCCCATCACAGCCTGCCCCACCCCAGTGTGGGCATATGACCTGTTCCTGCATAAACAGCCATGCAAAGCCTTAAATGCCCTTCTCAGATGCGGTCTCTATCCCGCGGCATCAACAGAAGTTCTTCAGCAGGCAGGAGATGCTGTCAGGCTGTGTTTCAGGAAAATCATTCTTGCTTGGGTAGGAAGATGGACCTGAGACGGAAGCTGAAGCAATGCACCCAGGAGGGCGGCTGCTGCCATACCCTTCGTCAGTGCTCCCGACCTTTCTCACACACCAGCACCCACTAAAATCACTTTCGAACCACACAAAGGGGCGCATGGACAAGGCCGCCCACTGTAGGAAGACAAATGGCCTGAGTGCCAGGGCCAAGGGCTGAGAGAAATCCCTTTTTTTATTTTTGTAAGATTTTGTTTATTTGTCTGAGAGAGAGAGAGAGAGCACGTGAGCGGGGAGGGGCAGAGGAGAAGAAAGAATGAGACGCAGACTGCACACTGAGCGTGGAGCTCAACGTGGGGCTCAGTCCTACAACCCCAAGATCGCGACCTGCGCCAAAACCAAGAGTCAGACGCCCAAACGACTGAGCCACTGAGGCGCCCCAGGAAGTCCTTACCTTGGCACATTCGTATCCCTACTGCAGTATCCTATGGCACGTGGGTTAGAAAGCTGCGGCTTGGGCAGAACTTAGGAGAACCACCAGTTTCCTTGGCCTTTTATTCCTCCTCTAAGTCTTAGGCACACAGACTTACCCTTCCTCCCCATGCCCCTCCCCTCACGTCTTTGTTCTGCTCTCCCTCCAGTCCATGGTTCTGCTCCTGCACAGCCAGAGGCAGTACATCTTTGAGTTCGACAAGAACGACCGCCTCTCCTCCGTGACGATGCCCAGCGTGGCCCGGCAGACCCTAGAGACCATCCGGTCCGTGGGCTACTACAGAAACGTCTACCAGCCCCCCGAGGGCAACGCGTCAGTCATCCAGGACTTCACCGAGGACGGGCGCCTCCTCCACACCTCCTACCTGGGCACCGGCCGCAGGGTCATCTACAAGTATGGCAAACTGTCAAAGCTCGCCGAGATGCTGTATGACACCACCAAGGTGAGCTTCACCTATGATGAGACAGCAGGCGTGCTGAAGACCATCAACCTACAGAATGAGGGCTTCACCTGCACCATCCGCTACCGCCAAATCGGGCCCCTGATCGACCGCCAGATCTTCCGATTCACCGAGGAAGGCATGGTCAATGCTCGTTTTGACTATAACTATGACAACAGTTTCCGGGTGACCAGCATGCAGGCTGTGATCAATGAGACCCCGCTGCCCATCGATCTCTATCGCTATGATGATGTGTCAGGCAAGACAGAGCAGTTCGGGAAGTTCGGCGTCATCTACTATGACATTAACCAGATCATCACTACGGCGGTCATGACCCACACCAAACACTTTGACGCGTACGGCCGGATGAAGGAAGTGCAATATGAGATTTTCCGCTCCCTCATGTACTGGATGACCGTCCAGTACGATAACATGGGGCGAGTAGTGAAGAAGGAGTTGAAGGTGGGACCCTATGCTAATACCACCCGCTACTCCTATGAGTATGATGCTGACGGCCAGCTCCAGACGGTCTCCATCAATGACAAGCCACTCTGGCGATACAGCTATGACCTCAATGGGAACCTGCACTTACTAAGCCCGAGGAACAGTGCGCGGCTTACCCCGCTAAGGTACGACCTCCGTGACCGCATCACCAGGCTGGGTGACGTGCAGTACAAGATGGACGAGGATGGCTTCCTGAGGCAGCGGGGCGGGGATGTCTTCGAGTACAATTCCGCCGGCCTGCTCATCAAGGCATACAACCGGGCCGGCGGCTGGAGCGTCAGGTACCACTACGACGGCCTGGGGCGGCGCGTGTCCAGCAAGAGCAGCCACGGCCACCACCTGCAGTTCTTCTATGCGGACCTGACCAACCCCACCAAGGTCACCCACCTTTACAACCACTCCAGCTCCGAGATCACATCCCTCTACTACGATCTGCAAGGGCACCTCTTTGCCATGGAGCTGAGCAGCGGCGATGAGTTTTACATAGCCTGTGACAACATCGGGACCCCTCTTGCTGTCTTCAGTGGAACAGGCCTGATGATCAAGCAGATTCTGTACACGGCCTATGGGGAGATCTACATGGACACCAACCCCAACTTCCAGATCATCATCGGCTACCATGGAGGCCTCTACGATCCGCTTACCAAGCTCATCCACATGGGCCGGCGGGACTATGACGTGCTGGCTGGGCGCTGGACCAGCCCAGACCACGAGCTGTGGAAGCGTCTGACTAGCAGCAACATCATGCCTTTTAATCTCTACATGTTTAAAAACAACAACCCCATCAGCAACTCTCAGGACATCAAGTGTTTCATGACAGGTGAGGACTGGGGCTCATTCAGAGGACAGGGACCACCGCTGCTCTGGTCATCTGACGAGATAGTCTTCCTTGCGAAAGCTGGGATGGGGTGACAAGAAACATTGGCTTTCTCTTACAACAGCGTTTTCCAAAGTATTTTTTAAGAAACATTACTTTAGAGAAATAGCCTAGGAAAACTGGTACTGACGTCAAATTAATTCAACAGGGCAGCCACCATTTTTAAGTTTTCATAAGACACCGCAGCTTATGAAAGGCTCTGAGAAGTTCTGTAGTAAAGAGAACTGTTTGATACATTTACCCACAATTTCTCAAACATTTGAGCATGAAACCCCTTTACCTGTTTTTTAAACATTTGAACATGAAATCCCTTTACCCACTTGAGCATGAAGCCCCTTTTTTCACCATGAAACTCTAATATTTCACTGGATACAGACTAAGAATACAGTTTGGGAGTTTCTGACCCAGAGATGGGGCTGGCTAGGAGTCCCCGATAGGGTGGGTGATGGTATAGCTAAAAAAAAAAATTCAGTTTTCTTATTTGGGACAATGTAGTAGACAGTCACAAAACTTACTTAACTTCCCTGAATTCCAGTTTCCTGATGTGTAAATTAAAGTTAGAACACCTGCACTGACACTGGTGAATTAAATATGCACATTGTAAATCTTTGAGCAACCACTAAAGAATAAAACAGAGACATAGCTAATTAGTCAATAGTGGAAATAAAGTGAAGACTAAAAAAATATTCAAACCGAAGAGGGGAGGAAGAGGGGATAAAAAGAGAAAGATGGTTGCGAGGGCAAAACGACATACATTTAATAACCTGCCTAGCACAGTACCTGACTCATGGTGATTACCTTCTTCCTCCCGGATTTAAAAAGTGGGCTTTGTTTTCTACTCCTGTGAAACCACCTGAAATATAAGTGTCCCCATTGGTCACACATGCCAGAAATGCCTGCAGCAGCCACAGTCCAGCCACAGAAGACCTCAGGGGTCAGAGCAGCTACGGGGATTCCGGTCTGGATAAAGCCAGCACTTTTTATAAAAGAGACTTTTTTGTTGGCACAGACTGGGTACATGTCCTTCTGTTTTTCCTGTGATCCCAGCTATGCCCACACCCTGTTTCAAGGCAGATTCGTTTTCATTCAACAAACGCCTCCTCCTTGCAGCCACTGTTGTAGGAACTGGGGATAGGAAGATGGACACTGCCCTCCAGGAGCACACACTGCGGGGGTGGGGCAGACAGCTGCCATCCAGTGTGAGGGGCCCAGGGTGAAGGTTTTCACTGATGGCCATTGAAACACAGGAGGCATAGCTGTCTCTGCCCAGGGAGCAGCTGATGCATGGGGCCCTCTTCATCAACTAATGCGGAGAAAGGCAGTCCAAGGAGAGGCCTGCATATACAAAAGAGAGGGCAACAGGGACAGCTCACGTAAGTGCCTGTTAGAGATGTGGCTTCCTGGCTCCCCGAACTTGGCAGCCCAGTCTGGACCCTGTTTCTGTTGACACTGATTGGTGGATTTTCTTTCAGCAAGAACCCCAGGGGGTCATGTTGAGAGCAGGAGTCCCCAAGTGAGGTGGAAGAGGGAACATGGTGGTGGGCACGTGCGGTGGTGAAAACACACTTGGGACCTGTGGGAAACAGGACTGTCCCAACACAGTCTCCCTACGCTCAACTTGCTTGCAGCCCTAGAAAACTTTACAGATTTAGAGCACATTGCATTACTTCTGTCTGCATCCTCCTGCCTCATCCTCCAGTGAGTCTCTCTTGAGGTATCTTGGCAGGTTAGTTTAGCTGGGAAAAAAAGTGAAGCAGAAAAACATTTTGCTACTAAAAACCAGGACACCGCCAATTCTCACTAAGCCTGTTAGCTTCCACGTGAGCTATGTGCAAACGCACTCACATCCAGCAGTAACACCAATAAAAAGGAGCATCTGTTTTCCAAAACTTTCTTCAAAGGTCCTGAGATATCCTCCAATGGGTTAGGCTTAGGTCACATGACAGCGCCTGAACCACACACTGTGGCTGCAGAGAGAAAACGCGCTGACTGGCTTAGCCTAGGTCGCATGCTCCATTGCCGCACCCTTAGGTGGAGTCAGTGTCCCTCCAGCTACACGGATACCCCAAAAGGAAAGAGCGGGAAGGCAGAATGGGATGCTGGGAAGGCAACCACAAAATGTCCACTGCAGATACATCATACACACTACCACACTAACCCTGCCGTGAAGCCTGTGAGATGGGATCACTGAGCCCACTATCAGAGAGTGAAGGTCAGAGCTCTAAAGTAACTGGCCCGCTGAGAAGTGGCAGGGCTCCAAAATCCTCATTCTGGGAATGGAATCCACTCCATGCTATGCACACGTAAAAGGGATTCATCGATGTCCCGGGTGGCCACGCCTGAGGTCTAGGGCCGATGGGTAAAGAGGAGCTTTTTAACTTGAGGGAAATGTCTAGCTGTGGTATCATGAAAAGGAAGGTAAGATCCCCAGCTCTTCAGAAAAGCGCTGTAGAAAAACCAATGAAGAAATCCATTTTCAGCATTTTTCCTGAAGGCATCATGAGAAATGTTCCTACCTTCCATCAGTTATAATTAAGGCCCAGCCCTCTTTTCAGCCCCTTGGTTTCCTGGGAATTTGTTGTATTCCTGATAGAAGTTTTCCTTTCCAACTACAAATTCAGATGCAAGTTCTCGCCCTCGGGCAAAAATGACTTCGGAGAGGATTACCCCCAATGTGTTTGTTTTAATTTCCTGAAAAACCATCTGCCACGATTCACAGAATCAGAGATTCTCAAAAACTCAGTGAGGAAAGGGACTTTGGAAGAAAGCTAGTCTGAGAGCCTCGTGTCATAAATGAGGAAATGGGGATCCAGGGACACGGAGGCCTGGGTTTGAAGGGACACAGAAAACCTATGAGCCAGGAACTGAGCTGGACACTTCAGAATATAATATAGGAAACCCATTCCTTCCTGTAACAGAACAGTTCCCGCTCTATGATGGCTGCCCAAAGTGGTAACACTATTAGCGTTCTTCTCCATGGCTTGGTGAAAACCGTTTCTACCACCAGTTTGCAGATCCGGAAACGGAATTTCAGAGAGGTTAAGGCAACTGTCTACGTTCACACAGTCTGCAAGCTCGGGAACCTGAATTTCGACCCGGGTTTTGTCTTGCCTCACCATGCTCTTTCCCTTCCACGATCTTTATAGGAGTAGAACCTGGGTTTCCTAGCTGCCCTTCCTACCTTCCCTCCACCCCAGTACCTCCAGATTTCACACCCAACAGAGGGGCTCTGGGGCATGCAAAAAACACAAACAAACAAAAAACAAAGGCAAACGTGAGGTTCTCGAATGGGAAGACAGCATGGGATGCAGGGGTGGCAGGGACACAGTTGTCAAGTTCCAAAGGATACGCCCATCCCTGGGATGGCCTCAGTGGGTGCTAGGGGAAGACACTTTCACCAATGCCTGGACCCTAAGCAGGGCCTCCCTAACCAAGGACGTGTCTCCTTTGAAAGAAGCCAAAAGCAGTCCTGGATGCCCGTAGCCCGGAATTGCCAGCTCTGAGGCTCAGCTCCACATCCCTCCGTCCCCAGACTTTGGGTTCTGAGTTTCTGCTATACTCTAGCATCTTCAGCTGCCCCCTTCTCAAGGAAGGCTGAGCCACACTGGGACACGGGCTGTCTCCTCTAGGTCCCCAGTCAACTCCCACCTGTCTTCCCAGGCTCTTCCTCCTCCAGCCAGTTTTTCCTTCTGGTTCTCTCTCTGCCTTGCTGAGCTGCTCTCCAGTTACCTCAACCCTCCCTGCTCTCCCTCCCCTCTCTTGGCTTTGCCTTGTATGATGGTCTTTGTCTGAAGCTCCCCCTTCATCTCTGCTAAAGCCTGACAAAGGTACACAGCTTTCAATGCCTGCCTTAAAGGCCAACTTCTTCATGAAGACTTAGCAGCCTGTCCAACTGGAAGACTTCTACCCTCCTCTCATCTTTTCTTCTTGTGTCAAAGTTTTGCACGCCCATGTCTCATCCCCCCTTCAGGGTCCTGAGTGTGCAAGGTGAGGGTCAGTGTAACACGCTCCTGGGCACATTCAGCAGCAGTGGGCCAGGTAGCCGATGGCACAGCATCCATCCTCTTTCTTTTCCTTATGTCTTGGCTTCCAAATCCTCCCTGCCCCTCTGCCTAATATTTTATAATTAGTAACCCCCCCAGGAATGTTCTAACATCAGTGAAACCAGTGCTTATGGGGCTAGATCCTCCAGCCCAATATTAAAGATTGGAAAATGAAGGCACCGGGGGGTTAAGTGACTTCCTTTGCATCACTTCCCGGAAGAAATGAAAGGTATGATCAGCGTGGGGGAAACGCTGTGAGCTTTGGTATAGGCCACCCCATGGCTCCGGAGAGGAGGGAGGGCTTGTTTCTTAGGTGACTTTCCTGTTTGAAAGTACTCATCTACACCTTCCGTTTGGGTGTGGCTGTCCTCTGCGAGTGTATCCTACAGATGCCAGGAGACGATGCGCACAGCTGCCCCCCGGGTGGGAGACCAAGGCCCCAGGAGACGGAGTGACAGAATGGGGGATCCGGAAACATAGGCTCTACTGGATACATGCTCTCTTGGGTACATACCCAGGAGTGGGGCACCAGGTCCTGAGAGTACATACAGCTTTTATAGAACAGTTTTGCAAGGTGCTTGTAGCAGCTGCTTGTCCCACCTGCAACACTCCACCCCCTCACCCCCACTGCAGCCCAACTCTAGGCTAATTTATTGGGATATGTCACCTCTGAGGGCCACTTACTCCATGAGGACGTGCCTGCTTCTCTCCCACTCAGATGTGAACAGTTGGCTCCTCACCTTTGGATTCCAGCTACACAACGTGATTCCTGGCTACCCCAAGCCAGACATGGATGCCATGGAACCATCCTACGAGCTCATCCACACGCAGATGAAAACTCAGGAGTGGGACAACAGCAAGGTAATTGGCGCACAGCTGCCCACCGTTGGGCCATTCAGACATGACAGGAGTGGGTCCTGCAAAGCTTTCCCGGAAAGCATGGGCCCGTGATGGAAACTGCCAGAAGCTACTCAGCCTGTATGTAGGGACCCTGCTGCTGGTAAGCCACCGTGGTGGGCCCAGCTGCAACAGCACACAGACCCTCACAAGCCCTATTCAGTTTTCTGTGTTACGCTGAGTTTGGAAATCTATAAAAACAATGAGCCTTTGTCACTGCCCAGAGCAAAAGTGCAAGGAGGGAAGGTGTGTTCTAAATACAAACGTGGTATTTTTCTGAGCACCTCAGTGCACCTGAACTTGCCTGAGGTATGCTACACCAGTTAACTCACAAATTTCCCCTGCTATTACTGGTCACGCTGTACAGATTTCATGCCCGAGGCTTTCCAGGGCCACACAGCAAGGGAAGGGGTAGAGCTGGGATTCAAAGCTGGATCTGTCTGTAGCCATTCAAACCAATATGACTTTCTCATGTTCCCAGTCCGGGGGAAAGCAAGGTTGTTAGATGGTATACCCCTGGCAGCCAGAAACCTCAGGCATCCATATATCTTACTCCAACCCGATTCCATCCGTCCTCAGCTGAGCTGCCTCCTTCCTCTAGACTCTGGAGAAGGTGATTCTGCGCCTCTTGGCTCTGGAGGCAGCCTGTATTCTCCTCTTTCAAAGCACTCACCACACTTTGCTTGAGTTCCTGTTTTCTTCCTGTGTCTCCGCTAGACTGTAAGCCCCAGGAAGGCAAATACTGGGTCTTATGTGCCGCCCAGTATACTGCCCGGCACCAAAACTTGTGTGGAATGAACAAATGGTTGGAAGAAGTAAACACCCTCTGAGCATTTTTCTCCATTTTACAGATGAGGAGACCAGAGCTCAGAGAGACCTGCTCAAGGTCACTCAGCAGGCAAGGCAATGAGAACCCAGTGTGTCTGACCACAGAGCCCGTTCCCTTTCCGCTGTTCTCTGCTGCCATAGCCCTGCCCCTCTGCCCGGCTCCAATCCCCCACAGTCCCCCAGGTCAGCATGGCTGTGCCCAGGGCTGATTCCAGCAGCTCAGCTCCTCCCAGCTTCCCTTCTCCCCTGCGCAGAAACCCGGTCTCTGACGGCCTGTTTGCCAACCTCGCCTGTCAATGAATTATTGATTTCTGCCCTTGGCAAGCATCGGAGATCTTTGTTGTTGAGCACTCCAGCTTTTGTGAAACTCTAGGAAATAATTGTTCACAGACAGGGTTCTATTAATTATAAAGAGGACTTAATTTCAGTGAAAAGCCGATGGGCCTGTTTCTAAAGCCATTTCCCTGAGTTGCCGATAAGGCCCTGGAGCCCGCCCGAACATGGCTTTCCCAGGCTCCCTGAGCCATGGGAGGGACTGGTAGGTGGTATGACACAGAGACAGGGCCCAATCTGTCCCCCAAAGCAGCCAAGAGCAGGGGCATCTCAGGAGCCCCCAGGAAGTACTGTGGGGGCAGAGGCCCTCCTTGAAAATCATTCCTAACACAATGGAGAAGAGTAAAGCAGGGCAAGAGGGTTTATATAAATCACCATTTTGCATCTTCCTAAGCCTTCTTGCCAAGAGCCCGTTTCTTGCCATTGCTCTATCTTACATACATCAGCCCCTTATCCTCCAAATTCCAACCCAAGCATGAGTCTCTCCTTGAACCTCATTCCTTCGCCTGCAGGCTGAGATGTTCTGAGGCCTTGTTTGCTTCTCCCTAATCTAGAGCCCTTGAAACTAAACCTCTAAAATCAGACAGACCTGAGTTCAAGTGTCGGCTTGAATACTTCCTAGCATTACGACTGTGGCCCGTTACAACTTCTTAGATGTAAGGCCAGTAGTAGAACAGTACCCACTATATAAAGTTATTGTGGAGATCAAATGAGATACTGACTGTGACTTCTTTAGCTCAAAGACCAAGACACGTTACCCGTAGGCATTACCACTACTTCACTTAGACCACCAGTTGTCACGCTTAATGACAGTCTTCAGGTGTCACAGCTGTCTCTCCCCACTAAATGATGGGTTCCTCAAGGGCAGGGATGTTGTCTGATTCATTGTTGTCTCTCCAGTGCCCAGAAAAGGACCTGGCACAAAGATGTTCCCTGAACAGTTTCTTAATGGAAGGATGGGTGAATAGATGGCTGAAGGGTGGTGGAATGTTCAGTAGTCAGCGGTAGAGCTAGATGCTACTGGTTAATAAATATGTATAGATTGGACTCAGTAATGTAAGCTGACTCTTCAGGCTTTTAGGGAGAGGTTTCCCCCTTTGTCTCATTCTCTCTCCCTCCTTCTCTCTTTCCTCCCCCATCAGTCTATCCTCGGGGTACAGTGTGAAGTGCAGAAGCAGCTCAAGGCCTTCGTCACCCTAGAACGTTTTGACCAGCTCTACGGCTCCACCATCACCAGCTGCCAACAGGCCCCAGAGACAAAGAAGTTTGCATCCAGTGGCTCAGTCTTCGGCAAAGGGGTCAAGTTTGCCTTGAAGGATGGCCGAGTGACCACAGACATCATCAGTGTGGCCAACGAGGATGGGCTGAGGGTCGCTGCCATCTTGAACAACGCCCACTACCTAGAGAACATGCACTTCACCATTGACGGGATGGATACCCACTACTTCGTGAAACCAGGGCCTTCGGAAGGCGACCTGGCCATCCTGGGCCTCAGTGGGGGGCGGCGAACCCTGGAGAACGGGGTCAATGTCACCGTGTCCCAGATCAACACAATGCTCAATGGCAGGACTAGACGCTACACAGACATCCAGTTCCAGTACGGGGTGCTCTGCTTGAGTACTCGCTACGGGACGACGTTGGACGAGGAGAAGGCGCGGGTGCTGGAGCTGGCGCGGCAGAGAGCCGTGCGCCAGGCGTGGGCCCGCGAGCAGCAGCGACTTCGGGAAGGGGAGGAAGGCCTGCGGGCCTGGACAGAGGGGGAGAAGCAGCAGGCGCTGAACACAGGACGGGTTCAAGGCTACGACGGCTTCTTCGTGATCTCCGTGGAGCAGTACCCGGAACTGTCAGACAGCGCCAACAACATCCACTTCATGAGACAGAGCGAGATGGGCCGGAGGTGACAGAGAGGACCACGGCCCGCACTTCTTGCCAAAGACAGCTACTCTTTCGTGGCCACACACCTGACTGTGTTGTACTTTAAAAAAAAAAAAGAAAGAAAGAAAGAAAAAAAAAAAAGAAAAAAAAGAAAAATCCTTTTTTAACAAGTGCAGAAAACAGACAAAAAAAAAGATACTGGTTGCATTGTAACTCATGCAACATCCTTTTTTTTAAGAAAAGAAAAACACAAATTTGGCCTTCACACATTTTTTGCAAAGAACAGAAGGTATTTTTTTTTCTGTAGTGTGATCACAATGAAAACTTTATTGTCTTTTGTTCCCTTTTTCCTTGAGGATTTTTCCCTGTTGTCGGGGTACATTTCTCCTCTCTGAGACATATCTCCTGAGGTGTGTCCTTGTCTGTCCCTAGGTACCCGGTGTGATGTGAGACACAGTGTCTGTGCTAATTTGTCTCATGTGCAACCCTTTCTTCCGTGGGGGTCGAGCAGGAGTGAGGGGTGCAGAGAGTCACGGGCTAGTACCAAACTTCCGAGGGGGCCTGGAAGGAGGGTCTGCAGGACCTGAGGATTTTTGGCTCAGCTCCCACAGACAAGTGGTGGCTTTTTACTCACCGTGTTCTGTGCCTCTGGAGGACCACAGATGTCTTCATCTCGCTCTGGAGAATTTTGTGATATCATTCAGCACCTTTTCAAGCTGCCCCCAACTCCTGTCCAAGCTTTCTATTTTGATGCTAAATGGAACCCCCAACCCCTTTTGCAAATCCTGTGTAGTTGTTGGTGCCAGCCCCATGCTGGGGTTGAGAAAGCGTCCCCCAGGTCCCTTCCCCCAGTCTGGTGATGTCACATCCTGGGGCTAACAGCCTCCTCCCCAAGAGGTAGGGGCACCAGGATGTCTGTGGTTGGTCGGTCTTCCCATGATGTTCCTTATTACTCATCTCTTCCTCTCTCCCAAAGTCAGATGTGAGAACCAGCACTGCCCAGCAAGGCTGCCACGTGGCCACAAGGTCTTGGGAGGGGCGGGCCACCCGTGGCAAAAGGATGGCAGTGGCAGCCAAGGTACCAGCCTGCCTTCCTGGGTGAAACTTGCTCCCGTGACTTTGGGTATCGTCCCTCCACTGCTCAGCTCCACCACTGAGAAAAAGGAGTGTGGAGAGAGGTGCTTGGTGGCCTTTGATTCTGGAAAGAGACTTAAGAAAAAGTCAGCCAAAGAGAGGAAGGCATAAGTCAAGCGTCTTCTAACCAGCTCCTGAAGGCTTCTCTGCCTCGCATACATGGGCCAGTAACACAGCTGGGATGCGACAGCTTAGGCGTTCAGGAAATGCCTTCTGTGAAGTTCTCCTACAGCAGCTTCCCCTCTAGACGAGTCTGTCCAGGGTTTTAAAGAGAGACTGAGGAGAAAGGAGGAAAGAGCGAATTTGGTGTGGCCTGGCAGTGTCATCCAGCGCCCCCCCCCTCCCCTGCTGCCCCCGGGTTGGGGCCAGTTCCCAAGGCCGATGCCCAGAGATCAGGGAGGCCGGGCTACAGTCGTCCCTGGGAAGACCGAGGCCTGAGGTCATTGGGAGGAGGCATCCAGGGAGGGGCACAGCCCACTCCCGGAGGGCATGCCCAGGGAGGGGCAGCAGCCAACAGGCCAGGGAGGCAGCGAGGGGAGGGGAGATAGCCGCAGGAGCTAGGCGCTCCGTGTTCCTGGCTCATCTGCCTGCTGACGATCATCCTTACCGCTCCCAGGAGGTTCTGGGAGACCAGGAGGGGAAGCCAAACGCTTCCTTTGAGCTGGGCTTCTTAGAAAATGGGACTTTTATGGGTTACATGAACATTAAGTGTGGAAAATGAATTCTGAGTCTGAGCTATCCCCCATGGAAACCTTGTTGGACTGATAAGCTCATGGCACCTTGATAGCCTTACTCACAGAGTCTTCAGAATATTACCCGAGTTAATGAAACCAAGGAGGTCTTGACTGCGTGAGAAACGGAGCAGCATGTCGCCTGGTTTCTGCCCAGCGGAGGGAGGCATCCACAGCTTCTCGCGAGAGGAGGTTTCGCCTTACGTCATCCCACCGGGACTAGAGGATATGTTTCGCTAAGTGCTCTTCCTGTTTCCAAAAAAAAAAGCCACACTGCTGCACCAGTGCGCCTTGGCCTGTCTGTCCGCTGGGTCCAGAGCTCTGCTGAGTCAGATGCAGTGCTCCTGGGGCCCCCTGTGCATGGTCCCTGGGAGCTGGTGGTGGGCTCCCATCCGGCGCGATCGTCCTGGGATGGGATGGACAGCAGTTTGGCCTGAAGAACACGTTTTGTTTTTTTTAATCCAAAATGGACTTAAGCCTCTCAAAGCATACTCTTGATATAAGGAGCCCTTGGGTGAAGCTCTCCTGCCCAGTAGCCTAGCTGGTCAGTTCTATCTTGGCTGCCTGACACTAGTCAAGATCTGCTGGGGACATCTACTTGGAGGTCAGAGACAACGCGAGAGCCAAGGGAATGAATCATCTCCCTACACCTTCCCAGCCCTCTGAGCCTCCCCCACCATCCCCCACCAAAGTAACAGTATGGACTTGTAAAGATCAAAAACACAGAAAATTACTGCGTGTTCCTTTCGTTTCAACAAATAATGTTTTACATTTGCTGGGCTACATGCCACCCAGGAGGCCCAGCGTCTGTGCAGGGACAAGCTGGGGCATTCCCAAACTTTAGACAAAAGATGTCAGGTGTGGGCTAGGCAGCATTAAGCGCTGCCATTTCACATAGGTACTACTGCTCCTGGAGATGGTGCTTCTGGCCTTGGTCTTTCTGAGTCGGCTTCCATTCAGGCCAGCAGGTGACACAGTGCCTCCCTTCTCAGTCTGTCCTTCTGCTGAGACCAGCAGTCCCAATCACAGCAAAAGTGAGTCTGAAGGCATAAGCCAGATGTTCCTGTGCCCACTGAGTGGCCTCCAAGTGTCAAATCCCATTGCCCTTTTGGCACTAAGCAACCTACAGGTGTCCATTTCTTGGAGCAACCAGCCTTCCCTCACTGGCCCAGGTTCATGATCCTGCAGGATGTCAGCTTCTGTGCCCTAGAAAAGGGTTTATTTTAGAAGAGTTCCTTGCCTTCTTCCCTGCCTTCCACAGCTCCCATCAGCCCCTGAACCTTAGCCCCTCTGCCATCGTTTTAAACAGGACTTTAATGATTCCCCACTGTGGTTTTTTATAGGATGAGATTTCCTTTTTCTTACCCACCCTCTGACAGACTGCATTGGAGGGCAGAGCTACGATGAGGGGAGGATGGGGAAGAAACTCTGGTAAATTCCAGCTCTGTCAGCCCCTGATGCTTGTTTCTCAGAATTGCTGGCTGAGAATTAGCCCAAGGAACAGCCCAGTGCCTGATGTCTACCTGGTGATGGAGAATTTGAAACAATCCCTAGGAAACTGACCAGAGGTTGAGAATGGTTTAAATCATCAGGATGGGGTGGGGCAGAAACAGAAGGGGATGGCGAGGCAAGGAAGAGGATTAACCCTGGGCAGTGTTTTATAGACACATAACAAGGAATCACATTCGCTTTTAAAAAAAAATTATAAAGGACCTTTTCAGCTGTGACCTTCAAGCACCAGCTTTATAGGTGGCAGGTTCCCTTATGCAAAGACAGGGCTTTCGATGTGAAGTCTTAGAAGGCAGTTTCACATCTGCAGCCTCGTGGTTGTGGTTGCCACGTGGTGAGGGCAGGGACGCCGAGCTTGGTGCCCAGGAGGAAAGAGCTCGCCAGGACTCTGCGGGATCCCGGGCTTTGGGGTTTGATCTCCTGGTGCTCAAAGTCAGAACTCTTCTCCATTCCTCATAGCAGCCACTAAGCCCCGGCTCTGGCTTCTGGTCCTGAGCTGGGGCCTGCCTCCTGAGAGGTCCCAGAAAGAACCCAGTCTCTTCTTTCTGTTGGGATCCTTGTTAGGACACAAAGCCTTCCATTTAAGGCTCATAATTCCCAGCTAGGTTTATACACTTGTCTACATTTTATTGGAAGGGAGGGGATTCAAGAAAGAACTCTGTCGTTCAAGGCCCTTTCATTTAACCTTCAAAAAAACAGCAAACTCATTTTAAAGACTCATTGCTCAGGTGATAGAAACTTTATCCTTTCTAACCTTTACATTCTCCAAAACCAGCCCTGTGTACTTGACCGCCCCAGACAGTGGCGAGCTCTTCGGTTTCATCACAAATGTGGAAGATCAGAGTAGGGGGAGGCCTGGGTGGGGCTTATGTTGGGTTTCTTACCCCCTCTGGAATGCCAAAGGCATGACACCGGGTGACTTCTTGGTCCCCAAGAACGTGTGATTGCTTCTGAGGGCGCATTGCCAACGGAGAACCAACCCTCAGGCAGGCGCAGCTGTCCCAGCAGAAGCTGAGTCACAGATGTGTGGTGGTGTCCGGCAGCCCCGGATTCACCCAACACCAGAGTCCCACTTTTCTAAACCTGCCTGTTCTTGAACACTTCTGAACCCGCAGCTTTGGCAAAAGGACTCTCCCAAGCTGCCTTTGGACGACCAACACTGGAGACTCTGGCCTTACCATGTGGAAACAGTTTTCCTGAAGTCTGGAACTAATTTTGAGAAGTTTTTTTCTCAACACTTTTGTGTTTCTAACACTGTATTCTTGACTGTGTAAATACCAACAAGGCTGTAAATAAATGCAGATGTAGATACCTTCTAGAAAAAAAAAAAAGGCATAAAAACAAAACCAGAAGTGATCCCGTGTAGCCTTCGTTGACAAATAAAAGAATATTTTGTGTTTAAGGTGTTGGGTGGCCTCTGTTTGGAGAGTAAGGATGGCCTGAGCCAGTGCTCTGAGTTTGCACTTCTCTGGACGCTGCTGTTCTCAGGATGACTGGCAAGACGCGGGTCCGAGGCCCTCAAAAGGCATCTAGGTGACAGCTGCCTGGAGAGGCATTTCCAGAGGCCACAAAGAGCCTGGGTCTTAGCCTCTTGAATGTCAAGTCACCCCTGATATCAGCTGTGTCCCCACCGCTCCCCCAGGCCACGCCCCCCCAGCTGACATCCTCACTGGCCTCAGGGCCAGGCTCCAAGGGGCAGGACAGCCCAACACTGCCCTGAACATAGAGCCACTGGGCACGGAGTTGTGCCCTAGGCCACTGGTTGTACTTTTGAAAGTAAATGAACACATAGTCATCATGCAAATTATTATAACCACATAATACAACTTGGAAAAATGGACAAAAGTTTCTTTAACATTTTTTTCTTTTCCTTTGTGTTTTCTTTTTTAAAGATTTTATTTATTTATGTGACAGAGAGACAGCCAGCGAGAGAGGGAACACAAGCAGGGGGAGTGGGAGAGGAAGAAGCAGGCTCCCAGCGGAGGAGCCTGATGTGGGGCTTGATCCCGGAACGCCAGGATCACGCCCTGAGCCAGAGGCAGACGCTTAACACCTGTGCTACGGGCGCCCCTCCTTTGTGTTTTCTTAATGTAGCTTTAAAAATAACTAAGGTAGTTATAATCACAGCATAAAGTAATTTTTCACCTTGCTTTTCTCACTTAACCTCACATTTAACCTCTCAGCTCTAGAAGTCAGGAATGACAGCTGGTCACTTCAGAAAGTACATTTGCTAAGCCCAGCTCCCCGGTGTGAATAGCAAACCTTATGAAAATTCAAGTCATTGGGCAGAAGCGTAAGAGCAGAAGGCCTCCCTGCCCTCCTGTTAGCCTCAGCACCGGCCCACTACCAGGGAAGCTGCTGCTTCCCAGGACAGCTGCCCAGGCCATCATCCTGCTGTGCGGCCAGGAGTCATCTACGATGGTAGGAAAAACCCTACTCCGCTTTTGAAGTTGGGCCAAATTGGGTGCCGAACTTGGCTCCGGCACTTACTATGAGATCTCAGCAAGTCTTTTAGCCCCTCGAAGCCTTGGTCTTCCATCTCTGCTGAGGGTATGACGATGCATACCACTCAGAGGACAGGGTACGCAATGCCGCATGATACTCCAAGCACAACGGGCCTTCTCCCAGGGGAGTTTTCTTTTTTTTTTTTTTTTTTTAAAGGCAGGGGGGAGCTTTTTTTTTTTTTTAAGATTTTATTTATTTATTTGACAGAGATAGAGACAGCCAGCGAGAGAGGGAACACAAGCAGGAGGAGCGGAAGAGGAAGAAGCAGGCTCATAGCGGAGGAGCCTGATGTGGGGCTCGATCCCACAACGCCGGGATCACGCCCTGAGCCGAAGGCAGACGCCCAACCGCTGTGCCACCCAGGCGCCCCCCCAGGGGAGTTTTCTTACTCCATGCGCCCCTCCCCAGCCCACCACACCCACCTTCTTTCCAAAGTCCGGCACTCTTCCCCCTACGCAAGTGTTTCTCAACCTTTAGTCAGCATCAGACTCACCTTCTGAAGGGCTTATCGAAAAAGACTGCTGGGTCCTCCCCCCCAGGAATTTCTGAATCAGGGAGTCTGGGATGGGGCTCATTAATTTGTATTTCTAACATGTTCCCAGGGGACACTGTTAGCCCTTCCTGCTTTGAGAACCTGTGCTGACTACACTATGGGTATCTTGTGGACCCAGTAAGCTACTTAGCAGGGCACTTGGATGCTCTGAGTCCGTGAAACCTACCGCGGCAGCCAGACAGAAGAGCAGGTGTATCAGGCCCTCTTCTGCCCACTGCCCCCCATCCACCACCCCGTCTTCTTCTGTCAGCTGCATGGGAACACGTTCCCCGCCCCCCACCAGAGGTACCCACCGACTTTCACACCTGAGGACCTTTCACTGCTTCTTCAAGCCCAGCTGAAACGTGCTCCTGAAGCCCTCTTGCCGCCCATTCCCCTCTCCGAAGGCACGCACTGAGCACCTGCCGCGTTCCAGGCACTTCTCAAGACTGGATTATCCTTCCGTGTGAGCCCCCAAGCCCCACCGAGGCCATGTCTATCTAATGCTCTGCGTGTCCCAGTGTCCAGAGCAGGTGCTGGGCCATGGGTCACCCCCGGTTCAGCTCTCCCTTTGCCTTAAGGGTTCACTCTCCCTGTTATATTTGAGAAAGAGTGGGGGTCGTTTCCTGTCCCCTTCTGAAAGGGGACTACCTCCCCTCCAAACTGGGCGTTGCTCCTCCGTCTACTGCCCGCCAGACAAACTGGCCGCAGGGGCCTTGTTTGCAGAGAGCAGAGTGGGTCTTCTCCCAGCGCCCCGCCCCCGCCCTCTGTAACCCCGCCCCCAAAGGTCTGCGCTAACTTCCCTCTTTCAGGATCCCGGAAAGCCGTGGAGAAAGCCACAACCTGTGAGGAAAAAGACTTTAAAAGTGAGTAGTACTAGCGGTGCCTGGGTGGCTCAGTTGGTTAAGCGTCTGACTCTTGATTTTGGCTCAGGTCATGATCTCAGAGTCATGAACTCGGGGGTTGAGAGATTGAACTCCCCCTCGGGCCTGCTTAAGGTTCTCTCTTTTCCTCTTCCTCTGCCCCTCCCCCTCTCTTGAAAGTGAGTACTACTATGCCTTGTCCCATATCCAGGGGAGAAATGTCTAAGGGTTGAACCTCTTACAAAGGCTTCCCACTTGGTGTCATTCCACCCTGACCTTGTTCCCATTCCTCATGCTGGCATCCCTCTGGGTGTCTCTCCCTCCAAATCCACACTGGAGGATTCTCTGCAGGCCTTGGGAAGCTCCATCCCTGCCGGAAAGCCCCGCCCTGCCCCCATCAGGCAGTCCAGTATTTTATTTCTCAAGTCTGGAATTACCCCAGAGTAGGCTCCAACCATCATCCCCAGGCCAGTCCCCTTTCAACGTATCAACAGCAGTAGGATTTGCACATACGTTCTTTATTCTTCAAGATTTATACAAAGCATATTTGCAGAGACACACCTTGCAAAGATAGACATCAGTTCTTAGGGCTGTAGAATTTTAAGCCCTTTGGGAAGAATAGAAGCATTTTCCTGCCTGCAAGCCCACTCCTGCCTGGTGGACGTCAGTACATGACATCGTATGCAGAGCAGATGGGCCTTCACTTTGTCATCCCCTCCCTCACCTTCAAAACATGCCCACTGCACACTCCCAGGACTAAATGCTTAGGGTAAAAATCCCTTCCCCAGTCTGTGAGATGGGAACAGAGGACATGGAGTCATTCTTTCAGATATAGATATTATATCACTGGGTGGGTGGGTGGGTAGGTGGATGGGAAGATAACGGATGACTAAATGAATGAATGCCATAGCCATGCCTTTGAGGAGGCCTACAAGAGCAATTGCAATTAATCAGCAAATGTTTAATGAGCACTTCATGTATGTTAGACACTACCCTAAGCAGCCTTGAAGGGATCTTAGATGTAAAACAGGACCCTTTGCTTAAAAATATTACTGCCCAATCAGGAGGTCTAGAAAGATTCAGAAAACAGAACATGTGCTCTCTGTCACTACTCCAGAAGCCTCAGCGTCCCCAGACTTGCTAGAACTTAGAAGTCTGACGAAGGAGCAGAAACCTTCCAGGTTTCCAGAGGCCCAGTCTCTGGAACAAAGAGGTTCACCAAAAGCTTGAGTTTCGTCTAAGGGACAGGGAGGGATAGCAGAGGCATGGCAAGGCAGCCAGGGGGTCCAAGCACTACCGTGTGTATGGCTCTTGGGAGCACTACCTTGTCCATAGCCAAGGGTCAGGTCCAGACCCTGAGGGCAGGGGTCTGGGTCTAGGCAGGTGGGCTGGGCAGGCAAGCGAGGCAAGGCCTCAGACCTGGCAGGTGGGCTCGGCAGGTGCCCTAGTATCCAAACTTCACTAATAGACGTTTGGTTTTAGGAGGAACTAAGCTCTGGAGACTTAAGCTCATCCTCTTCCAATAGCCATGATTCTGTGATAGCGGGGCCGGCCCCTCCTCCCACCTCCTGCCTGTCTCAGGCTCCTAATGTGCTCCTTGCCTCATTAGCCTGTGATTTCCACTAGAAACTCAGAGACTCCAGCTATCTTGAGAGGACGGAGGGGACTGAGCCAAGTGCTAAGAAAGTGGTTCCAACAAAAACCACTTTCCACAGTGCCGAAGAAGGGGAGCTCAGGGTAGGCTGGGTGGGGGAGGGAAGGGATCTGAGTAAATTTCCTGGAAGAGGTGCGTTTGGTGAGAAAGGATTAGGAGAGATTAGAAGACATTCCTGGTGGGAGGAAGGGGTACTGTTCACGTGAGCTGAGGGGAGCCTGGGCCTCCAAGCCCTACTCCTGTGAACCCAATCCACACGAGCTTAAAGCCAAAACTTCCCAGGGATCTGACCCAGCACATCTCTACTTTTTTCACAGAGCAAAATGCACAATGGTTGATGGGTACATGCAGGATCCACTCCCATGAGTGTATCCAGATTTGGTAAAACAAAGGTGTAGGTCCTGTGCCAATCCCAGCAAGCAAGAATTTTTCCCCCACTCAAAAAGCGTATCACAATGCAAATGAGGGAGAGTGATCATATTACAGGGATAATTTTGGATGCACTCTAATTTATAGCAAAAGACATTATTTTGCAAAGCTGTGCTTCATTATTCATAATAACTTACTTCTGACACATGGTATCACTCCTCGTAGTAACATGAAGACTGGGAACAACCATACCTCCTTTTCCTTCTTTTCTATCTTGGGTGGGAGAGTTCCCCATAAACAGATCCTGAACAAAGATTTGTCTGAAAGTAAGTTATTAGGAAGCAGTGCCGGGAAAAACAAGTAGACGAATGAAGATGAGGGGGAAGAAAAGACTATCAGGGGTGTGAGAGCAAGCAAAGTCCAGGAGAGTAACTTCGGCTCAGTCCAGTGGGAGACTTGTGGAAACCAGCTAAGTCACGCCTGGGAGCTGTCCTCAGCGGGGCCAAGGGCAGGAATATTGACACCTCTGCATTTGTCAGTCATGCATTAAGGGCTACCCCTGGGGATGTCATTTCGCGTCACTTCTGGCTCTCCATGCCCTCATGCACTCAGCAAATGGGGCTCCAGCCACCTGAGGACAGCCTGCCTACAAAGAGTCGCAGGTGTTGGCTTTTAGGAATGAAAGCACACAGCGTTCATTCATTTCAATCTGAGGAGGTTAGTGGAGTCTCAAAGCACCTGCTGTGGTCTCATTTCCTGCCTCATAGTGGGCACCTAGTAAATGCTGCTTGACTGTTGGCTAGTGACAGATGCATCCAAGAGAACAGGACACAGTAATCACCTGCATTAAGCAGACAGAGGACAGGACCCCACCTGTTGTGCTTACCACTTCATCCCTGGCACCTGGCAGAGGACACATTCATACGCATTTGTCGGATAAATGATGAATGAATCTTCGCACCCCCACCACGACAATAATTCTTGATCTAAGTTTCTCTAGGGTCTCCCTAGTTCTCTCATTCATTGCTTGCTTGACTATGGGGCACTCGGGGAGCTCCCTGGGATCTCACCACATGGTGACCCTCCCCAGTGGACAAGCACCTGCCAACTGTTAAGGCCAACATCTGCCCCTGTTCTCTCCTGATCAAATGTTTCCGAGGACACACAGGCTCAGTGGGGAGAGCTCAGTGACATGTGGTAGGTGTGGGCTCTAGACCCAGTACTAGCCTCATGAAACCTCACTTGAACCTATAGCAATATTCATGGTAGATATTATTACCTCCCAGTTTGCTTATGAGGCCTGGAGATGTTCGTGATTTGTGCTATTAAGCAATAGAATCAGAATTTGAATCCAGATTTGCTTAACTCCAAATTCGAGGCTATTTCTCTTCTGTCTTAAAGCTGGCGAGTAGGGTTTCATGTGAAGGGTTTCATACACGAAAAGGTCTGTTGATGGCCATTCATCTTGCAAGCAGCCCGCGGGTCACCTGACAACCAGGCAAGAGACAAGAGGCACCCCCGAGACTTCCCTCAACTCCAGACGCGGGGCTGCCTTCGCAGGTGTGCGGCCTACGCAGCCTCACAGCCTCCTGTAGCCAGAAGGGCCCGCTCTTGGCTCACTGTTCCGCTGTCTGCATCTTGAAATTCATTCGTTTTTGAGTAAGGGGTCCTGTATTTTCATTTGGCACTGGACTGTGCAATTTCTATAGCCAGTCCCCCCGAGCTACTTACCTGGTGTGGACAAACTCAGCATCCTAGGACATTCTCGGGGCCCTGGAACTCCAAAGGGATGCTGTGGGCAAGAAAACCCTTACATGTTTCGAGGGGCAGGGGAGACTGACTGGAACCAGCCCAATGGCTTCCCACCCCTAGCCACACCAAGCCAGGAAATCCCTACTCAGTGGTAAACCTCTAAATCTCCTGAAGTCCCCTAAAGTAGCAAAGATCGGGAAAGAAGGAGGTGTAGGGACAGTGCGGCACAAAGAAGATATTAGCCTGGTCAGGGGAGGCTTCCAAGGGGGAGACAACACCCTGAGAAAGGAATGAAGAAGGCTATGGCGGGCAGAGGGCATGATGAGGGAAGGGCACCGAGGTGTCCTGGGGGTCGTTGGGCACATCTCCTGGGCAAGGCAGAGGAAGGAGCTCAGCAGTCAGCACTGGACTTGTGGGCAGGGTCCAGACAACCAGGCAGGCTTGGCTTTGCCTCCTTGCCCCCAGTTTTCTTGGTACATTGTCCTGGGCCAGTCCCCCCTTTCCACCTGAATCTTGCCAGGATGGCTGAAATTTATTGAGGGGGGAGGGTTGATCTTCTCCAGAGAGATATTTATCGGCTCTTCCACTCCATTGTACAGGGGAGGTGAGGAGCTTACAGACAATGATTTCTTCACGTTGATCACACCACCTGGTAGTCACCTGTCACGCACACTTGGCCATTTCATCAGACTGACAGGCAGAAAAATTGGAGAGATTATATCGGACCATAATAATCCCCCGTCCTGCCCCTGTACTTTGTGTAGTTCAGACAACCTTCGTACAGGGATCCTTTTGATCCCAGAGTTGAGCAATGACTCTTGGAAGATGCTCCCAAAAGCAACACACACCCCAGGAAGTGGACAGAGGAGGAAAATCAGCCCTGGAGTTCCCTTCCTCAGTGCCTTCTTCTTTTTTTTTTTTTTTAAATTTTATTTTATTATATTGTGTTAATCACCATACAGTACATCCCCAGATTCCGATGTAAAGTTTGATGCTTCATTAGTTGCGCATAACACCCAGTGCACCATGCAATACGTGCCCTCCCTACTACCCATCACCAGGCTATCCCCTTCCCCCACCCCCTCCCCTCTGAAGTCCTCAGTTTGCCTCTCATAGTCCATAGTCTCTCATGTTTCATTCTCCCCTCTGATTACCCCCCTTTTCTTTATCCCTTTCTTCCCCTACCGATCCTCCTAGTTCTTATGTTCCATAGATGAGAGAAATCATATGATAATTGTCTTTCTCTGCTTGACTTATTTCACTTAGCATTATCTCCTCCAGTGCCGTCCATGTTGCAGCAAATGTTGAGAATTCGTTCTTTCTGATAGCTGAGTAATATTCCATTGTATATATGGACCACAGCTTCTTAATCCAGTCATCTGTTGAAGGGCATCTCGGCTCCTTCCATGATTTGGCTATTGTGGACAATGCAGCTATGAACATTGGGGTGCATATGGCCCTTCTCTTTACTACGTCTGTATCTTTGGGGTAAACACCCAGTAGTGCAATGGCTGGGTCATAGGGTAGTTCAATTTTTAACTTTTTAAGGGACCTCCACACTGTTTTCCAGAGTGGCTGTACCAACTTGCATTCCCACCAACAATGTAGGAGGGATCCCCTTTCTCCACATCCTCTCCAACAATTGTTGTTTCTTGCCTTGTCTATCTTTGCCATTCTAACTGGCGTAAGGTGGTATCTCAGTGTGGTTTTGATTTGAATTTCCCTGATGGCTAATGATTTTGAACATTTTTTCATGTGTCTGTTAGCCATTTGTATGTCTTCATTGGAAAAGTGTCTGTTCATATCTTCTGCCCATTTTATGATTTGTTTATTTGTTTCTCGTGTATTGAGTTTGAGAAGTTCTTTGTAGATCTTGGATACCAGTCCTTTATCTGTGGTGTCCTTTGCAAATATATTCTCCCATTCCGTGGGCTGTCTCTTAGTTTTTTTGACTGTTTCCTTGGCTGTGCAGAAGCTCTTTATCCTGATAAAGTCCCATAAGTTCATTTTATCTTTTATTTCTCTTGCCTTTGGAGATGTGTCGTGAAAAAGGTTGCTCTGGCCGATGTCATAGAAGTTGTTGCCTATGTTCTCCTCTAGAATTTTGATGGATTCCTGTCTCACATTGAGGTCTTTCATCCATTTGGAGTTTATTTTTGTGTATGGTGTGAGAGAGTGGTCAAGTTTCATTCTTTTGCATGTAGCTGTCCAATTTTCCCAGCACCATTTATTGAAGAGACTGTCTTTTTTCCACCGGATGTTTTTTCCTGCTTTATCAAAGATTAGTTGCCCAAAGAGCCGAGGGTCCATTTCTGGGTTCTCTATTCTGTTCCATTGGTCGATGTGTCTGTTTTTGTGCCAGTACCATGCTGTCTTTGTGATCACAGCTTTGTAGTACAGCTCGAAATCCGGCATTGTGATGCCCCCAGCTTTGTTTTTCCTTTTCAACAGTTCCTTGGAGATTCGGGGCCTTTTCTGGTTCCATACAAATTTAAGGACTATTTGTTCCAGTTCTTTGAAAAATGTCCTCGGTATTTTGATCGGGATAGCATTGAAAGTGTAGATTGCTCTGGGTAGTATGGACATTTTAACTATGTTAATTCTTCCAATCCATGAGCATGGAATATTTTTCCATCTTTTTATGTCTTCCTCAATATCTTTCAAAAGTGATCTATAGTTTCTAGCATATAGGTCCTTTACGTCTCTGGTTAAGTTAATTCCAAGGTAACGCATGGTTTTTGGTGTTATTGTAAATGGGATGGATTCCCTAATTTCTCTTTCTTCAGTCTCGTTATTCGTGTATAGAAATGCAACTGATTTCTGGGCATTGATTTTGTATCCTGCCACCTTACTGAATTGTTCTATAACTTCTAATAGTTTGGGAGTGGATTCCTTTGGGTTTTCCATATAGAGTATCATGTCATCTGCAAAGAGAGACAGTTTGACTTCTTCTTTGCCGATTTGGATACCTTTGATCCCTTTTTGTCTTCTGATTGCTGTTGCAAGGACTTCTAGTACTATGTTGAATAATAGTGGCGAGAGTGGGCATCCTTGTCGTGTTCCTGATCTTAAGGGAAAGGCTTCCAGCTTTTCCCCATTGAGAATAATGCTTGCAGTAGGCTTTTCATAGATGGCTTTTATGAGATTGAGAAATGTACCCTCTATTCCTACACTCTGAAGGGTTTTAATCAGGAAAGGATGCTGTATTTTGTCAAATGCTTTTTCTGCATCAATTGAGAGGATCATATGGTTCTTGAGTCTTTTCTTGTTGATATGATGTATCACATTGATTGATTTGCGAGTGTTGAACCATGCTTGCATCCCAGGTATGAATCCCACTTGGTCATGATGGATAATCCTTTTAATGTACTGTTGGATTCTATTAGCAAGGATCTTGTTGAGGATTTTGGCATCCATATTCATTAGAGAAATCGGTCTGTAATTCTCCTTTTTGAGGGGGTCTTTGCCTGGTTTGGGGATCAAGGTAATATTAGCCTCATAGAATGAGTTTGGTAGCTTTCCTTCTGTTTCTATTTTTTGAAATAGCTTTAGGAGAATAGGTATTATTTCTTCTTTGAATGTTTGGTAGAATTCCCCAGGAAAACCGTCTGGGCCTGGAGTTTTATTATTTGGAAGGTTGTTTATCACTGACTCAATTTCTTCATAGTTAATTGGCCTATTTAAGAAATCTATTTCTTCCTGTTTCAGTCTTGGTAGTTTATAGGTTTCCAGGAAGGCCTCCATCTCTTCCAGATTGTTTAGTTTTTTGGCATATAGCTGTTGATAAAAGTTTCTAATAATCCTTGCAATTTCAATGGTGCTGGTCGTGACCTCTCCCTTTTCAGTCATAATTTTAATAATCTCAGTCCTTTCTCTTTGTTTTTGGACAAGTTTTGCCAGTGGTCTATCAATTTTATGGATTCTCTCAAAGAACCAGCTTCTAGTCCTGTTGATCTGCTCTACTGTGGTTCTGGTCTCTAATTCATTGATTTCTGCTCTAATCTTGGTCAACTCCTTCCTTGTCAGTGGGTTAGGCCTGTCCCTCTGTTGCTGTTCCAGTTTCTTGAGGTGAGAATATAGAAACTGCATTTTAGATTTTTCTATTCTTTTGAGTGAGGCTTGGATGGCTATGTATTTCCCCCTTAGGACTGCCTTTGCAGTATCCCATAGGTTTTGGACCGTTGTGTATTCATTCTCGTTGGTCTCCATAAATTGTTTAATTTGTTTTTTGATTTCCTGGTTTATCGAGTCATTCTTGAGCAGGATGGTTCTTAGCCTCCAAGTGTTTGAGTTTCTTCCAGGTTTTTCCTTGTGGTTGAGTTCCAATTTCAGAGCGTTGTGGTCTGAGAATATGCAGGGGATAATTTCAATCTTTTGGTATTGGCTGAGACCTGTTTTGTGTCCCAGAGCATGATCTATTCTTGAGAATGTTCCATGGGCATTTGAATAGAATGAGTATTCTTTGGTTCTGGGGTGTAGTGTTCTATATATATCTATGAGGTCCAACTCGTCGAGTATGGCATTCAAAGCCTTTGATTCTTTGCTTAGTTTTTGCCAGGGTGTTCTGTCTATTTCTGATAGTGGGGTGTTGAGGTCCCCTACTATTACTGTGTTCTTATCTATATGTCTCTTTATTTTGGTTAAGAGTTGGCTTGTGTATCTTGCTGCTCCCCTGTTGGGGGCATATATATTAATAATTGTCATATCCACTTGTTGAATACTTCCTTTAAGAATAATATAGTGCCCTTCTGTATCTCTCTCTATGGCCTCTAGTTTAAAATCCAGTCTATCTGATATGAGAATTGCTACTCCAGCTTTCTTTTGAGGTCCATTTGCGTGGAAGATGGTACTCCATCCCCTTACTCTAAGTCTGAATGCATCTTTGGGTTCAAAATGAGTCTCTTGTAGACAGCAAATGGATGGGTCATGTCTTTTTATCCAATCTGCAACCCTGTGGCGTTTTATGGGAGAGTTTAAGCCATTTAGATTGATAGAGATTATTGACAGATATGATTTTAATGATGCCATTTCTCTTTAAAGTCTTTGTATCGGTTGTGACTTGCTGCTCTGTATCACTCTTGGGGCCTTTTTACCTTTATAGAGCCCCCCTTAATATCTCCTGTAGGGCTGGTTTCGTGGTTACGAAATTGGTTAATGATTGGCGATTTTGGAACGTCTTTATTTCTCCATCAATTCTGAATGACAGCTTTGCTGGATAAAGGATCCTTGGCTGCATGTTTTTCTCTGAAAGAGCTTTAAAAATGCCCCCCCAAGCCTTTCTCTCATTCCAGGTCTCTGTAGACAGGTCTGACGTAATCCTGATACCTTTGCCTTGGTACGTGAGAAATTTCTTTGCCCTGGCCGCTTTCAATACTGTATCCTTGGATCTAATATTTGCGAATTGCACTATGACATGCCGTGGCGTAGGTTTGTCCTGGTTGAGCTTGGATGGGGTCCTCTCTGCCTCTTGGACACGAATGCTTGTTTCCCTTGCTAGATTAGGGAAGTTTTCAGCTACAATTTGTTCAAATATCTCTTCTAGACCTCTGTTTTTCTCCACCCCTTCAGGGATGCCGATGATTCTGACATTGGATCGTTTCATAGAGTCAGTAATCTCCCGTAATCTACATTCGTGGGCGTGGATTTTTTTAAGACCAGCTTCTATTTTCGTTTTTTCTTCTACTAACCCATCCTCCAATTCGCTAACGCGTTCCTCTGCCTCGGTGACCCTGGCCGTCAGAGCCTCTAGTTTTGACTGTATTTGGCCCATAGAATTTTTAATTTCTGTCAGATTCGCTCTCATTTCTGCCCTTAGGGATTCTATATTCTCAGCAACGCTTTCTCTGATGCTTTTTTCAAGTTTACTCATCATCTTGACCATTGTTGCTCTGAATTCCATTTCTGATAATTGGGATACATCCATATGTATTAATTCTGTGGCCGAGGCCAATTCTGTGGCAGAGGCCACAGACTCATTATCTTTTCTTTGCTGGGGGGGACTTCTCCTTCTCGTCATTCTGATGAAGAGAGATTGCAGGGTTGTCCAGAGCCCAAGTGTTGACTGGGACCCAGGCCGTGCGCCCTTGTTTTATAGAGATCTTAGGGATGTGGGCTTCTTCCTTAAAGAGTTTATTTATTTATTTGAGAGAGAGAGAGACAGTCAGCAAGAAAGGGAACCCAAGCAGAGGAGTGGGAGAGGAAGAAGCAGGTTCCCGGTGGAGAAGCCCGATGAGGGACTCCTTTCCGGAACGTTGTAAACACACCCTAATCCGAAGACAGGTGCTTGGTGACTGCGCCACTCAGGCGCTCCGGGTTGTGGGCTTCTTGATTTTTCAGCCTGCCTTCTGGGGGAGGGGCCTGCCTGCCGGTACTCAGAAAACCCTGTTTGGGTAGAGTCTCTGTGTCCCTTGCGAGGGGGGATGGGGATGGGCACCCTGTGAGCCGGTATTTCCGGGCTTTTGTTCTCTGGCGGCTTTCCCTGGCGGTTTGCTATGCCTCTTCTGAGAGAGCAGCAGCGGCTGAAATTCAGCCTCTGTCTCAGAACAGAGGGATCGCGGATCGTTCTCCACTGATGTTCTGGCCACTTTAACTCTGTTTCTGTTGGTGCTGCTCAACCCTGCAGCATCCCGGGCTGTGCGCCCCACACCCGGCGTCCCAGCCCTCACTTCCAGGGCCGGCACGTCTCTGTCCTTTGTGTTTCCAACCCCGCCCGCCGCCAGCCGCCCCGCGCGGGCTCCCGGAGCTCCCCGTCTCAGTCTGGTGTCTCACGGGTGCTGACCGCGAGTCCGCCTGCTCCCCCGTGCAGGTGGCCCTCCAGCCGCCAGCCGCCCCGCGGACGCTCCCGGAGCTCCCGGTCTCAGCCTCGATCCAGTGAGCACACCGGAGCTCCGGAGCTCCGTGAGATGCTTGGTGGTGCACGCTCCCGGCTCACGGACTCAGTCTGCCGTTTCCAGAGTGCGGGTCCGCGGTCCGCCCGCTCCCCGGTGCAGGTGGCCCGCCAGCCGCCCTGCGCGCGCGCTCCTGGAGCTCGCGTTCTAAGTCTGTTGTCTCGCGGGTGCCGTCCGCGAGTCCGCCTGCTCCCCCGTGCAGGTGGCCCGCCAACCGCCAGCCGTCCCGCGTGCGCTCCCGGAGCTCCCTTCTCAGCCTGCTGTCTCAAGCGTGCGGGTCCGCGGTCTGTCCGCTCCCCCTTGCAGGTGGCTACCGCTTCCCGGCGCCCTGACACGGCGGCTCCCTCCCCCTTCTGTTTAGCTTCCGATATCTGTGCGCGGTTTCACGGCTCCCCGCTTCGTACCTCGATACTCAGCGCTGGAGATGTTCATTTGTAGAGATCCAGATGTATCTTCCTGCGTCTCAGGCTGATTCCGTGGATATTCCTGCTGATCTGGTACCTATCCAGCTCAACTCAGGGGACCGGCTGAAAAAGGTGTCCCCTACTCCTCCGCCATCTTAACCTCCTACCCTCAGTGCCTTCTGATCCTTGGGCTACTGTGACAGGACCCTTGAGTCTCTGATGTTGTCACAACACCATGTGGACGACTGCGGAGGCCGAGCCTATGGGTGGACGAAGGTGGTCAAAACAGCGCTTAGGGGGCGCCTGGGTGGTTCAGTCAGTTAAGTGTCTGACTCTTGATTTCAGCTCAGGTCATGATCTCAGGGTTGTGAGATCAGATCCTGCTTAAGATTCTCTCTCTCCCTCTCTCTGCCCCTCCCCCCAACTCTCTCCATCTCAAAAAACAAACAAACAAAAAAAACCGAAACAAAACAGCGCTCTTGACTCACAGGGCTTGGAAACTTACCTTAGTCCTCTTGGAACATTCAGGAATGATAATATCAGTAAAAAGAAGCAGGAAGAGAAGAGGAGCTAGAGGGGAGGATGCTGTTTCTTGAGAGCCATCCCCCTTTACGTATCTTCCTTGAATGCATTTCTGCAAGTACGTTAAATCTGTCTCAGAGTAAGGCAAGATTCAGATGGCAATTAATATACACTGGGTGCCTACTAAATGCCAGACACTTCTCTGAGCACTTTAAATGCATTTACTCCTTTAGTCCTCACCACAGTACATCAAGAGAGGTACTATTGTAATCCCCATTTTGCAGGTAGGGTCACTGAGGCTCCTGTCTAAGGATGTACAGCTAGTATGTGGAGGAACGGAGATTTGAAACTGAGCCAGTCTGGTCCAGGGCACACACTATTAAATCACTACTCGGGCTGCCTCCTAGGCTGAGAGACAAAAAGAAAATGCATATACACTGTCTTGGAGACTGCTGGGGAGGAAAGATATGCGAGTCAATACCCATAATGCATTTACTTATTTATTGACTCGACTCACTTTTCCTGAAGGATATTTGACACCAGGTTTGGGTGGGTAGGTAGGTGTAAATGACCCCCACTCTGATGGGGAAGAGAAGCCAAACCAGGTTGGACCTGCACACAGAGATCTGGGATGGAACAGCAGGTACTGGGACAAGAAGTAGGGCCAGGCGGTACTTGAACCCTGGTCTAACTGGGTCCAAGGAATATCAGCCGAGCAAATCATGAATCTTCAGCAAACAGCTGCTAGAATCCTAATTATATCTAAGAAGCTCCAGTGATTCTCTCCCTTGAGCTTTAGGCCAACTGCCCAGAAAGAGAAGGGGAACACTGGAGATGAGGCAAGATTCCCCTTCTTAAAGCAAAGCAAGAGGAGCTCCTTCAGGGGTCCAGGTTCCACATAGATGGGCCTGAAATGCCATCTACTGGCCGACTGTATGTACTGCGCCGGGGGTGGCCAGCGTCCGGCCTTCCTGCCCAGATGCGGAGGGAAAGGGGCTGAAGGTAGCTGAATCTTTGACCCTTAAGTAGCCTTGAGAGGAAGGTTGTTGTTTCCTGTGTTTTATGAATAAAGAGGACTAAGACTCTGAGGCGTGACAAGAGATAGTAATAGCTTTCATTTACCATTTCCCAGGCACTGTGCAAAGCACTTCACATTCATTATTTCCTTGAATCTTCTCAAGAATCCTGAGATTTATCCCCCCCTTTACTTGTTACTCCTCTGGAGTACCTTTATTCTGTAATAGTGCCACATTCTTCTTAAAGCCATTTATTTGTGGACACACAGGTCATTTGTACTACAGGAGGTCTCACAACCTGGAATGGGGTGATGGGTCTTCAGGGTCACCTCACTCTTAAGCCTCCAAGCCTATAAGCTGGCATATAGCTCTAAAGCTTAAATAAATTCAGGTCAATTGTTTCAAGCAGGACTAATTCATAGGTACTTTCTATTGCATCCCATTGGGAGGCAAGTAATGTGTGGCTGTTCCACTTCTCATGATGTTAAGGTTTAGTGATGTTAAAGCAATGCTTACTTAAGTGGGACCCTTATTTAAAGAAGAACTTCCAGGTTCTGGTGACAGGTGAGATGGAGCAGCTATAGAACCCGAACAGAGGGGCACCTGGGTGGCTCGGTCGGTTAAGCATCTGCCTTTGGCTCAGGTCATGATCCTGGGGTCCTGGGATCGAGCCCCGAGTTGGGCTCCCTGCTCAGCAGGAAGTCTACTGCTCCCTCTGCCTTTCCACTCATGCTCTCTCTCTGTCTCTCTCAAGGAAATAAAATATTTTTTAAAAATCTGTAAAGAATGCACAGAGCAGTTATGAGGTCTTTAAAAAGTAAACAGCAGCAGGCAGGTTGGGGAGAAAGACCAGAATTTTGAGTGTTCACTGAATTGGCTGAGTTTATCTCTTGTTTTCCCCTCTGGAATCCCCCAACCTTGACTCAAAGCAGCCAAAAACCCAGAATCAGACATCAGCACAGACAGAATGCTAGCAGAAATCCTGTGTCGGGCTTGAAGAATGAGAGCAGGATCTCCTGAGAGTGGCAGGAGAGGCCCACAGACACAGGAGGGAGGACTGTCCTCTGGTCAGAGGAGTGTCGGGTGGATGACCCTGCTACTTCCTCTGTCATCCTACAGGATTGCCCATATGCAGCTGTAGTCATTGCAGAAAGTGCATGTCAGAAGGGGGATAAATAAAGCCCCAGATTTCTGGCAGCAAAACCAAAAAGGGGGGGCCTCAGGGAGGCTGTGGAGCAGGAGGAGCTCAGGACAGTGGACCCATCCACTGTATGTGAACTCCTGGACCCTCCCAGTTACACAGACGTAGATCTGGCCCTAAACAGTATACATGAACTTTGAGAACTCAACTGAGAAACAGACTATGGCCTAGGTCGCAGCCTGGCCGCTGGGTGGAACACATATACAGAGCAGATCTTCGTAGCCTGACAGTCTTTGAAAACTGAACGTTGAAACCACAATCCACAGAACACTGGTCAGAACTTGCCTCGTCAAATACTTGCTTTTTACTTTTTATTATTATTATTATTATCCATAGAATTTAAATAAGATCCAGAGACCCATTAGTGTAATATCTAGGATACTCGACATATGAAGAACCAGGAAAGCCTCCACTGGGCCAACGTGGAGAGGACACAGTTGTTGAAATTATCTAACAAAGACTTTAAAGCAGCTATTATTAAAGTGCTCCAAAAGTAAGAGAGAATGCTCTTGAAGCAAATGGAAAGAGAAAGCCTCAGAAAATAAATAAAAGATATAACGAACCAAATGGAAATTTTACAACTAAAAAAAAAAAAACACATTAACCAAACATTTTAAAGCTCACTGGATGGCTCAGTCTGGCAGAATGGAGCTGACAGGACAAGAGCCAATGAAGATAGATTGGTTAAAAGTATCCAATTGGAACATTTATCTTTCTTTGTAAGAGAATTTTCTACTAATTAAGCAATTGTTTGCACATTTCTCAAAATATCTGTGTAATATTTTTACTTCAGGACTTCATTCTATCAGTGAACAGTTTTAGTAAAATGAGAGTTCATTTTATTGTTAAAAATTAATCAAGAAGGGCCTGGGAAGCACAAATGATATTCACATATTATAAACCAAGAATTATGACTAACCCAACTTGGTACACCTGAGGTATAGTTAGAAAAAAAATCAAAATAATTATGGTAATTTTTAGAAGGGTAGAAAAAAAGGAGAGGGAGGAGCCTAAGAGGGGAAGAAGAGAAGAGAAGGAGAAGAATGGGTTTTTTTCAACTTTTTAACTCTGAAATACACTTCACATAAGAAAGGCAGGATGCATTCTTGATTCTGCCCTTTGTTGATCAGTCTTCAAATCTATTCACTGGGACCCTAGTTTATATATATATATGTATACATATATATATATACACACACACATATATATATACACACACACATACATATATATGTGCATACGTGTGTGTGTGTGTTGTTTAAAATAAGATTTTTCAAATGTCATCATGAACTAATGAATCTTTATGATGTAATGTGCTTCTGTCAATTACCTTTGATATACAAATTGTCCTATCTTAGGCCAGTTGGCTTCTATTGTCCTTTCACATGACCCCGGCTGCTTTTTAACACAGTAAGATATCCCAAACTCACTTTGTATGTTTCATACCCCAGAATTAGAATCAATCATTTCTCAAAGGATTCCCTGGTTCCTTTTGCTGAGAAAATGTATTTAGATACCACAATCTAGAAGATATGGGTGCTCACTGCTACAGGGTTTTCACGGCGTCTAGGCCTTTTCAGTGATCAGAGCTAGAAAAAAAATATTTTTTTAAATGTAGAGCAAAATCATAGATTGTTACTGTATTTGTGATTGTAATCTATAATTACGTGGTTTTTATTTCTTTCATTTTATATTTCATTATCTTTCCTCTTAAGTTGGAAATCTTGATTTCCAAACACATGAACATAACTACTTACTTGTAAGTAAGCTTACTTACAGTAAAACTATAATAGTTCTGAAATGGCAATTAGACTACTGATTATGGTTTAAGATTTCTTTGCAGGGGCGCCTGGGTGGCACAGCGGTTAAGCGTCTGCCTTCGGCCCAGGGCGTGATCCTGGCGTGATGGGATCGAGTCCCACATCAGGCTCCTCCGCTATGAGCCTGCTTCTTCCTCTCCCATTCCCCCTACTTGTGTTCCCTCTCTCACTGGCTGTCTCTATCTCTGTCAAATAAATAAATAAAATCTTTAAAAAAAAAAAAAAAGATTTCTTTGCAGAATGTTTTGGTTTTATTTTTGTTGTAGTTTTACATCATTTGAAGAGTTGTTTTGTTTTCCTCACTGTGTTTATGCTACTATCTTGGAATATTAGGCTTATTTGTTTCAATTTCTTTTTTATTGTTATTCTTTCTTCATTTTAACTTTATTTTTTTAACTGTCTAAAACATTAACATCGTTCCAAAGTCAAAACTATATAACAACCTGAATTTATAGAATCTCACTTATATGTCTATCTTCTCCCCCCGGTTTTTTTCTCTCCCCTCATACATAACAATTAGATATTAGTTTAGCATTTCTATTTTTAATATATTTATTTATTTAGCAAAAATTAGCACACGTGGCCCTATTCTCTACCTTGCTTTTTTTTTTTTCACTTGACAGTGCATCCTAGAAACCACTGCAAATCAGTATTTAGTGATCTCTTCATTACTTTTTGGAGTTTCATCATACTTCATTGCATAGCTGTACCATCATTTCTTCAACTAGTTCCCTATTGATGGACATTTTGGGCTATCTCCAATCATTTGTTACTATAAATTAAACTACAGTGTGGTGCTTAGGTCATATTTTATTTTTGTTGCTGTATCTTCAGAATGCTATTCCTAGGGGTGTCTGGGTGGCTCAGTTGTTTAAGTGTCCAATTTTGCTATCAGCACAGGTCTCCACACTGGGCATGGAGCCTGCTTAAAAAAAAAAAGAATCCTATTCCTACAAGTGGGATTGCTGAGTCAAAAGGTAGATGAATATATAATTTTGCTAATATGTCACCAAATTCCCTTCTGAAGTTGTTGTATCATTTGGGTTTCTGCCAGAAAGATATCAGGGTTCGAGAGTGCCTATTTCCTTCACAGCCAGACTTCTCAACAGAATAAAATCTCAAAAATTTTGAATGTTTGCCAATCTGATGGATGAACATTGAAAAATATGCATACTTTTACTTTTTTTGTATCTTATAGTTGAGGTTGAACATCTTTTCACTTGTGTAAGAGCTTTTTTGTTTCTCTTTCCGTGAAACATATATTCCTATCTTTCTCCATTTTTTTCAAAAGAATTGTTGGTCTTTTTTTCCTTCAATTTTTAAGATAGTTAGGCCTTTGTTTGTGATTTGAGTAGCAGATCTTTTCCTGGTTATTACTTGTCTTGTAGCTTTGCTTACAATGTTTTGCTCTGGAAAAAAAAAATTACAGCCAAATTTATCAAGTTTTCTTTTATTGCTTCCAGATTTTGAGACATAAGAAAATTTTCCTTCACCAGGTTATTGAAGCAGTAGGAGCATTTAAACTGCAATTTTAAAAGTTGCTGATGGCTCAGTGTGGACTAGTTTGAGTTAAAAACTTTAGGTGCCCAATTTTAGGGAGACTCCCACACTTTTATGAGTTTTACCTCTAGGAATCCCACCAGGTTCTCAGGGTGAAAGTCATAGAAAAATCCCTTTATGCTTCCAGCAGAGGTAACAATTATGAAATACATCTGAAGCATTCTGTTCTTCTTAACAAAAGCCTGCCCTCAACAGAAATTATTTTACCAGAGCCTAACCTACCTGAAAGAAAAGACAAACCCAACTCCAGCCCCTTCTACACTTTTTGTCTCACCTAAAGGGAAAAAAAAGCCTAGAATTGCTTGAGAAGGTCATAGCCCAGGGGCACAGGCTCATTAAAAGACTGAGACCTAATTGTAGAATTATGGAATCTTCTCCCCCACACACACATATGCACACCTTACCACCACATTAGCAGGCTTCTGTATGGTAACAGGGCATTACTACCGAAAGAACTGCAAAACTCAGACCCTGAGCAAGAGAGAGTCTCTAGGGAATTCCAAAGATGACAGGGGAGATGAAAACAGGGACAGTACAGGAGATTTCAGTCTCTACCATCTGCAACTATAGCAAATAGTAAACATAGTCTAACTCAGATAAACACAGAACTTTACAGTAAAGTCCTATTTAACTCAGTTCTTTTTACCTGCTACATCATGTCCAGCTTTCCACAAAAAAAATGCCAAGGCATGCTAAAAGGCACAAACATAGTCTGAGGAGATAAAGAACACTTCAAACCAGACTCAGGACAGAAATTTTGGAGCTATCAGACTTGGAATTTAAATTAACAATGATTGGGGCGCCTGGGTGGCACAGCGGTTAAGCGTCTGCCTTCAGCTCAGGGCGTGATCCCGGCGTTATGGGATCGAGCCCCACATCAGGCTCTTCTGCTATGAGCCTGCTTCTTCCTCTCCCACTCCCCCTGCTTGTGTTCCCTCTCTCGCTGGCTGTCTCTATCTCTGTCAAATAAATAAATAAAAATCTTTAAAAAAAAATAAATAAAATAAATTAACAATGATTGATGTGCCAAGAGATCCAATGAAAATGTGAAACCTTGTAAAACAAATGGGTAATGTAAGCTGAGAAATGGGAACTCTAAGAGAGAATCAAAAGGAAAGTATAGCAATCCTAAACAATATAACAGAAATAAAGATGCCATTCCTGGGCTCATCAGCAGACTGGACATGGGCGACAGAAGAATCAACAAGTTTGAAGATGTGCCAAACTGAGAAGCAGGGAGAAAAAAGAATGGCAGAGGGGGGAGGAATGGAATGGAATATCCAGGAATTGTGGGACAATTACAAAAGGTATAACATATGTGTAATGGAATACCAGAAGGAGAAGAAAGAGAAAAAGGAAGAGAAGAAATATTTGAAGTCAGTAATGCCTGAGAATTTTCCAAAAGTAATGACAGACACCATGCCTCAGATCCAGAACTCCCAGAGAACATCAAGCATGGTAAATTCGAAACAATTTACACATGAAGATATTATGTTGGAACTGCAGAAAAATTAAAGACAAAGGGAAAATCTTGAAATAAAACACAGGGTGTGGGTGGGGGTAGGGACCACCTACCTGCAGAGGAATAAGGATAAGAATCATATCAAATTTCGGGGCGCCTGGGTGGCACAGCGGTTAAGCATCTGCCTTCGGCTCAGGGCGTGATCCCGGAGTTATGGGATCGAGCCCCACATCAGGCTCCTCTGCTATGAGCCTGCTTCTTCCTCTCCCACTCCCCCTGCTTGTGTTCCCTCTCTCGCTGGCTGTCTCTATCTCTGTCAAATAAATAAATAAAATCTTAAAAAAAAAAAAGAATCATGTCAAATTTCTTTTCAGAAACCATGCAAGCAGAGGGGAGTGAAGTATTTAAAGTGTTAAAAGAAAAAAAAAAACACCAATTGAGAATTCTGTATCCACTGGCACTTATCTTTCAAAAGGAAAGGAGAAATAAAGACTTCTTCAGACAAATGAAAATTAAAGGAATTTGTCATCAGTAGATTTGCCTTATAAGAAATTTGTTAAAAGTTCTTCAGAGAAGGGCACCTGGGTGGATCAGTCTGTTAAGTGTCTGCCTTCGGCTCAGGTCATGATCTCAGGGTCCTGGGATCGAGCCCCAAGATGGGCTCCCTGTTCAGTGGGGAGCCTGCTTTTCCATCTCCCTCTGACCCCCCACTTGTGCTCACTTTTTCTCTCTCTCATATAAATAAATAAAATCTTTTTTTAATAAAGTTCTTCAGAGAGAAGGAAATTATATATGTTAGAAACTCAGATCTACATAAAGAAAAGCAGAGTGTTAGTCAAGGACTAAATGAAGGTAAAATAACATTTTTTTAACTCTTTTTTTTTTTTTAAAGATTTTATTTATTTATTCGACAGAGATAGAGACAGCCAGCGAGAGAGGGAACACAAGCAGGGGGAGTGGGAGAGGAAGAAGCAGGCTCATAGCGGAAAAGCCTGATGTAGGGCTCGATCTCATAATGCCGGGATCACGCCCTGAGCCGAAGGCAGACGCTTAACCGCTGTGCCACCCAGGCGCCCCACATTTTTTTAACTCTTAATTGATCTAACAGATAACAGTTTGTTCAAAATAATAATACCAATAATGCATTTAGTGTTTGTAGCTTATGGATAAATGGAATGATTGCAATGTTATAAGAGTACAAGACAAACAAGGAGAAAAACAAATAGTAGTTGTAAATATGGTAGATATTAAACCAACTATAATCACTTAAAAAAAAAAAAAAGGAGCCCAACCCCAGGCCCAATCCCAGAACCCCGGAATCATAACCCAAGCCAAAAGCAGACACTTAACTGACTGAGCCACCCAGGTGCCCCACGACTATAATCACTTTAAAATTGAATGTTCCAAACGCATCAAATAAGAGACAAACTATCAGAAATTATTTTTTTTAAAAAAGACCCAAGTATATGTTGTCTACAGAAATGCACGTTAAATATAAGGGGCGCAAATTAAAAATAAAGGGATAGAGAAGGACATACCAGGCTGATCCTAATCAAAAGGAAGCTGAAGCAGCTGTTTTCAGACAAAGCCGACTTCAGAGCACGGAAAACTATTAGGGGTAAAAGGGGGCATTACATAATGGTAAAAGAATCAATTCTTCAGTAAATCTTAGCTTCTCAAATCAGTGGCTTTTTGGCTGTGAGCAACATGGTGGGGGTGGTGACAGAAAAGGATGCGAAAGAAATTATAGAAGATCATGAGGAAAATTTTAGGGGTGACGATTCATTATCTTGAATGTGGCAAAGATTTCATGGATGCATAGATACGTTAAACTGTCAGTTGTGCATTTTAAATATATGTAGTTTCCTGTGCGTCAATTATAACTCAATAAGACCCTTCAAATTTTGTTTAAAAATCTATGCCATCATCATCCTGTTCTGACAGAAAGCCATATTCATTCCTTTTTCACAGTTGAGGAATTTGACGCACAGAGAAGTTAAGTTACTTGCCCAGGATCACACAGCTGGTAAGTAGCAGTGTCAGGATTTGAAGTTAATTTGACTCCCCAGGCCATGCTCTTAAGCACTTTGCCTCAGTGAATTAACCAGAGCCCATGTTTCTTTCTGTTGCCAGTTTTAGAGCTGGCCCAGGGCTGTTTGCTATTGTTGAAGTGACCCTTGAGGACAGGGACATCCAAACAATTAAAAAAAGAGAAATCTAGAGAAGGCCTGAGTTAATCCAGTGTCAAGAAATCAACCTATAGGGGCACCTGGGTGGCACAGCGGTTAAGTGTCTGCCTTCGGCTCAGGGCGTGGTCCCGGCGTTATGGGATCGAGCCCCACATCAGGCTCCTCTGCTATGAGCCTGCTTCTTCCTCTCCCACTCCCCCCGCTTGTGTTCCCTCTCTCACTGGCTGTCTCTATCTCTGTTGAATAAATAAATAAAATCTTAAAAAAAAAAGAAAGAAAGAAAGAAATCAACCTATAGGGGCGCCTGGGTGGCTCAGTCGGTTAAGTGTTTGCCTTCGGCTCGGGTCGTGATCCTGGGTCCTGGGATTGGGCCCGGCGTTGGGTTCCCTGCTCGGCAGGCAGCCTCCTTCTCCCTCTTCTCCCCCGCACCACCCATGTTCTCCCTTGCTATCTCTGTCGCTATCTCTGTCTCTCTCTCTCTCTCTCAAATAAATAAATAATCTTTAAAGACAAAGACAGAAATCAACCTATAGGTCTGCAAGTCAATGGGGAAGTGGTGGGGATGATATGTGTGAATCACACTGGATTCTTTGGGATCTGAAATCGGACCCTTCCCTCACAGCCTTCCGCCTCCCTGGCCTCACCCACGCGCACCGCCCAGCAGCAGGCACCCACTTTCGGAGCCCCCTTCACATACTCTTAATAAGATGATCAAGGAGTACATTGGGGAACTGGACGGACTGCACTGACCACGAACAAGGAGGAAGAATACTGTGGTTTGGTGAGGTGGGAACATGCCTTCTGGGCATGTCCCAGACAACCCTGGGACTGAATATCTGCCACCTACTAGATATGTGACCTTGGGCAAGTCGCTTAACTTCTCCACCCTCCATTTTCCCAAATACAAGTTGGAAACAATGTACTTACAGAATTATGAGTTTTCACTGAGAAGAACTAGGCGGAGTCTCTGGCACAGGAACTGGCACATACCACAGGCACAGTGGGTCAGGGTTATTACCGCTGCACTGACATCGTTCTTCTGTGGAAGGAAGATCACACAGTGAGTTGTGACCAGATCACACAGTGAGGTTACTGTCACCTTAGGAGAGCTTTAACAAGGAGGGTATGCCCCATCATTAAGGCTGAATTAGGGGTGTTCCTGCCAAAAGCAGAATGATAAAGAAAACGATGTCAGTGGTTTAGTATGATGCTGATATCCAGCGGTCTCAGATTTTGCAGCCCATGGGTGAACTGAGAGAGGGAGTGTCAAAATAGACAGCCGGCAGCCATAACTGTGGGCTTCCTTGTCGATAACCTCCTTGAAAGTAGAGACAGAGATGTCTTTTTGTCCCTGCTACCTAAGACAAGGTCTGGTGTCCAGTAAACATTTACTAAATCAGTCAACCCCTATACCTGGCCTTTAGATTGCGGGTGGCAGGTCTCCAGTTGTCGCCGTTTAGGACAGCTTCGGCTGAGACAAGTGAGAATGCACCCCATGAGCCGCTGATACCATAAATCGGTGTCCGATAGTCTTCTCATCCACTTCTAGCTTAATGCAATGCAACATTACTTGAACACCTACTTATCCAAGTAACTTATGAACAACTCAACATGAAAGTTAAGTATTAAAAAAAATCTAAATACAAATTAAATACTCTCATCAATAACAGATTATCACTGCACGCTTATCAAGGTCTTGCCCTTCACCTGCTGCCTAGTTCCCTCTGGGGGTCCCCAGCAAATGCTCAGCTCCTTGACTGAGCTCAAGGGTCCATTGATTTGCTAACACCTTCCTGTTACTCTGACAGTCCTCATAACTGCTCCAAGCTTCAATTCCTGGATACCGTCTGAGCTGCTGACCTTTGCATATTTTCTTTTTGTCACCACATTCTGAACTGAAGCCACAAAATAGAAGATGCTATTTGTCCTGATTTTGTAGTTCTACTTTTCCTCCTGCCTGATGCTTACTTTTCATTTGACTTTTTACAAAAAGAGAAGGGAAGGAGCTCTAGATTTCTTGAAGGGAGCAGACCCTTTTACCTTCAGAACTCCCTTTTATAATGTCAATATTTTAAAACTATCAAACTAAACAGGGCAGATTTTTAGCAAGCTTACAGATTAGGATCTTTGCAATACGTTACAGCCAAATGTCAGACTAGATAATGTCGACATTAATCAAAATGGCCACCTAAGAATTGGAATGATGTAGGAACTACTTGGGTCCCTAACATTCAGGAGGGAGCGTTGCATTAGCAGATGTCAAAGCTAACAATGTTAGCCAACTAAATGTGGAACTTCCTGACCATATGTTGGACATTAGCTGATCAGCATTGATATTAATCATGCTTTGGACAGTAGACAGACAATCTATAAATTCCCAGTTGGCATCAAGGAAGAAAACTAATTTTATTTTCTCCTATTGCTGTTGAAGCCCTGACCATATTTCTTGTTATCCTTGAAGTAAGTTCATTGACTGTGCTCCATCTACACCTTGTATATACTTCTGTGGTTCGGATTTACTGCCATCTATTCTAATTATTTGTTTATCTATCTCTCTCCCATCCTAGGCTGTAAGATTTTTGGGCAAGAGATTGTGGTTTACTAATACCTGCCAAGCCTACAATGGAATAAGCAGGGGCTTGGGAATTTAAAAGATTTGGATTTAAATTCTGGCTCTGGAACTTACTGTGTCATCATGGGCAAGTTTCTTAACTTCTCCAAGCCTGATAATGCCGATCTGTAAAACAGAGATTTTAATACCTACCTAGAAGAGTTTATTAGGATTAAATAAACTAAATAACTGACTATATTATAAAGATTCTTTGGTTGTGAACAACAGGGAGAAACTGTATCATTAAGATTGGTTGTAAGCAACAGAGATAAATTCTGGCTAATTTAAGAGAAAGAACATGACAACTAAATGCAATGTGTAATCTGGGATTGGATCCCCTGGGTCAGAGAGAGAAATGGATATAAATGACATTTGGGGGACAATTAGTATAATCTGAAAAGTGTGTTGTATATTGTAAAATAGTATTAGTTAATCTTATATTTCCTGAATTTGATCATTATATTGTGATTATATAAGAGAAGATAGAGAAGATCCTTGTTCTTAGGAAATAAACAATGTAGGATTTGGGGTAAAGGAACATGATGTCTGCAACTTTGAAATGGCTCAGGAGAAAATACACATATACATATAGCATGTATATAATATATGTAAAGCATACACATGTGTACATATACCATATATAATATGTATAACATACAAAGTGCAATAAAGTAAATACGGCAAAATATTTACAATTAATGAATCCAAGTAAAGGGCATGAGAGTTATTTGAACTGTTCTTGTCATTCTATATTATTTTGAAATAGTCTTAAAATTAAAAACAATAAAGAAAAAAAGAGGGGATTTATTGAAATAATCATGGAACTCTCAAAATCAATAGGAAGCCTGAAGAACTAGGCTTAGAAACTAGACAGGAACGAGCACAAGAACTATCAGAGTATAACACTGGAAAACATGAGTTCCTTCCTTTTCATCACTGTGCACAGGACTTACAATCCCGGGAGACAGAACTGTTTGGTGAATCAATATAGGGGCAGGAGATAGGATCTGGCAGAATGAGTTTCCAGAAGGGTTCACCCAGGACAGTACCTGGCTCAGCACATGGTGGGTGCTCAAAAAATAATTTTTAAGGGTGTCTGGGTGGCTCAGTCAGTCAAGCATCCAACTCTTGGTTTCATCTCAGGTCATGATCTTAGGGTTGTGGAATCCAGCCCCAAGTCAGGCCCTGCACTCAGCATGGAATCTGCTTGGAACTCTTCTTGCCCGTCTCTCTCCATCCCTCCCCCCCGTGCTTGCTCTTTCTCTCTCTCTCTCTCAAATAATAAATCTCTAAAAAATAATTTTTAATGCATATTTATCCTCTGGCACTTGACATGCACATAAGAAACCTACATGGGGGTGTTAGTCGTCTTCCTTTCCCTTTTGTACTTCCGGTTCTGAGCGCTTTTCCTAGCACATAGCAGGTGCTCCACGATAGCTGCTAACTGCACTGCAGCACTGGTAGGGTCTGTAGTAGTAACTGCGGCCACGCTATGTGTGTGCTCATTCAGGGATCATGTTTTTTCCTTACTGATGAGTGGACACATGGCCTGATTCCCAGGCAGGCAAGAGCATCAAGTGTCTATGCCAAAATACAGGGAGAGGAGCCAAGAAAATAGAGTAGCCTGATTTTAGTCACCATGATGTAATCCTTGTGAGTATTGGGGGGTGAGTCTCAATCTCTCTAAGTCTTGGTATCCTCACGTATAAAATAGGATGTCTTATGGTGCTTACTTTACGGCCGCTAACCCCCACTAGAACTCCCTAACGCTGCCAAGCAATCATAATGTATTTCCCTACTGCATCCGTTCTTCCACTCCCCTAGATAATTATCTCGTGCCTTCTCCCCTTTCTATTATCTACATCGCTCCCTCCTCAAGTTTAGCTGATGGGCCCTCCCTTCAATGAGTCTTCCCAGGAGTTGGAGAGACCACTTCTGTTACATTCTGTTTTCCAGAAGTTAGTTACCTAGTTACATGACCATGCCTACCTTCAAGGGAAGCTAGCAAATGTCTTTATCATGGGGGTCTGTGTACCCTGAGACAGTTGGGCTTCTGCTGTTAAAGGCAGGAAAACAGACATTGAGAGATGCTAGCAGATTTACCATCATGGATTTATCATGTTTCCTTAGACTAAGGGCATCAATTCAAAAGTACGACTCATGTGGGCTCCAATTCTGCCTGGCAACCAACCTATCTTTCTCCAGTCTGTCCACTTTCCCAGTCTCTCAAATGATTATTTCACAGTCTTTTCTGTCTTTTCAAAACTCTGATACCTGCTCCACCCCCTCCTCTCCTTCTCCCTCCCTCCCGCTCTCTTTCCCTCCTCCCCACTCTCCCCTTTCTCTCAACGGAAGACCTTGCCTCCTATTTCTATTTGCCTCTATTTCAAGGGAGAGAGGACCTCTGTAAGCTGCCCTATATACCCACCAACCTGTGTGTGTGTCCAGGTACTCTACCTTCTCCTGTTACTACAGGTGAATTGCTCGCCATTCTCTCAGGGAAACCCAGCCCTGCATTGACTCACCCCACCCCCTCTCACTACTCTACCGCGTCATGCCCAGGACTCTCTTCTCTCTTTCCCACAATGTTTGTCCTCTCTTTCAGATCTTTCCCTTTTGGTTTCCCACCCAGCAAGTAAGGAACTTAGATATTCTCACTCCTGTCCTCACAATAAGAAAAAAAACGGAATAATCTGAAAATCAATAACTCTTCTTAGATCCATCAGAGAACTGAAGTCACAATCAAACTGTTGCCCCCAAAATGGAGAGACAGACCAATTTCTTTTAAAATATAACCTTAAAAAAATGACATAGGAAGAAATAGAAAATCTGTATGACATCCTATTTATTAAGCGTACTAAATTTGTCATTTAAAACCTTCTCATGAAGAGAGTTCTAGGCCCACATGGCTACACTAGTGAATTCTGCCAAACATTTAAGAAAGAAATAATACTCACATTATATAAAGTCTTTCAAAAAATAATACCCTTTTTTAGAAGTTTCACTGTCTCCCCTGACCCATATATATCTTTTCCAATTGACTTGTTTAAATCAGGACCCAAGCAAGTACCCACATACTACATTTGGGTGACGTGTCTCTTAATTTTCCTTTAATCTATAATGTCCTCTTTTTAATGCTTTCGGCTGTCAGAGAAACTAGTGCATTTGCCCTACAAAATTTACTAAATTCTAGATTAGGCTCATTTCTTCCTCGCGGTTTTATTTCACTTGTTCCTCTAATTTCCATATTTCCTGTAAACTAACATGTTCTTTAGAGCAAAGATTCGTTGGCAAACTATGACCAGAAGGCCAGATCTAGCCCACAGCCTCTTTCTGTAATTCCTGAAAGCTAAAAATGGTCATTTGTATTCCTAAAGTGTTTTAAGAACAAATAAACAAGGAAAACAATATGCACTAAGGACTATGGCCTGCAAAGCCTAAAATATTTACCATGTGGCTTTTTGCAGAACAAGTTCGCCTGCCCCTAACCTAAAGACTCAATCAGGGGCGCCTGGATGGCTCAGTCAGTTAAGTGTCGGACTTGTGATTTTGGCTCAGGTCGTGATCTCAGGGTCATGAGATTGAGCCCTGCATCAGGCTCCCCAGTCAGCAGGGAGTCTGCTTGAAATTCTTTCCCTCTGCTCCTTCCCCTGCTTGTCCAAGATCTCCCTCTTTCTCTCGAATAAATAAATCTTAAGAAAAAGACTGAATCAGGGGCACCTGGGTGGCACAGTGGTTAAGCGTCTGCCTTCGGCTCAGGGTGTGATCCTGGCGTTATGGGATCGAGTCCCACATCAGGCTCCTCCGCTGGGAGCCTGCTTCTTCCTCTCCCACTCCCCCTGCTTGTGTTCCCTCTCTCGCTGGCTGTCTCTATCTCTGTCAAATAAATAAATAAAATCTTTAAAAAAAAAGAAAAGAAAAAGACTGAATCAAATTAAAGTTTTATTTGTTTATATTTGTAAATAATGCTTCGCCCACTATTCTAGATGTGTAGGTATTTTCTACTGCATGATATCAGGAGGCTTATAATGTCTCATTGTCACATTTTCAGTAATGTTAGGGTTAACCAGTGATTTCAGAGGTGTCAGATTGATCCATTCCTTATAAAGTTCCCTGTCAATATTTCTCCTAATTGTTTTAACACCCACAGATGATTGTTGTCTAGATATTTCATTAGAGATTATAAAATGGTTATTATAATTCTCTTTGCATTTTTTTCGTTGGAATTCTTCAAATACAGAATAACTTTTCCCTTATTAGTAATTTGATTACCCTGAAACACAGTTCAGGAAAGTCAGGACAGTTGCTTCTTCCTTTCTTCTTACTTACCAATTTTCAGAATAATGAATTGGTGTCCTAAAAATCTCCAGAGGTGGTCAAAAGGAATTTGGGGTTTTTTGTTTTGTTTTGTTTAGTATATATGATATTTGTGATTTCTTGGAGATTTATACATTTGATGTGTTTCCAAAAATTTCAGATGTTATTTTTGATGCACAAAATGCCCCACCTTTGGGAGCCCCTTAAAGTTGTTTTCTGTATTCTTTAGACAAGACCTCATCAGTGTTTGATATCTTCCTTGTTTTCTGGCACAAGCTGTCCCATTCTGTATATTTCCTGCCTCAACCCTGGAACTGATCATTTCTTCAAGGAGCCCTAGTTCCCTTGGTGGCTCCGATCAGATTTCGCCACCTCCACTCCATTCACATAGCCTGTCAATGTCACCAAAGACTCCATATTTCTAAATCCAATGGTCATTTCTCAGTTCTCATCTGACCTGATCTATCTGTGGCTTTTGACATGGGCAGTCACCCCTCCTTCTGAAAATGCTTTTTCACTTGGCTTCCAAGAACAGTATGCTCTCCTGACCTTTTTTTCTCTCCTCTGTGGGCCTCTATTCAGTCCCCTTTGTTGGTTCTTCTTTGTTTCCCCAACCTCTCAATATTGGCTGCCCCAGTGCTCAGTCTTTGAACCTTTTTTTGTTTTTACCTACACTGACTTTCTTTGAGTTGTCATCAGTTTCATGACTCTAGATACACCTGTATGCTAATTACTCTAAAGTTATCTCCCTGAATTCCAGACTTGTATGTCCTACTGCCTACTAAACTAAAGATCTCTCAGAATTAACGTATCTAAAAGCAAGCTCCTAATCTTGCCAACTCCCACCCCCAACGAGAACCTACTTCTCTCACAGTCTTCTTCATCTTGCTCCATGGCAACTTCATCATTCTTTCACTCAGTTCAAATCTGGAATGTCATCCTTAACACCTTCCTCACACCCCACATCTAGATGCCTCAGGGAATCCTGCTGGCTCTCTTCAAAATATATCCAGAATCAGAACACTTCTTAAGACTCCTGCTATAACCCTGGACAAACCACTATTATTTCTCTTCTGGATTATTGCAGTAACCTCCTAACTGCTCTCTCTCTGCCTTTGCCCCCCACCCCAACCTTGTCTCAATACAGTAGCCATTAGGTTTTGATTATAGTATAAGTCAGATGATGTTACTCTCCCATTGAAAACCTTCAAGTGGTTCCCATTTCTTATCCAAACTAAAAACCAACGTCCATCTTTCAACTTACAAGTCTCCATGTCTTATAACTCCTGATTTCCTTTCTGACCTCCTGTCTTTCTTCTGGCCCACCTCACTCCATCTAGAAATCTCTTTCTTGTTCTTTGAACCCACAGGCCTTTTTCCTGGTCAGGGCTTTTGCACTTGCTTTTCTCTCTGCCTAGAATCCTCTTCCTTCAAATATCCTCAGAGCTTACTCCTCACCTCTTTCAGATGTTACCTTCCCAGCAAGATCTTCTTCCCTGGCCACTGTATTTAAAATGCAATTCTCCCCTTACATTCCCTATCTCCTTTCCCTGATTTCATTCTTGTATACGGTACTAAAACAATCTAACACACCATATGATTTATTTAGTTATATGTTTACTGTGTGTCTGTACTCTAGAACGTATGCTCTATGAGGACAGGGATTTTTGTCTAGTGTGTTCATTGTTGTATCCCTAGTAACTGTAAGAGTCCCTGGCTGATAATATTTTGTAAATAAGTGGGTGGATAGAATTGTTGTGAGGATTAAATGAGATAATACATCTAAAACCCTTAGCAAAGTAAATTGTACCTATTCGTTTTAACATTGTTATAATGAGCCATTTTATTTCCTCTGTATGAATCCACTTACTCATCTAAGTCAGTAGCAGCTCTCCAGAGAAGGGGAAAGTGTCAGTATAGGTTAATACTCTGGTAGGGACCATAAGACTATTTCTTTCTGGGCTACACATTAGTAGCTCAACATATATACATCTGGCACATGTTAATATAAGGATACTTAATAGACTTTCAGAGACCTTTAATTTTTCTTTTTCTTTTTTTTAATAATTTTTATTATGTTAGTCACCATACAGTACATCCCTAGTTTTTGATGTAAAGTTCCATGATTCATTACTTGCGTATAACACCCAGTGCACCATGCAATACGTGCCCTCCTTAATACCCATCACCGGCCTATCCCATCCCCCCCACCGAAGCCCTCAGTTTGTTTCCCAGAGTCCATAGTCTCTCGTGGTTCATTCCCCCTTCTGTTTACCCCCCCTTTATTCTTCCCTTTCTTCTCCCACCGATCTTCCTATTTCTTATGTTCCATAAATGAGTGAAACCATATGATAATTGTCTTTCTCTGCTTGACTTATTTCTCTTAGCATTATCTCCTCCAGTCCCATCCATGTTGCAGCAAATGTTGAGAAATCATTCTTTTTGATGGCTGAGTAATATTCCATTGTATATATGGACCACATCTTCTTAACCCAGTCATCTGTTGAAGGGCATCTCGGCTCCTTCCATGATTTAGCTATTGTGGACAATGCCGCTATGAACATTGGGGTGCATAAGGCTCTTCTCTTCACTACGTCTGTATCTTTGGGGTAAATACCCAGTAGTGAGAGCTGTAATTTTTCTATAGAAAGCCATCCAGGGGGCAGTTAAGATGGCAGAGTAATAGGGGGACCATGAGTTTGCCTCGTCCCTTGAACACAGCTAGAACAACATCAAATCATTTTGAGCAACTAGGAAATCAATCTGAGGATTAGGAAAACAATCTGCACAATAGGGGGGAGAGAACATGGCAGATGCAAGTTTCAGAGACGTGAATTGGGAGAGAAAAGCCAAGATACCGTGAAGGGGAGGGAACCCTTTTTGTGGAGCAAAGTCATGGAGAAGAGGAAGAGAGTGGGCGAGGGAGTGATGTGTAGGGTTTGCGCAAGACACCATGGTGTGGGCATCCCCTGGGTCACATTGGGAGAGAACGAATGTTCCCCTTCCTGGAGTACATTTGGAGCATGGTATATTGCCTCCCTGAAGACAAAAGGCCCACCAGGTGCCATTGAGTGGCTGTTCAACAGCAGGGCACAGAGGCACACACAGAGGGCAGATAACCTGGTTACAGCTTTTTCCTATGCTTCATCATAGACTCTGGGCACCTATCCAGGTGCATGACTGTTTTTCTGGGACAGAATGGTGCCAGGCACAGCACTTTGAAGTTCTCCTCTGGGTGAGGGGAGCAGGACTGTGCCTTGCCAGTCCTTTAAGATTTAGAATTTTGAATCCCAACCACCAGCCAGAGATAAAACACAGAACTGTGGTGCCAGACATGCAGATGGCCTGGGCATAGACAGGTTGAGGGCAGGAATCTGATTAAAGCCTGGGACACAGGAGGGGAGATTATTCATTTTTCTATGAGGGCCTCCTAAACAGCAGTGGCCAGGAGCTCTCCGCCCCAGGAAGAGAGGGCAGGGTGACGCCATCTTACACACTTCCCCCACCACCACCACCAGCAGCACAGTGGGACTACAGAGAGAAACACAGCACCTCCAGTGGAGGCTGGAGTTGCTTACACCAAACCCCACCCCCCTGCGCCTGGCAGGGGCATCTTTACTAGAGTAGGTCTGATTGTGAGCCAGCACAGGGGGCCTCTTCCTCAGAAGACAAACACAGGCCCCCCACATGTACCAAGTCTACTGATCATAGAGTGCTCCAAAACACTAGCTTCAATTCTGGAGAAAATAGAACCAGGCTTTCATTTTTCTTTTTCAATTTTTTATTATTTTTTTTCTTTTTCTTTTTCTTTTTTTTTTCATTTTCCTTTGGAATCAGGCTTATAGTTTTTTGTTCATTTGTTGGTTTGTTTCCTCTTCTCATTTTTTGGATCAGGTATCTTTTTTTTCTTCTTTTCTTTTTTCCTTCTTTCTTTTTCTTTGGAATTAGGCTTATGGTTTTTTGTTTGTTTGCTTTTACTTTTACTTTTCTGTTTTCATGGCTCAGGCTTTTTTTTTTTTAAATCAGGCTTATTTTAACAAATAAATCAAAGCACACCTAATTCAAGGTCCAAACACTCCCTACTGCAAGCAAGGAGGAACTCTGCAGAGGACTAACCTATGGGAAAGAGCAGTGAAAACACAATGGCAGATGCACACAACGTACACCAGAAACACTGCCCCAAGCACCAGGCCCTGGACAGTGTGTGACTGTCTTCTTCTTTTGTTTTTTAATGGCACCATCTTTAATTTAATTAATTAATTTATTTATTTATTTGGAGAGAGAGAGAGATTGCTTGTGGTGGGGAGGGGCAGAGGGAGAGAAAGAGACAGAATCTTTAGCAGACTCCACCCAGCATGGAGCACAATATGGGGCTTGATCTCCCAACCCTGAGATTATGACCTGAGCTGAAATCAAGAGTCAGACACTTAACTGATTGAGCCACCCAGGCACCCCTAACCTCTTCTTAATATAATATTACTCTCAGGATCGGGAAACATAACAAGCTTTCATTACACGCAAAAGACAGAAACCTAGACATAATGACAAGACAGAGGAGTTTTCCTCAAAAGTAAGTTCAAGAAGAAATGACAGCCGGGGATTTGCTCAAAACATATATAAGCAATATATCTGAACAATAATTTAAAACAACAGTTATAAGAATACTAGCTGGGGTGGAAGGAAGAATAGAAGGCACCAGAGAAAACCTGGCTTGTGAGATAAAAGACCTAAAAACTTGTCAGGCCAAAATTTAAAATGCTATGACTGAGATGCCAGACTGACTAATGTAATCACAACAAGGATGGAAGAAGCAGAGGATCGAATAGGTGACATAGAAGATAAAATTATGGAAAATAATGAAGCCAAAAAGAAGAGGGGGAAAAAAAAACTATTAGATCATGAATATAAACTTAAGGAACTCAGTGATTCCACAAAGTGCAATGATACCGTATCATAGGAGTCCCAGAAGAACAAGAGCTTGAAAAGGAGCTGAAGGTTTATTTGAACAAATTATATCTGAGAACTTCCCTGATCTAGGGAAGGAAACAGGAATTCAAGTTCAAAAGGCACAGAGAACTTCCCTCAAAACCAACAAAAACAGGTTAATACCAAGATATATCATAGTGAAACTTGCAAAATACAAAGAAAAAGAGAGAATTCTGAAAGCAGTTGGGGACAAAAGGTCCTTAACCTAGGGTAGACACATAAGGTTAGCAGACCTGTCCACAGAAACTTGACACGCAGAAAAAAGTGGCATGATTTTTTCAACGTTCTGAGTAAGAAAAATATGCAGCCAAGAATACTGTATCCAGGGGCACCTGGGTGGCACAGCGGTTGAGCGTCTGCCTTCGGCGCAGGGATTGATCCCGGCGTTATGGGATCGAGCCCCACATCAGGCTCCTCCATTGTGGGCCTGCTTCTTCCTCTCCCACTCCCCCTGCTTGTGTTCCCTCTCTCGCTGGCTGTCTCTACCTCTGTCAACTAAATAAATAAAATCTTTAAAAAAAAAAAAAGAATACTGTATCCAGCAAGATTGTCATTCAGAATAGAAGGAGAGATAAAGAGTTTCCAAGACAAGCAAAAACTAAAGGAGTTTGTGACCACTAACCCAGCTCTGCAAGATATATTAAAGGGGACCCTTTGAACAGGAAAGAGAGACCAAAAGCTACAAAGATTGGAAAGGAACAGAGACAATCTAAGACCAGAGACTTCACAGGTAATACAATGGCACTAAATTAATATCTATCAATAATTACTCTGAATTTAAGTGGACTAAATGCTCTAAAAGACATAGGGTGTCAGAATGGATTAAAAAAATCAATATGCTACTTTCAAGAGACTCATTTTAGACCCATAGACACCTCCAGGTTGAAAGTGAGGAGGTGGAGAACCATCTATCATGCTAAAGAACCATCTATCATGCTAAAGGACATTAACAGAAAGCTGGAGTAGCCATACTTCTATCAGACAAACTAGATTTTAAACCAAAGACTGTAATAAGAGATGAAGGAGGGCAATATCATAATTAAGTGGTCTATCCAGTAAGAAGACCTAACAATTGTAAATATTTATGCCCCCAACTTAGAAGCAGCCAAATATATAAAGCAATTAATAAGAAACTTAAACTCATTGATAATAACACAATAATAGCAGGAGACTTCAACACCCCTCTAACAGCAATGGACAGATCATCTAAGCAGAAGATCAACAAGGAAACAATAGCTTTGAATGACACAATGGACCACATAGACTTTACTAATATATTCAGAGCATGACATCCTAAAGCAGCAGAGTACACATTCCTTTCAAATTCATTTGGAACATTCTCCAGAATAAATCACGTATGAGGTCACAAATCAGGCCTCAACAAGTACAAAAAGATTGAGATCATACCATGCATATTTTCAGACGACAATGCTATGAAACTTGAAGTCAACCACAAGAAAAAATTTAGAAAGATCACAGATATGTGGAGATTAAAAGGCATCCTACTAAAGAATGAATGGGTTAACCAGGAAATTAAAGAAAAAATTTAAAAATACATGGAAGCAAATGAAAATGAAGACACAACAGTTCAAAACTTTTGGAATGAAGCAAAGGAGGTCCAAAGAAGGAAGTATAGAGCAATACAGGCCTACCTCAAGAAGTAAGAAAAGTCTCAAATATACAACTTAACTTACACCTAAAGGAACTGGAAAAAAAAAAAAAACAGCAAATAAAGCCTAAAACCAGCAGAAGAAGGGAAATAATTAAGATTAGAGCAGAAGTAAATGATATAGAAATTTAAAAAATAGTAGAACAGATCAACAAACTAGGATTTGCTTCTTTGAAAGAATTAACAAAATTGATAAACCCCTGGCCAGACTTATCAAAAGGAAAAGAGAAAGGACCCAAATAAATAAAATCATGAATGAAAGAGAAGAAATCACAACCAACACCACAGAAATACAAACAATTGTAAGAGAATATTATGAGAAATTATATGCCAAAAGATTGGGTAATCTGGAAGAAATGGATAAATTCCTAGAAACAGGAAGAAATAGAAAATTTGAACAAACGCCTAACCAACAAAGAAATTGAAACAGTAATGAAAAATCTCCCAACAAACAAGAGTCCAGGGCCAGATGGCTTCCCAGGGGAATTCTACTGAGCATTTAAAGAATTAATACCTATTCTTCTGAAGCTGCTCCTAAAAAATAGAAATGGAAGGAACACTTCCAGGCCAGCATTACCTTGATCCCAAAACCAGACAAACACCCCACTAAAAAGGAGAATTACAGACCAATATCCTTGATAAACATGGATGCAAAAATTCTCAACAAGATACTAGCTAATCGAATCCAATAGTACATTAAAAAGATTACTTACCACAATCAAGTGGGATTTATTCCTGAGCTGCCAGGGTGGTTCAATATCCACAAATCAATGTGATACACCACATTAATAAAAGAAAGGATAAGAACCATATCATCCTCTCAATAGATGCAGAAAAAACATTTGACAAAATACAGCATCTTTTCCTGATAAAAGCCCTCAAGAAAGTAGGGATAGAAGGAACATACCTAAACATCATAAAGGCCATATATGAACGACCCACAGCTAATACCATTCTCAACAGGGAAAAGCTAAGAGCTTTTCCCCTAAGGTCAGGAATAAGGCAGGGATGTCCACTCTCACCCTGTTGTTCAACATAGTCCTGGAAGTCCCAGCCTCAGCAATCAGACAGCAAAAAGAAATAAAAGGCATCCAAATCAGCAAAGAAGTCAAACTTCCACTCTTCACAGCTGACATGATACTCTATGTAGAAAACCCAAAAGACTCCACCAAAAAAATTGCTAGAACTGATACATGAATTCAGCAAAGTGGCAGGATATAAAATCAACATATAGAAATCTGTTGTATTTCTATACACCAATAATGAAGCAGCAAAAACTGAAATAATAAGGAATCAATCCCATTTACAATTACACCCCAAACAGTAACACACCTAGGAATAAACCTAACCAAACAGGTAAAAGATCTGTGCTCTGAAAACTATGGAACACTTATGAAAGAAATAAAAGAAAACACAAAGAAATGGAAAAGCATTCCATGCTCATTGGTTGGTAGAACAAATATTGTTAAAATGTCTGTACTACCCAAAGCAATCTACACGTTCAATGCAATTCCCATAAAAATAACACCAGCATTTTTCACAGACCTAGAACAAACAATCCTAAAATTTGTATGGAACCACAAAAGACCCTGAATAGCCAAAGTGATTTTGAAAAAGAAAAGTAAAGTGGGAGGCATCCCAGACTTCAAGCTGTATTGAAAACCGTTAATCATCGGGACAGTATGGTACTGGCACAAAAACAGACACATACATAGATCAATGGATCAGAATAGAGAACCCAGAAATGGACCCGCAACTATAGGGCCAACTAATCTTCCACAAAGCAGGAAAGAATATCCAATGGAAAAAAGACAGTCTCTTCAACAAATGGTGTTGGGAAAATTGGACAGCCACATGCAGAAGAATGAAACTGGACCACTTTCTTATACCATACACATAAATAAATTCAAAATGGATGACGAAAGATCTAAATGTGAGACAGGAATCCATCAACATCCTGGAGGAGAACACAGGCAGCAACCTCTTTGACATCAGCAGCAGCAACTTCTTACTAGACACATCTCCAGAGGCAAGGGAAACAAAAGCAAAAATGAACTGCTGGGACTTCATCAAGATAAAAGCTTCACACAACAAAGGAAACAACCCATCAAAACTAAAAGACAACTGATGGACTGGGAGAAGATATTTGCAAATGACATGTTGGTTAAAGGGCTAGTATCCAGAATGTATGAAAGAACTCATCAAAATCAACACCCAAAAAATAAATAATCCAGTTAAGAAATGGGCAGAAGGCATGAACAGACATTTCTCCAAAGAAGACACACAAATGGCCAACAGACACATGAAAAAATGCTCAGCATCACTCATCATTAGGGAAATACAAATCAAAACCACAGTGAGATACTATCTCACACCCGTCAGAATGGCTAAAATTAACAACTCAGGAAACAACAGATGTTGGCAAGGATGCAGAGAAAGGGGAAACTTTTGCACTGTTTCTGGGAATGCAAACTGGTGCAGCCACGCCAGAAAACAGTATAGAGGTTACCCAAAAAAATTAAAAACAGAACTACCCTACAACCCAGCAATTGCACTACTAAGTATTTATCCAAAGGATACAAAAATGCTGATTTGAAGGAATGCGTGCACCCCAATGTCTATAGCAACACTATCAACAATAGCCAAATCATGAAAAAAGCCCAAATGTCCATTGACAGATGAATGGATAAAGATGTGAGATACATAAAGGTATACACACACACACACACACACAATGAAGTCTTGCCATTTGCAACAACATGGATGGGACTAGAGGATATTATGCTAAGTGAAATAAGTCAATCAGAGAGACACAAATATCATACGATTTCACTCCTGTGGAATTTTAAAAACAAAACATATGAACATAGGGGAAGGGAAGGAAAAATAAAATAATATAAAAACAGAGAGGGAGGCAAACCATAAGAGGCTCTTAACTATAGAGAGCAACCTGAGGGCTGCTGGAGGGTAGGAGAGTGGGGACGCGCTAAATGGGTGATGGGCATTCAGGAGGGCACTTGTTGGGATAAGCACTGGGTGTTACATGTAAATGATGAATCACTACATTCTACTCCTAAAACCAATACTACACTATATGTTGATGAACTTGAGTTTAAATTTTAAAATTTTTTTAAATTTAATTTTAAAAAGAGCATCATCCAGAGAACAATCTTTTTAAAATCTTTAAGTGTTATTACAAAATCTCCTTTCCCAGGGTGCCTTGCTGGCTCAGTTGGAAGAGCATACAACTCTTGATCTCAGAGTAGTGACTTTGAGCCCCACATTGGGTGTAGAGATTCTTCAAATAAATAAATTTTTTTTAAAAAGATGCAAACAACAACAAAGTCTCCTTTCCCCAAGTTTTCAATAGATAAAAAAAAAGTGAGAACGAGACTTTTCTCAGGCTCATATTATATTGCTGTTAACTTCTAGCCTTTAGGTGGGATGAAAGTTGATTTATTGCCATTTGTTTTCTGCTACAGAAAGGGGGAGTGCATAATAAGCAGTCCTTTCAGGTTCTGCTGGTTTCCTAATGAGGAAAAGACAATGAATGTTAACCTGGATTTCTTTTTTGTTTTGTTTTTAAGAATATTTTTTATTGTCAATGTATTACATTTTGGCTACATTATGGGTTAAATTGGCTTTGTTTTTTTTTAATCAACCTTTTAAAATTAAGATACAATTGACATATAACATTGTATCAGTTTTAGGTGTACAGCATGATTACAATAAGCTTAGTTAACATCCATCACCAGCCATAGTTACAATTTTTTTTCTTGTGATGAGAACTTTTAAGGTTTACTCTCTTAGCTACTTTCAAATACACACTACAGTACTGTGAACTGTAGTCCTCATTCTGATGTTACATCCCCAGGATTTATTGATTTTATAACAGAAGGGATTAACATTTAAATTGGTGGACAAAGAAAAGCAAATGGCTATCTCCAGTGTGGGTGGGCATTATCCAACCCGTTCAGGGCTTAACTAGGACAAAAAGGCAGACGAAGGCTGAATTGCTTCTCTGCCTGACTGAATGAGCTGGGACATCAATCTTCTGCCCTCTGCACTCCTGGTTCTCAGGCCTTCAGACTTGGACTGGTATCTGTACCGTAGGCTCTCTGGCTCTTAGGCTTTCACGCTACACCACTGGCCTTTCTTGGTCTCCAGCTTGAAGAGGACAGATTGTGGGACTTCTCAGGCTCCATAAACATATAAGCAATATACATACATATAATGCATAATAACTCGCTAACTCATTCACTCACTAATTAACTTACTAACACAGGGTTCTCTAGAAAAACAACAAATAGAATTTTTCTGTCCTATGAAGTAATACAGTAGTGCTAATTACCAGCAAGATGTCTCAGTTCCGTGGCATGTGGGCATGTTTATAGGGCTAGTTGAGTATTTTTATGACATGGTAACTGGCAGCCCCCAGAGCAATTGGTCTAATAGAAGAAGCAGAAGGGGCAGTGTTTGTTATGACTTATCCTCAGAAATCACACACTAAGACATCTGCTACATTCTTTCAGTTATACGGGCTAATCTTGTGTGACTAATGTGGAGAGGACTCTACAAAAGAGACAAGGATCATTGGGGCCATTTTAGAGACTGGCAACCACAACCAGTCACTAGGAAATGTAAACCAAACTATGTAATTTTACAGGGCTCCAGCCAAATTGATAAATATTAACTTTTTGGGTTTTTTAAGTAGGCTCCATATACCATGTAGGGCTTAAACTCACATCCCTGAGATCAATGGCTGCATGCTCTATCAAATGAGCCAGCCAGGTGTCCCAAATATTAAACATTTTTTAAGTGGGGATTGTATCAACAGCTTTTTTGTTTTAAGATTTTATTTATTTATTTATTTGCGAGAGTGAGAGAGAGAGAGTGCACGTGAGCTGGGGGAGGAGCAGAGGGAGAGGGACAAGCAGACTCCACACTGAGCGCAGAGCCCCACCTGGACCCTGAGATCATGGAGCCGAAGTCAAGAGTTGGATGGTTAACTGACCAAGCCACCCAGGTGCCCTGAAGCAACTGCTTTTTAATGTAACTTGTAATTAATGTGTGTGTACATACACACTATTTAGGAATATACACACATATATATCTCATACCCCTTAATGATATATATTATACTCTAGTAATGAAAATTAAGTTGCTTAATCTAATACATTGGAAATTAGAATTTTACATTTTTAATTTGGAAATTAAAATTTTACATTTTATCTGTCAATGTACACGATTCTAAAAGTAAACCCTGAGAAGAGGAGCATAAATCAGTTTTCAGGGAAAGTTACATTACCAGCCAATCTTGTTACTGCTGTTCATAGGGGGTGTGGAGCTCAAGGAAGTTCTGCAGGAAATCTATGAAAGGAAATATCCAGGTCCCCGAACGTTCAGGCATTGCTATTCTTGGAGTACAATCTACTTGCCGTCCTTGTTTTAACACACCTTTCACAAGCCCCTTTTGTAAGGAGTTCAAAACCGTTTACTGGGTCATTGATATTTTTTGTTTCCTGTTTGAAATACCAGGGTATAAGCACATCTCCTTTTTTTTTTTAATAATTTTTTTATTATATTATGTTAGTCACCATACAGTACATCCCTGGTTTTTAATGTAAAGTTCCATGATTCATTAGTTGCATATAACACCGTGCACCATGCAATATGTGCCCTCCTTACTACCCATCACCAGCCTATCCCATTCCCCCACCCCCCTCCCCTCTGAAGCCCTCAGTATGTTTCCCAGAGTCCATAGTCTCTCATGCTTCATTCCCCCTTCTGATTACCCCCCCCTTTCTTTATCCCTTTCTTCTCCTACCGATCTTCCTACTTCTTATGTTCCATAAATGAGAGAAACCATATGATAATTGTCGTTCTCTGCTTGACTTATTTCACTTAGCATTATCTCCTCCAGTGCCATCCATGTTGCAGCAAATGTTGAGAATTCGTTCTTTCTGATAGCTGAGTAATATTCCATTGTATATATGGACCACAGCTTCTTAATCCAGTCATCTGTTGAAGGGCATCTTGGATCCTTCCACGATTTAGCTATTGTGGACAGTGCTGCTATGAACATTGGCAAAAGAATGAAACGACCACTCTCTCACACCATACACAAAGATAAACTCCAGATGGATGAAAGACCTCGATGTGAGACAGGAATCCATCAAAATTCTAGAGGAGAACATAGGCAACAACTTCTATGACATCNAGCATAGGCAGCAACCTCTACGACATCGGACACATCTTTTTCATGACACATCTCCAAAGGCAAGAGAAACAGAAGAGAAAATGAACTTGTGGGACTTCATCAAGATAAAAAGCGTCTGCAAGGCAAGGAAACAGTCAAAAAAACCTAAGAGGCAGCCCACGGAATGGGAGCATATATTTGCAAATGACACTACAGATAAAAGACTGGTATCCGAGATCTACAAAGAACTTCTCAAATTCAATACACAAGAAACAAATAAACAAATCATAAAATGGACAGAAGATATGAACAGACACTTTTCCAATGAAGACATACAAATGGCTAACAGACACATGAGAAAATGTTCAAAAGCACATCTCCTTTTGGTGTCTTTAAGTTCTTATGTAGTTGTCTGCTCGTTTGAGACCAAAGGTGAGTACCCATGCTCCTACGCATTCCAGGAAAATGTCTCTTCCAGACTCTTTTGTCGAAAGGGAAAAATTCTCTTCAGTTAGAATTTGCATATCTTTAAGCAGGTTATTCTTTTCCAAAGATAGCTCTCATTATTCATGACATTATATATACTGGGATGGGAGGGTAGTAATCCCTCAGTAGCAGCAAGGAACTTCCTTAAATGAAAAAGTATTTCTCAGAAGTCTGTAGAAAATATCATGCTTAATATCAGTGGTCTACCAAGGGTGGGGCAGTGGGAGGGGCCTGCCCAAGGTGCAGGCAATTAGGGGTGTACCACTGTAGAAATTTAAAACATGATAGTAAAATGGACCAAAAGCCCAGCTACTTTTTATTTTTGGTTATAAACCAAAACTGTCCGTGATAAGGCACTCCTTTATGAAAAAGCCTAAACATTTGTGGAGTTTTATTATTTGGAAACATTTTTTTCTTCACATGTAACATTTTGGGAAACTTTAGCAGGGGGGAATTGCCCATTCTTTTCACTCTCACTTCATTAGTGGAAAATGCTGCAAAAATGTAGTCACAAATGTAGGTACAGCTGTGAAAAATGTTCCCAGACAAGATGGGGTGCTCGTTATGAAGCTGTGTGGGCATTAAAGAAATTTTGAAAAGCAAACTTCATTCTTTGAAGTTCTGTGTGATCAAAAAGAAAGTATGAGTATAGGCGGATCGGCTCAGATTTATTTTCTCCTATGTGTAATTTTTCTTTTCCGAGTTATCTGGTTTTCCAGTGTGAAATTTTAGAGGTTGATTATACACAGAAATATTTGCAGGCAGCCAGGAATCAGCTTCAAACAATTTAAAGTGAAGTTGCAAGCCTTAAGATTGTTGCTTGAGGCTTGCCACATAGAGATGTGTAGAAAAGGCCATTAACCATGCAACCAAGAAGCAGGGGGAATGGTAAAATAAATAAACATTTGAATAGAAAAAAATTCATTTTTAAAGCACGGTAACAGAAATGACAAAAGATGTCGGTCTTACATTGTCCGAGTAAATCAAAAGGGCAATTTTGAGTGTCAATAATTTTCTTTAAGAACTAGACACTATTTCTAAAGCAAAGGATCAAGTAAGTTTTGCTATCGTTCAGCCATTTCCTCACAATACACCATGGTAAAGGCACCCCACAGAGTGGGTGGAGATATTTGCAATGCTTATCACTGAGAATAAGTTATATCTAAATTATATGTAAGAACTTGTGGGCAAAATGGGCAAAAGATTTAGTGAATTCACTAAAGGAAAAAACCCAGTGAAAATAAACATCGAAAGATGCTCAATAAGGAATAATAATTGGGGAGATGCAAAGTAAACTGCAATGAGAGATTACTACACCTCCACCAATATGGCTAAATTTAAAAGTCTGACGAGACCAAGTGTTGAAGAGAATGTAAAGCAACAGCAACTCCCCTAAGTGGTGGGTGACACTCTGGGAAAAGTCTGCCCTGTGTACTAAAGCTGAAATTTGTATGCTTTATGATACAGCAATTTTACTCTTAGATATTATTCCCAGTTTAAATATATACACATTTACAATAAGTTATGTACAAAAAATATTCATAGCAGTGTTACTTATAATAACCCCAAACTGGAAACAACCCAAAAATCCAACAACAGAATGGATAAATAAATTGGGTTATAGTCATAAAATGGGATACCAGACGGCAATGAAAATGAACAAACTTTAGTTATAGGCAACGACAGTGGATTCTCACAAAAATAGTATTGACCAAAAGAGATCATACACAAAATAACCCATACTGTATGATTCTATTTACATGAAGTTCAAAAACAGAGGAAACTATAATGTCTAGACTACATACTGAGATGGTGGTAAGACTTTAAAGCAAAGCAAAGCAAAGATTACCAAGACGGTCAGGAGAGTAGGGAAGTTGTGCTTGCCAAGGGGAAGCAAGAGGGCAAGAAGAGTCCTAGCAATGTTCTTTTTCTCCATCTGAATGGTGGTTAGATAGGTATTCGCTTTATAAGCATTCATTAACTATATATTTGTATTTTATATTTTTTTCTGTTATTTGCATCATAACAAAAAACATTTTTTTAAACCTCCTTTCATCCTCAGCAGTGAAAACCCAGGCTATTACTACATGCCAAGTTATCCCAAATAATAAGGCATAAAAATTTGTGTGCTTTACACATTAACCTATTTACAGAGGATGTTACAATTTCCTTTCAACCCCAATTTCAGAAATGCAAAGGTTTACCAATGAGCCAACCAATTAACAGGTATCAAACTCCGGAAGTAATTGTACAAAATCAAAATTCATAGTAACCTATCTAGTAGCAGACTGTCTCCAATCTCCAGTCTCTCCTATATCTGAATTTTAATGGGTGATGAAAACTTTAGCTACTCCTGGGATTAAGTATGTTTTCTTTCCTCTGCAGTATAGTCTCATAGCATTATAGAAACCTATTTTCTAAAATTTCCAGGTCTTTGCCAAACATACACTAAAACCAGAGGGGAAAAGATCAGTATCCCAAAATGGGGATGAGGAGAGCAACTGGATACATAAAAGAACATTAAAGATATTTTTTGAAACAAATTTTTGGTCTTATTTCTAGGAATTTATCCTGCAGATGTACAAGTTCTGCATATGTAATGTGTAAACAAAATACTCAATGTAAGATTGCCCTACTGCCCCAGCAGAGCCAGCGGAGGACGAAGCTCGTTCTGCACCCCTGGGGTCATGCTCCAGCCACTGTGCACTGGTGCTTCCCCCACCCTAAACCTGGAAGGCGGCTTGGGCGGCAGGTGGTTTTGTTACAGTTTCTTTGAAAATGACATTAGAAGTTTAAAAATAGTAGTAGCAGGAGTGGTACAGCATAAGAAAAGAAGTTTAAGTCTCAGAGGGCCTCCGGAAAGCAAAAGGAAGAAACCAGGGAAAGGATGGGACCCAACTACACAGCTCCAGAAGTGTTTTTCAAAGTCAGTCAGAGTCATCAGGCAGGAAACCCAGGAATTTGCATTTTAACAAGCACTGCTGGTGATTCTGATACACACTGAAGAACTGCACCTAAAATGTATACAAAGTAGATAGAACTCATCTTGAGCCTTCTGCTTTGGGAATGAAAGAGAATTGGCTGATAAAATTCAGGGGATTCAAAAGTGACTCTGTTGTCACGAAAGGTATGGAGCTCGGAGAATCCTTGTAAACTTGCTGGAGGATGTATAAATTGGAATCCTCAGTTGGGAGAGCAATTTAGCGTACCTAGTAAAGCTGAAGATGCATAGCTTCTGCACCCGAGGCGTATGATGCGGGGACACGTCAAAGAGTGTCCTTTTTCTGCAGCAGTCTTGTAATGAAGGGCAGATCCAGTTCTGTGGGTCTTGAAGCTTACGGAGTTTAGGACGTTCTTTTTAAGGAAAATAATACAGAACTACAAATATTAAGGTAAATATTTATGTAGAATGAGAGCAGTTACAAGAAATTTCTAGAACTCTGGAGATTCATGCCCCTCTCTTCTGAGTTCCTTTAGAAAGGCTTCCTGATTGCTTCCCCTCCCGTTTTACAACTCCCAGCCATACCCAGCACTGGGGGGAGGGGCTGGGGAGAGGGAGATGCTGAGGGGTATGAGACTTATTTGCATACATGCAAATAAGGGGCTCTGAGTTTACCTTTCATTAGCTTCATGGTAAATCCACTGCTGTTTATTATAGAAAAACACTGAAAGCAGCCCAAATAACTACCAGAATGAGAATGAATGAATTGTGGTATATTCATATAATAGAATATTATAAAGAATGAGCTGCAGCTACATGGATATACGTGAAAAACTAAATTTGAGTTATACAATAATTTATAGAGTAGGATACCATTAACTTAAATTTTAAAACTATGCAAAACAATACAAGAGACTATAGATGTACGCATATTATATATACATATATATATGTGCACAGATTGTGTGTGTATATATATATATATAAATTGTGTGTATAATTAAAGTATAAAAACATGGAAGGGGGCGCTTGGGTGGCACAGCGGTTAAGCGTCTGCCTTCGGCTCAGGGCGTGATCCCGGCGTTATGGGATCGAGCCCCACATCAGGCTCCTCTGCTATGAGCCTGCTTCTTCCTCTCCCACTCCCCCTGCTTGTGTTCCCTCTCTCGCTGGCTGTCTCTATCTCTGTCAAATAAATAAATAAAATCTTTAAAAAAAAAACATGGAAGGAAATGATAAACACTGAATTCTGGATAGTGGTTACCTCTATCCAGGAGGAAAAGAGGGAAATGGGATTGGAGAGAGGTACAAAGGAGGTCCATTTCCTGGAAGGAGAAAGATCTTAAGGAGATAGGACCAAATATTAAGATTTGATATGACAAACCCAGGTGTCAGCTACCAGGTTTTATTGCATTATTTCCAAAACTCTTCTATATGCAGGAAATAGGTCACATGTTTTACACACACACGAGTCTCTTGTACTGACCAGGGAAAGAAGATGCTCTAATTCTAGCAGCAGACCCGATTCCTCTATTTTAATATTTAATTTATATATATTTTGAGGTATATGTGAGTAAAATGCACAAATCTTAAGTTTACAGCTCCAGGAATGTTTGTCTATCTGATACCGGTAAGCCCACTAGGGTTATGATATAGAACGTTGCCGACTCTCTTCAGCACGTATGATGCCCGCTTTCCTGGCTGATATTCATCCTCCGGCTTCAGCTTAGCTGTCACTTCCTCTACAAAAACTGCCTTACTCCTCCAGCACTTGGTTACCACTGCTCTTCTGTGTTTTTCTTTTAATTGATCATTTACTTGTCAGCTTTTCTTTCTAGATTATGAGCTGCTTTTCTGAAGGTTCCAAATGACACATGTGACTTCTTGTGCTGTTTTGTGCCTGTGCCTTTCCATTTTTCAAGTTAAATTGTACTCACCAACGTTAGCTTCTTCAGAGAAACCCAGGATCCTTTGCAATATTCATCCATTCCTTGTCTACACCCAATGTCTCCCTAATTTCTGCATCAGGTACTATGTTCCTCTATGTTTTGAGGTCATGACCTTGATAGCAAGTTTTGGGTGTTGAGAATTTCATGAGTAGATTCAAGCATAATGAAAACCGCGAACACAGAGTTGTATTTTATGACCACATGGAGAATCAGAGTAATGCCTGCCCTTTCAAAGCCTTGAAACTTTGCAAGTGAAGCTGAAACTTGTCATGCTGAGCCTGATTAAAACCTTCTCCAAAGCTGACGATTAATACTGATGGTGTTCATTGCCCAGACCTGTATTATCAAAAGGTAACAATAAGAATGTTTCACTTCTGTTCTTCACTCCAGGGAACCTCAGGGAACTCCCTGAATCATAGAGAGACTGGTAGGCATGCCGAAGAAGGCAAGTTCTCTTTATGTTGTAGGGGGAGCAACTGAAGAGTAGTTTAATCACTGGAATAACAGGTGGGGAAGAGAATGGACTCTGGTGCCAGACTGCCAGTGTAACTTGGTACAAGCTCAAACCCTCTCCAAGCTTCAGTTTCTCCTTTGGAAACTGGGGGTGATGATGCTAACCTTCAGAGGGCTATTGTGTGCATTAAGGGAGTTAGTATGTGACAACTTCCTGGCAGGAGTCAGCATTCTACAGCACTAGCAACCATTATTACCAACATAGTAATATATTAATTGTGGAAAGATTACTCTGGCTACTGTCAGAAAGGTGATGAATCTAAAAAAGGCGGTTTCATTCTAATGTTGAAAACAAAAATAAGAAAACATGATTTGAGGGGCGCCTGGGTGGCACAGCGGTTAAGCGTTTGCCTTCGGCTCAGGGCGTGATCCTGGCGTTGTGGGATCGAGCCCCACATCAGGCTCCTCCGCTATGAGCCTGCTTCTTCCTCTCCCACTCCCCCTGCTTGTGTTCCCTCTCTCGCTGGCTGTCTCTATCTCTGTTGAATAAAATAAATAAAATCTTTAAAAAATAAAATAAAATAAAATAAAATAAAATAAAATAAAATAAAATAAAATAAAATAAAATACACATTGAGGGGGAAAGGGTGGTGAAAGATGGCAAGACAGAAAAACAGCCTGGGAAAGAAGTGAGCCAATTGGTCACTTCTTTTCATCCCTTGGACAAGGTAGGCATAGTCAAAGGGGAGATTAGAATGGAGAAACACATTAATGCTGTGATCATCTTCTTCCCAGATTTTGTAGCCAATACACCAAAGCCATAGTTATTTTTTTGTTAAAGTCCCAAAGCTATGTAATTCTGAAGGTATTTGGACGTTTCCATATTTTTAAAATTTTATTTAAGTAATCACTAATACCCAATGTGGGGCTCGAACTCGGGGCTGACCCCAAGATCAAGAGTTGCACGATCCTAATAAGCCAGCCAGGTACCCTTCCACGTTTCTTCTCAAAAGGTTCAAGAAGTGCTGGTATTTTTGTGGGAGATATTTTTTAGTCTGTATTTTTGTGGGAGATATTTTTTAGTCTGTCTTGAGAACAATTTTACAATTCTTCTAGTCTATTTGCCCTCCTAGCAACCCTTTCTGCTCACCTTCTTGCAGGAAATACTCTTTCTTACATCCCAGCATTGCAAAATTTGATCCTCCTCAAAAACTCAGTTTATTTCCTTCTCTACACTACCACTTCACTTGGCTCGTATATTTATGTGTACTTATAGGTTTATATTGCAATAATCTATTTTGTTGTCATTCCCCACATCTAGACCATGAGCTTGTTGGTGGAAGGACCATGATTTTATTTCCCATCTTGAGACACTCTATAGCATAGTAGTTTAGTGCATGGAGCTGGATTTCTGAGTTTAAATCTCACATTTATAGGATGTATTGTATATCCTTGAGCAAGTCATTTCATTTCTCTCTGCCCAAGTTCCTGTATCTGTAATATGGGCATAATAATAGCAGCAACTTTAAGTTGTTAACCCTTACTTCTATCTTTTAATTAGAAAACTTTTCATGATTGTCAGTGAATTACAGATATATATATTTTTTGATTTGGGAGGGGGTGGTGGATAAATTTAAAAGGGTCATTGTTTCCCGGTCAAACAAATGCAGATAACTGTGTTGGAAAAAAAGAGAGACTTGAAGATTCCAGCGGACAATGGCCTGCATTCCTTCCAGTCTCTCCAACATCTTCACGTTGTCTGTCGTGCCTTCTCTGATTTGCAAAAACAAGGTCTCTTCAGTTAATCTTTAGTAGTCGGAGGGCTACCTTCTCCAGCAAGCTATCTCTGGCATCCCATGGTTAGGCTCCGCCAGGGAACTGATCACTTTTAAGCAGTTGTCCGTTTAATTTCTGATACTACAAAACTGTGACTTGAGCAAAGATCTATGTTTTGTGCCTCTCAGTGTTCCTCTGCATCACCTCGAAGCTTTAGAAATGAAGACCTCTTAGGCCCGTCCCAGGTGTGCTCCCCATTTGCCCCAGCAATAACACCTACATCAGGAATGCCTTAGCTCCGCCCCTTCTGAGCCTCTAGCCCGCTTCCTCCTGACTGCGCCCGCACCTGCCTCTGGCCCGCCCCCTCCATAAACTAGAGTCACAAGTGCGCACGCTCCTTAACCTTCTCGTAGCGTGATGACGTTGACGGTGGCGTGCGACGTGTGGCGGCGGCCGCGCGTGTTTCAGCTGTGGGAAGCGGTCTGAGCTGTGGGTTTGGAAACTACGCGGGACCGTGAGGTGTCTGGGACCATGAGGTGTCTCGGCCCGCTCCGGCGCGTAGTTTTTTAGGCTTACGCCGCTAATTGTGTTGTCTCCGCTCCGCCCTGTCCGGGGAGAGGGAAGCGCAGGGGAGGTTCTGGGGGAAAGAACTGGAGCTCCTGAAGGGGAAGAGAGTAGCCGCGGGGGGAGGTGGGGCTTGGAGCGCCTGAGTGCAGGGCTGCAGCCCAGAATTGGGGAGCAGTCGAGAGGGGAGGTTCGCTATAGGCTAGGTCCGCACCCGCCTGGATCGGGGCTGGTCCCGAGGAGCGCCTGGGGCAGCCGAGCGATGTTTGGGGCCCGGTGCCTGGTCCGAGCCCTGCGCTCCTGTTCCTCCGCTCCCTGCCCGAGACACAAACCTTCAGCGAGACTGAGCGTGCGGGATGCTCTCGGGGCCCAGAACACGAATGGGGAGCGCGTTAAGGTCCAGGTTGGTGTATGGGAAGGGGGTGGCTTTTTCTTTTTGGTGACTTAAATGGCCCCTCCACGACTAGGCTTGCCTTGTCAGACAGTGACAGGCAGGGAAAGGAGAAAACGTAGGCAGTTGTGTGCGTTCACACTTTTTTCCATTCCTTGCCTACCGTTACTTTTTGCAAAACTGTTGGGATGCCTGTGAAGCCCTGGAACTATGCTCTTACGGTACCAGGACATTACCTGCGAACTTGTTAGTCATACAGCAGAATAAACCTACGATTTTCCTTTATCCCTCATAATGAACATCCGCAGTTAATAGGGCTGTCTCGAGCTAGCTCCTTAAGAGCTGACAGCGTGTCTTATCTGTCTAGGTATTCACACATGCCTAACAGTGAATACTTCTGCAACTAAACAATGGCTTTTATTCAACTTTTAACCACCCCAAGGCCCAAGAATGGGGGTTTGCCTATAATGTATGTTTAATAAATTAGGAGAAAGAGTAGAGTGTAGCAGTTTGCAACTCTGGAGTCATGCTGCCTAGGTTCAAATATGCCACTTAGTGGCTTATTAGTTATGGGCATGTCTCTTACGTGTTCTATACCTGTTTCCTTCTTATGGCAATGAAGCTAATAGTAGTCTCAGTCTCATGGAGTCCGAAGATTAAGTGAGATGGTAGGTATTAAGACATTTAGAACAGTGGCTCACAGTCAATAAATGTTGGCTGCTCTTATTTCTCTTGTTAATATTGTTTGCAACAGCTCCACATAGAAGATTTTCCCTTAAGGGAGTAGTCCAAGCAAGGTGGTTTGACCGTTTCTTAAAGGTTGCTGAAACACTGATGAAGTTATTTTTTTTGTCCTCAGATATCCTTGATTTTTTTTTATAATAATTTTTTATTATGTTAGTAACCATACAGTATATCCTTAGTTTTTCACGTAATGTTCCATGATTCATTATTTGCGTGTAACACCCAGTGCACCATACAATATGTGCCCTCCTTAATACCCATCACCGGCCTATCCCTGTCCCCCACCCCCCTCCTCTGAAGCCCTCAGTTTGTTTCCCAGAGTCCATAGACTCTCATGGTTCATTCCCCATTCTGTTTACCCCCCCTTCATTCTTTCCCTCTTTCTCCTACCGATCTTCCTATTTCTTATGTTCCATAAATGAGTGAAACCATATGATAATTGTTCTCTGCTTGACTTATTTCACTTAGCATAATCTCCTCCAGACCCGTCCAAGTTGCTGCAAATGTTGGGTAATTGTTCTTTCTGATGGCTGAGTAATATTCCATTGTATATATGGACAACATCTTAATCCAGTCATCTGTTGAAGGGCATCTTGGCTCCTTCCACAATTTAGCTATTGTGGACAATGCTGCTATGAACAGGGGTGCATATGGCCCTTCTCTTCACTACGTCTGTATCTTTGGGGTAAATACCCAGTAGTGCAATTGCTGGATCATAGGGTAGCTCAATTTTTAACTTTTTAAGGGACCTCCACACTGTTTTCCGAAGGGGCTGTACCAACTTGCATTCCCACCAACAGTGTAAGAGGGATCCCCTTTCTCCACATCCTCTCCAACATTTGTTGTTTCCTGCCTTGTCAGTTTTTGCCATTCTAACTGGCGTAAGGTTGTATCTCAGTGTGGTTTTGATTTGAATTTCCCTGATGGCTACTGATTTTGAACATTTTTTCATGTGTCTGTTAGCCATTTGTATGTCTTCATTGAAAAAGTGTCTGTTCATATCTTCTGCCCATTTTTTTCTTTGATTATTTTTTTCCCGTGTATTGAGTTTGAGAAGTTCTTTGTAGATCTTGGATACTAGTCTTTTATCTGTAGTGTCATTTGCAAATATCTTCTCCCATTCGGGTATCCTTGATTTTTAGCAGTATGGCCCCTCTGCATTTCTTTGGGTTTCATACTTTTTCCATGATACAAATCAAAACCTTTTCTATTCATTCATCTATTCATTTGACATACATACTTTAATGATTCCTTCAGAGTGGTAATCTAGAAAAGATTCAAAGATAAAAGCTACTGCTTAGGTTAGAGGCTTTCATTTTAGTGCTGTGCAGTCTAAGATCGTAGCCACCTGCCATTTGTGTCATTGAGCTCTTGAGATGAAGCTGGTCTAGATCAAAGGGTAACTGTAAATGTAAAATACACACCAATTTTGGAGAACAAAATACAAAATACCTCTATATATTTATATTGATTACATGTTGATATTTGGGGCATAATTGGGTTAAATAAAATATTAAAATTAATTTAATGTGTTTACTTTTAGTGTGACCACTAAAACATGCAAAATTACATTTATGGCTCACATTATGTTTTTGTGGGTCAGCCCTAGTCTAATGATTAAGACTAGTATTTGGGGCAATGTGATTAGTATTGGTGATATAGAAATTTGTGAGAAGATAGAGAGGGACGTCCTTAACTATGTGAGATCAAGGAAGACTTCTTGTATTAAGTGACATTTCGCTTAAGTCCTGAAGGGTATGAGTTCCTCAGGCAGAGGAACTGGGATGGGGTGGAGATAGCATTCTAGAGAAGTTTGGTAATAATGTGAACTTCGAACTAAGAACTGTATTTGAATTCTAGCTCTGCTATTTGGGAACTGATTTTAATTATTTGGAGAGATTATCCTAACTTCTCTAAATATGTTCTTCATTTTTAATATTCACTGCATTAAGTTCTTGTAAGGAATAAGTAGTAAAATATTTATAAAGAGCTTAGAACAGAAGCACATTTTTAAACGGTGATTCACAAATGTTATCTTTTACTAAAAAGTGAAAAGCAAGACAGTGGTGGTTTAGGAATTACTGTTGATTGAACGTGACCAAAGAGCACCTGCCTTTGGGGAAGCAGGGGGAGGTGAAACCAGAAAGATGGGCACACTCAATTATGAAAGACCTTATATAGGAGTTGGAGGCAATCTATACTTTGTTCAGTGTAGCCCCAGAAAAATTTCAAGGTCTTTGTGGTAGACTTGGGTTCAAGTTCTGGCTTTATGTTAACCAGCAGTGTGACCTTCGGCAAGTTGTTTTACTTCTTTGACCCCAGGTTCTTCACTTGTAAGACAGGTTATAATGATAATCCACAGAGCTGTTGTGAGGAAAGGATGAGATAGTATATGAAGAAGGTAGTAAAACACTTGTCACATAGTCGATTTTTAGTGCATAGTAGATATTCTTTCACTGAAAAACATTAGTGGACTATCTATTATGCACTTGACAATGGCCTTCAAAGGCAACTAAAGCATGGTTCCTAAACTTTGGAAATATTATGGACATGCAAATAAGGAATAGAAGAGCTTTAATAGCGATTTCTGTAGGACATGATGGGAACACAAAGTAAGGGTCAATACAGTTTTTCTAACTAGAATTATCTCCCTTTTCCCAAGCATGTCTAATAGTTAATCAAACACCATCAGTTGTTTCACAGTTGTTCAATGTCTGCTAGAATATTTCCTTTCCTGTGCAAGTTAAATTTAAGTTGGATGTGGTCTGGGAGAGCTGTTTTTAGTAGTACTGGTCTACTAGAAGGCCTCTCGTTTTTACTCACACATACCTGTCATTTAAATTCAGTGTCCTTGAGGGGCGCCTGGGTGGCACAGCGGTTAAGCGTCTGCCTTCAGCTCAGGGCGTGATCCCGGCGTTATGGGATCGAGCCCCACATCAGGCTCCTCTGCTGTGAGCCTGCTTCTTCCTCTCCCACTCCCCCTGCTTGTGTTCCTCTCTCACTGGCTGTCTCTATCTCTGTCAAATAAATAAATAAAAATCTTTAAAAATAAAAAAAAATAAAAAAAAAAAATAAATTCAGTGTCCTTGAAAGCTTATGTACTACTTAATATATGTTCGCAATGAAAAGCTTCTTGAGAACTTTGTGTGATACTGTCTAAGGGGAAAAAAAAATCTCATGAAGATGTTTCTAGTCTATAACTACATAATCTCTCTTCTGGGAATTTTATATAAAAGGAGGCAGGGGCCAAAATATGTGCCCTGTTATTTGTTGTGGTGGGGAAAAGAGCAAGGGGCAGGAAAAAATACCTGGAATAGCCAATATTGGGGAAATTGATGATGTGAATTAGGCTCTTCACCTAATGGATTGTTAGGCATCTTTTTAGAATGGTGAGTTTTATTAACCAAACGAAAAGATGTAATGCCAGAGCTGTATATCACTGCAATAAGAATCATATTGAGTCTTCCTTTCCTTTCCTTTTTTCCTTTAGTCTTAGTGTGTTATGAAAATGTAAAATGTTTGTGTTTGAAACTCACATTTAGAAATTTCTCTTCATTAGGGATGGATTCGTTCAGTCCGATCCCAGAAGGATGTCTTGTTCCTGCATATAAATGATGGATCGGCTTTGGAAAGCCTTCAGGTTGTAGCAGATTCAAGCTTTGACAGTAGGTGAGTTTTTTGGTTTTGTTTTTTTTTTTTTTAACAAAAGAATCTTTTTTCTTTCATCTCTGCTCCCCATTTCTCTAATCCAATGTTCCTATTGCCATCTGAGTGATCTTTCTAAACAAACCTGCTTTTCAAAGCTTTGAGGCTCAAGTCCAAATATCTGGAATCAAGATCCTTCAAGCTCAGGCCTTTCCTTTCCTTTTTTTCTTTTTTTCTCTTTCTCTGTTTTATTTTTTTTTCTATTTTTTTAATTTAAATTCAGTTAATTAACATGTAATGTGTTATTAGTTTCAGACATAGAGTTCAGTGATTTATCAGTCTTATATAACACCCAGTGCTCATTACATCATGTGCCCTCCTTAATGCCCATCACCCAGTTACCCCATCCCCCCCCTCCCCTCCAGCAACCCTGTTTGTTTCCTATGATTAAGAGTCTCTATGGTTTGTCTCCGTCTCTGATTTTGTCTTGTTTTATTTTTCCCTCCCTTCCCCTATGCTCCTCTATTTTTTTTCCTTAAATTTCACAAATGAGTGAAATCATATAATTGTCTTTCTCTGATTGACTTATTTCACTTAGCATAATAGCCTCTAGTTCCAGCCATATCATTGCAAATGGCAAAATTTCTTTTCTTTTCTTTGGGGTGAAACCTCTATCATTAAATATTGAAATGTTCTGATAGCAAGTTTTGTATTAAAATGAGGGTTCCATATAACGATAATCTTGTTTATGCTGGCTTTTTGTTACTTTAGAGAACTGGCTTTTGGGAGTTCTGTGGAAGTTCAAGGGCAGCTGGTAAAAAGTCCATCCAAAAAGCAAAATGTGGAACTGAAGGCAGAAAAAATTGAAGTTGTTGGAAATTGCGATGCCAAGGTATGCTTTCTAATACTTTAGTGGAGACTATTTAGGCTTAATGTAAAACATTAGCAGTCTGTTTTAAGTGTGATTATTGGGAAGATGGCAGTTAGAGCATGTTTCAGTTGGACTTCCCAGATAATTGGAACAGGCTATAGAGCCTGAGGAATGTAGAGAGTGTAGCAAAAAGTATGTAGATGGCTGAGTTTTATGAGTGAAAGTGAAGTATTAATCTGTGCATCTCTTTGGACACCTGTCACAGTTGAAACTTGCCACTTTCATGAGGATGCCCAGTTAGCTGCAGTGACAGACACATACCCATGTTCTTAGGAAATCCCTGCCTAGAAATGACTTGCAGAATCTAGAACTGTGTTGTACCGGTATAGTAGCCATTAGCCGCCTGTGGCTGTTTAATATCAACTAATTTAATATTAAATCAATCAAAATTAGATAAAAAAATCAGTTCCACAGTGACATTAGCCACATTTCAAGTGTTTGGTCATCACAGGCAGCTGCTGGCTACCATACTGGATAGCATGGATACAGAACATTTCCATTTATCACACAAAATTCTCTGGCACAGTACTGGAGTGCCTTAATGCTCGAGCTGAGCAAACATAAGAAATCCTACATTAAGACATGTATGGGGCACCTGGCCGTCGTCGTCGGTTAAGCCTCTAACTCTTGGTTTCAGCTCAGGTTGTGATCTCAGGGTCTTAAGATCAAGAACCCTGTCAGGCCCCCTGGTCAGCAGGGAGTCTGCTGGGGGGTGGGGGTTTTCTCTCCTCCCTCTGCCTCCACCTGCTGGTGTGTGCACGCTCATGTGCGCTCTCTCTCTCTTCCTCGCTTTTTCTATCTCAGATAAATCTTAAAAAAAAAAAAGGTAGAGACATATTTATGCCTATTTTTGCAAGACTCGTTGTTACTAGCTTTTATTTATCACCTGATAAAGAGGTTAGAGAGTGTAAAGCCATAGGTTATCAATCCAGTTTCTGAATTAGAGAAAATGAGGCCCAGTCAAGTGACCTGACTTGCCCAAGGTTATATTGCTGACTAGTGCCACAGCTGAAATTGATGTCCCAGCCATTTGACTCCCCTGTAGTTTTGCTATACTTGTCTTCAAGTATTTAATGAACAAAAAATGAGGAACTATAGGGAGATTGCCTCATTTTAATTCATTTTTATTTCTTTTGGATAATTGGAGGAAAATAAATACAAGGAAATAAGAGAGAAAATGGGCAACTTTTAAAAAAATGTCATTCTGAATAATTTTTAAAGAAATACTGATTGAAATACTAATAAATACTAATTGACATGTAAAATCTGGAATCAGGTTCTAAGATTTCTGAAAAGTAGACTGTGAAAATAATTTGGGACTCAGAGAGGAATTGGAGATGGTAAACATTTTTGGTTCTGCTTTTTTAGAGGAGTATAATGATTATTAAAATTTGCCATGTGTTTTAAATTGTTCTCTCTTGGCTTCTCTCTTTGTCATTCACCTTCTCTCCCCCTTGATTTCAGGTTCATTTTAATGTATTCAGACATTAGAGAATTCTGATTCCCACGCAGTCTCCACACTCCTATTAGTGTGGTCATAATTTGACTTTAGTAGATGTGGTGCTTATCTCTATTATGAAATAAATTAGCATGTGCACTAAAAGAAATAGGTAAGACTAAATGGAATAAGCTAGCAGTTTGGCTTTTTTACTTAGTTTTTCTATTACTAAAACTTTGGTCTGAAGCTTTGTTTCTGTCTTCTTAATCTTGAAACATGAGCAGGACAGCATGTAATATTTCTACATAGAGTCATAATTTGAAATTTTTGTAAATATACACTACTCTGCCAGATGACAGAAAGCTGTTGACCCTCCCTCATGTTCTTAGACATGTTGAGAAACAGTGAAAAACAGTGCCAATTGATTATAAATGATTGTAGGCTTTCAAGACATTTGGGTGACTTTAAAATTGAACACCAGCTGTGTGTACACAGCTGTAGAAAACATAATCTTTAATATCTACAATATTCTGAACTCTTATGTGCCAAACAGTGGACTATTTTGCATAATTATATCCTAATCTCTCTATTTGTAAGTAGTGACTGACACAAGCTAATGGATGGAAACTTGATAAATAACGGATTAGCCTCAGTAATATTAACTTTGCCCAAGGTTCCACACCTAATAAGTAGTAGAGCTGGATTCAAACCCACATCTCTGATTCCACCTACCATTCTACTAATTTGGAATAAATGTGGGCTATATTCATTTACATTAAGAAACAGAAAAGGAAAACATTTTAATTTTGTTCTGAGGCATTATATTTAACAAGTGTCCTGGAAACTGCTATTATGGAACATTATCTTTTTTAGCTCTTAATTTGTTTCTTCCATTTATTGGCAGGCTTTCCCTTTTAAATATAAAGAGAGGCATCCTCTGGAGTATCTAAGACAGTATCCTCACCTTCGGTGTAGAACTAACACTCTGGGTTCTATACTGAGGGTTCGCAGTGAAGCCACAGCTGCTATTCATTCTTTCTTTAAGGTAAGGTGCTTTGTGTGCTTTTAGCTGTTTTTTTTTTTTTCGTAGCTGTTCGTTCTTGTGAAGAAGTTAAATTAATTGTAACCTTGGAGTATTATCCTGAAAGTTGTTAGTTACAATAGTTATTCCAAGCACCCTTTATTTGTGTGGTACTTTTTTCTTTGGCTGATGTGAAATTGTCTCTTTATCACTGGTTTTGAGCAATTAGATTATGATGTGCCTTGGCACAGTTTTTTTTTGTTCCTTGTGTTTAGACCTTGTAGAGTTTCTTGGGTCTGTGTGTTTTAATTTGCATGAAGTTTTTCAGCCATTATTTCTTCAAATATTTTTTATGTTACCTCCCCTCTTTGGAGACTTCAGTTGCCTATATATTAGGCCACTTAGTGATACCTCCATAGCTCACTGATGTTCTTTTTTTTTTTTAAATTCCTTTTTCCTTGTGTGTTTTTTTAGGGGGTAGTTTCTATTGCTGTGTCTTCAAGCTTACTAATTTTTTCTTCTACAGTGACTGATTTGTTGTTATTCTTATCCAGTGCGTTTTTCATCTCACATGGTAGGTTTCATAACTAGATGTTTGATTTGGGCCTTTTTTTTTCCTGTGTGGAAAAAATATGGAATGCTTCACGAATTTGCGTGTCATCCTTGCACAGGGACCATGCTCATTTTCTCTGTATTGCTGCTGAAGCAAGCACGATTTGGGCCTTTTTAAAAAAATATCTTCCATATCTCTACTTAACTTTTTGAACATGTACAATACAGTTTTAATAGAAACTATTTACAGTTGTAATAGCTGCTTAATAACTGTTTAATGTCCTTCTAACATGTCTGTTGATTATAAGTCCTTTTTGATTGATTTACTGCTTTTTTTAAAATTTGTATTTTATTTACGTATTATTTGATTTACTGCTTTTAGTCTCCTAATTACAGGTAATGATTTCTTGCCTCTTTGTGTATCTGCTAATCTTTGGTTAGATGCCAGACAGAAAATTTTACCATGTTGGACATTATTAAGCTTTGTTTCAGTGTGCAGTTAGGCTACTTGAAAACTGTTTGATCCTTTGGGGTCTTGCTTTTTTGATTTGGTAAATAGGGCTGGAGCAGTCCTCACAGTCTAGGGCTAGTTAATTTCCACTACTGAGGCCAAGTCTTCCTGAGTACTTTACCTAGTGGCCTTGTGAATTTTGAGTTTTTCCAATCTGGCTTGTGGGAACAGGTACTGTTTCCAGCCACACATGAGCACCAGGCATTGTTTCCTCATAATCTTTTTGGATGGTTCTTTCCTTGGCCTTTGATAGTTTTCCCACATGCATGTGTTTATCATTCTTCTACCTAATACTCCGTAGTGACCCTCTGTACATCCCTGGAGTTCTCTGTGCAGCTCTCTCCTCTCTGATACTCTCTCCTATGAATTCTAGCCACTTTTGTCCCCCCAGGCTCTCAGCTCTGTCTCCTCAACTGCTGGGCTCCACTTTATTTCTGTGTCCAGCTATGGCCTGCACAATCTCAAGGTACTAAGCAAGGCTATTGATAGCGTTCCTTAAGTTTGTTTCCCACCTCAGGGATCACTGTCTTTTGTTGTCTGATAGCCATTGTCTTGAAAACCATCCTTTCATGTGGCTTTTTGTGTGGTGGCTGGGGGTTTAGTTTTGGGTTTTGTTTGTCTGTTTTCAAGGGGGGAGGGTAAATATGATCCCGGTTTTTCCATCTTGGTCATATACATATTGTATTTGTAGTAAGTACTACTTTTAGAGAGTTACTGGTGTTAATCAAGTAGATTGGTGCGTAGCTAAAGGTATTTTGTCTTATTTAGCTTTGCTTGTCATCCACTTCCCCTTACCTGGGAAAGCCACAGGGGCATATAGTTGTTAAGTTGATGAGGTGAAAGGACCCTTCCCCCATGTGGATGAGAGGGCCCCAAAGGCCAGGAGTGGCCAGCAGATGAAGTTCAGTGTTCTTCCAAGTGAAGTGATTCTGGAGCTCTTCGTACACCACTTCTCCAGATCCAGCTGATTGGCAGAGATTGTCTAACATCATACCCTTCCCTTAGGTGCATCCAAATAGGCCCAGCCCTATTGTAGTTTACCAAGAGAGTTTTGCTCTTTGAAAAGCTCCTTCAGAGTTAGTTTCTGGTGAAACAGCTAAAGAGCATCATGGCTTTGAAGCATATAGTGTTGAATAAACAAAGAAAAATAATCACATTATACTGTGTCATCCTATTACAGTTCAAAAGGTACATTTCCATATGCTCTCATAAACTTTCTTATGCAACTTCCATATGGCTTTTCAGTAGTGCTTGAACCACACAAACAGAAAATTTGTTCAGATCTAAAAATGCTTTTTGCCCCGTATGACTTTAAACAGTGGATAAAGTAGACCTGCTTCAATACTGAAAGTTTTATAGATTTCTGGCCACTAGATGGTGATATTGACAGTCCATTGACAAGTGGGCTTCACCTACTTTATACATTACTGGAAGCTTTTACAACTGTGTAAACAATTAAAAATAACAAACTGGGAAAATCTGAAATAAAAAAATAAGCAAAATAGGGGCGCCTGGGTGGCACAGCGGTTAAGCGTCTGCCTTCAGCTCAGGGTGTGATCCCGGCGTTATGGGATCGAGCCCCACATCAGGCTCCTCTGCTATGAGCCTGCTTCTTCCTCTCCCACTCCCCCTGCTTGTGTTCCCTCTCTCGCTGGCTGTCTCTATCTCTGTCGAATAAATAAATAAAATCTTTAAAAAAAAAATAAGCAAAATAACGTTCTAAGTGGTTGCAAATAATGAATTTTAGCACTATTGGTTGTAGTTAAAAGGCAGGTAATTTTTGAGTGCTATAAATTCTCTTTGTAATTGTGAAGCCCTGAAAAGTACACTGCTGATAATTCTATAATGTTACCCACTTGTATGTATAACAGTTAGGATTGAACTGAAATCACAGAATACTATAGGGCTTATTAAATAATAGTTACATGTTATTTAGTATTTGGTACTATTTCTGTGACTTACTACTTTAGACTCCCTAAAAGATGTTAAGACTTAAAATCTAAGTAAGAGTTTCATACCTTAAAGTATCCTAACTTAAAAAGGTACTGTTCTAGTTGATTTCTAGAAATCTAGTAAGATTTCTAGATTAGAAAGTCATTCTTTTGGTTTGAGTATCAAAACTATTTTGTGTATAAGTTGGTTTGTTCATAAAATTGCTACATTTGCTGTGTACTAAAACTTGGATATCTAGAATCCTCAAGGAGTGAATTACTTAGAAGAGCTGAGTTTCTCTCATAACGGAATAGTTAGGCACAAATTTTTTCCAGTTTATGGAAGTCATCCTAAAATATATTAAATATTTCCCTGTATTCCTAATCGATCCAGTAGAAGAGTTTGCCGTCCCTTGATGAGTCCAGATTCTTCCTTTGAGTATCAGGGTTTTCCCTCTTCTATATGGCAAGGCCTTAAAAGCCTGTCAGGGTGTATTCTTTGCCCCTCTGTTGAATGACCGCAGACTGCTGTGTCTTTGGGTTCCTGTGACTGCTTTTTATGGATTTTTTTTTCTATTTTTTTGGTCTTCTTGCTGTCACTTTTTCTTGCCAGTGGCTAGCAGTTTTTGTCAGGTTTCTTTCTTGCTGATTCTGGTTAAATAATGATGCTTACTTTGTGTGAGTGTAAAAGAAAAATACAGTCCATGAGTTTTTGAGTGATATGCATGGGTCATAGTATGTGAATTTTGTAATTTTCAGATACTCAGTGCCTTATAAATATCTGGTTCTAAAATATGTATCAGAAATATTTAAATATTTAGAGGTGGTGAGTAAAATCAGAAAAATTGGGTGAGTAGGAGTGCCTGGGTGGCTCAGTTGGTTAAGCACTGCCTTCCGCTAAGGTCATGATCCCAGGGTCCTAGGATTAAGCTCCCCCTCAGGGTCCAGGCTCCTGGCTCAACAGGGAGTCTGCTTCTCCCTCTGCCTCCCCTCCTCCCCCCTGCTTGTGCTTTCTCTCACTCTCTCTTTCAAATAAATAAATAAATCTTAAGGGGGAAAAAAAAAGAAAAATTGGGTAAGTGTGTACTTTTATTTTTGGCTCCTTCTCTGGCCTTTCTTTCTCTAATTAGGAACCTCTTTGCTGTAGGATGGGATAAATACCTGACACCCTGGTGGAGGCGGACAATACTCCCCCACTCCTTGCTGTTTATTTTCCTTTTTATTTTTCTACTTCCCTATCCACTTGCTCTTTTTTGGATTTTGTTCTCTGTGCTTTATTATTCTACCCTTGGACTCTGTTCTTTATAGCTTTTGGTGGGAATGTTATAGACTTTGATATAAGCCTTCTAGCAGCATTAAGGCTTAAAAAGCTGGTGACACCTTTTGAAAGGTTTAGCATTAATTGAGTATTAAGAATAATTCCCACTACTTGAGTGATTTTTTTTTAAACCCATATAGTTATTTTCATAAGATTTGCAGTTTTGTTTCTTGTGGCAATTGACCAGTTCTAACTTTGGCAATTACATTTAGCCGTTAAATTTTCTCCTCCCTCCCCCCCTCCCTCTCACCACCCTCGTTTCCTTTGGATTTTTCACTTCCTTTCTTTGTTTACTGCACCCCTGCTCATAGTTGCCTGTATTCATGTGGAATAAATGATTCATGTCCATAATTCTGGTTCCTAGGAGATAAAAATTTTATGCAGTAATGTTATTGATTATATTTCATTCGTTCTCTATAATGTGCTTTGTGTGGCACCTCTAAGCACGTAGCTCCCAGGTTAAGTATATATTTGAATATTTTCTGAGACTCCTAATTTATGGCTTGAGTATCTAATCAGTCTACATCATAAGACAGGTTGTTTACTGGGTACTTTGTATCATAGCCAGAAGACTTGAATGCCACCTTTTTAGGAAGGGAGGGACAGATTTGGGAGGCCACTGGTGTAATGCTGCATTGAGACATTTTACATTCCATCCGTGATAGGCACAATTTGGCAGAGATTAAATGTGCATGTATGAATTCATTGCATTGATTTCAAGACCACAATTTTTCTGTGAAACACATACTATTCTGCTTCTGCAGCGTTAAGTTCACTTGAATTACCTCTACTCCCACCTGCAACATTTACACCGAATGTAACCTTTTGCCTACATCCATAGTCAAAATGAAAGAAGCATAACCTTGAAGTTGCTTGGTTATTGCAATCCTACTAGCAAACAGCTTTTGTGGTTCACGAATGGAAATAGCTCAGACTTTGGAGCGGAAGAATTGCAGTTGGGCGCCTCAGTAATGGATGGATTTGCTGCTCAGAATCTTCCTTGAGGCAAAGGAAGTGCACTGCCTATGCCATACGTAGTGTACTGTGCCATCAGCTTAATGACAGACTTCCTAAAAATCATTTCTGTCTTTGTTGCTATTTATTTCTTCAGTCCCTATTTGTCAACTTTAATTTTTCTCCTTTTTTGGTGGTTTGTGACAATTGGGGGTCTCATTCCAAAATAACAACTGAAGTTCATATTGATCACTTTGTAAGCCCTTAGCAGTGCGGGTAACATCATTGTGCATTAGCCTTGAGTGAGTGTGTGTGTGTGTGTGTGTGTGTGTTGAATCACTACCAGTGTGTTAGAGAAGTGGGAAGAAAAAAATACACCAGAGAGACCCTAAAGGCCTAGGTTCTAGTCCTGGATGTCTCTGCCATCAACTAGTTGTGTGAATTTTTCATTAAATCTCTCTGGGCCTCAATTCCCTTATCTTTGAAATTAGGTTGGACTAGAGAATGTCTAAGTCAGTTCTTGATTTAAAATTCATTGTGCTTCTCTGCACAGTAAAACACTCAACTTGGTGCCTCAGTAGTTATACTTGTAGGTTAGAGATTTGATACGGCATTCTTCTAGTGCTCTTTTAATACGATAATCAGTTGTCTGTTCTTAGAATTGTTTTATATACAGAGATGCTGAAAAAAGTGGGTTTTCTTATCTTCCAGGACAGTGGCTTTGTGCATATTCATACTCCAATAATCACATCCAATGACTGTGAGGGAGCTGGAGAACTGTTCCAAGTTGAGGTAAGTTGTGCTTCCCATCTTGAGGGATAGGTTGCTCTTTGATACTTTTCTTCAGAAGGTTTGCTTTAAATTTAATAATGGCTATGTGGATAGACCATAGCTAGAACTTGAAGTTTTGTCAATAGTAATCCTTAAAAAGCATAATAGTAATCCTTAAAAAGCATATAGAGAAAATTCAAACTTCTCTGATTTCCTGTCCTACTGGCTATGTTACTGACATTATGACTGAAAGGAATGAATTTTTAATTTAGTACTCCATTTGCTTTCCTTATATAACTGTGAATTGGTGAACTAGAGAAATTTGAAGAGATTAATAAAGCTTTTAAGATCTCTTTCATGCACATTCAAGCCCCAGTTAATATTTTTGGATGTAAGTCATATTTTAAAAGATAAAATAAGAAAACATACATGTGCATATTGTCTTTTCCAAAGTCTTTAAAGAACACATTTATTTTATAAGAAATTATTTATGTTCCATGTATCTCATGAAGGCTCTGATTTTCTTTGTTCAACAATAATTTTTTGAGCTCCTGGTATATGCCAGGCATTGTCAGCTTGCCCTGTTGCATATTATTTAAAAGTAACTAGTTTTTCTTACTTGTAGGCAGTTGAAAGCCTTTCATTTACCAATTTCACAACCTGTTAAACATCATTGGCCAGTAGTATAATAATGGGCAGAGAGAAATGTATGTTGATAAATGGTGCCTTTTGTATTTCTTTCATTTATTTAGTGATTTCTTTATCTCTAAGATGTCAGGATTCTTATTTATACATCTGGGTGATTCTATCAAATGGCAAGACCTGTGTATAACTGCTCTGTTCTGGTTCAGTACATTCGGACTCTTGATAATGATGCTCTTTTTATTAATGAACAAAATATTCACTGGGAGAAGTTGTCCTGGTGTGTTGAAGTCATTGTTCAAAACGATAATCAAATGATGTCTGTATTCATACATAGTTTGAAGAAATCTTGATAAGCCTTCTGCAAAAAGCAGAATAAAAATGCTTCATTGAACATTTAAACTGGGAATGTTAGCATCTGTAAATGTGAGTTCAAAGAAGGCAGCAAATGATAAAGTAACAATACATAAATTGTGAAAAACATTCTCTTTAGGTGTATATGTTGTTTTCTCTTTGCACCTTAGTAGTCTTCGTTGAAGTGAGGAAGTACCCACCTTAAATACATTTCATAATCCTTTAATCTAAACCACTGAATATTAAAAAGGAAATGACAGGGAAGGAAAGGTATAATTTAAAGGAGTTTTACAAATAAGAAAGTAATTATTAAAGAGACCCAAATTAAGCAAGTAAAAAAAATTGTAACATACTGAAATAATGATACATTTGGAGATAACTACTTTGCTACCAGGGAAATCCCATAAGCAAGTCTGAATGATTACAGTATGTGTATTTTGGCCTTTAAACAATACAAGGCAAGTTACCAGATAAGTATAAATATAGAGGAAGGGAAAATACATATTTCTGAAGCTAAACAAATGAGAAGTGTTCAGCGTTTGTAGCCTTTCAGGGCCAGGTTGAGGAATTTCACATTCCTGGGCTCCTGCAGTCAGGCTGTACATCAGATCTCAGCAGTTTGTGGCTTTTATCACCTGCTGGTCTTTGTTGCTTTCAGAAGTTTGGTTTAAAAGACTTGTCTTCTGCCCCTGCCAACCGTCTATCCTTTGAAAGCGGGACCTTCTTATTCCCACCTCACACATGTCTGTGCAGTACTTTCATTGTGTTAATTTTGTCCTGACTGCGTGTTAAGGCATTGAGGTTTGAATCTTGGTACCCCACTGTTAGGTGGAAGTGGAGTTTCATATTTAAATTCTTCCTTCTCTTGGGGTGTGTGAGTGGCTCAGTCAGTTAAGTGTCTGGATCTCAGGTCAGGATCTCAGGATCGTAAAATCAAGCCCCACATCAGGCTCCGCACTGGGTGTGGAGCCTACAAGGATGCCTGGTACACACCCAGGTTTGAGGGCAGCAGTAAAAGGCCATTTTGAAATGCGCAATAAGGACATACGCTTCTCAGAGCTCCTGGGTGGCTCAGTCGGTTAAGTGGCTACCTTCGGCTTGGGTCTTGATCCCAGAGTCGTTAGATCAGGTCCTGCATCAGGCTCCCTGCATGGTGGAGAGCCTGCTTCTCCCTCTCCCCCACTAATCTTGCTCGTTCTCTTGCTGTCTCTCTCTCTCACTCTCTCACTCTCAAATAAATAAATAAAATCTTTAAAAAAAAAAAAGAACATACACTTCTCTAATATGCTGTTGAGACGTGATAGCCTGTCCCATCATTTGAGTTCCTTTTTCTTTTTCCTGCTTTCTGTTTCCTGCTTTAAGGCTTGGGATGTTTGTTAAGGTTTGGGTACTACTGAACACATATGGAGGAGTTTTGTTAAGGCATGCATACATTATTCAGCAGACATTTGTACCGTCTGTGTTCAAGATGCTAGCTTGTCTTGAGACGATAAAAGAGATTAAAGGCAAGAATTAGACATTATGGCAAAAATGAGTGTTGATGGAGCATAAGATGAAACTGCTTTATGTATATATTTGAAGTCACAGTCTTAATCGCAGGTGGTATGGAATCTAGAGGAAAATTAGGTCATTGAGGATTGACTTGGGCAGGAAAATATTCAAATTTCTGAATTTCTGACTAGAGTGTAACCTAGGGAGAATATTTCCAGTATGAGAACAAGTGAGCAGAAATGAGTGTGGGGTTTTCAATGGACTCTGGATGGACAAATTAGAAGGTTCATATTGGTGAATGGTAAGAAATAAAGTTGGATGGCTATAGGAACAAAAAGATGGAACAGGTTTTTTATTTTTTTAAATTTTTTTAAAAAAAATTTTTTTTAATTATTTTTTATTATGTTAGTCACCATACAGTACATCCCCGGTTTCCGATATAAAGTTCGATGATTCATTAGTTGCGTATAACACCCAGTGCACCGTGCAATACATGCCCTCCTTACTACCCATCACCAGCCTATCCCATTCCCCCACCCCCCTCACCTCTGAGGCCCTCAGTTTGTTTCTCATAGTCCATAGTCTCTTATGTTTCATGGAACAGGTTTTTTTTTAAAAAAAGACTTTTTTGAGATATATTTTATATGCCATTAAATTTACCCACTTACAATACAGTTCCATGGTTTTTAGTATATTCACAAGATTGTGCAGCCATCAATCACTACAATCTAAATTCCCCGAAGTGAAACCTGGTACCCATTAGCAGTCTCTCGCCATTCCCACCCCCCCACCCCCAGTTCTAGGTGACCACTCAACTGCTTTCTATAGATTTGCCTTTTGAGGAGCCATTTCATATGAATGGAATCATACAACATAGGGTCTTTTGTGTTTAGCTCTTTTTTTCTCAGCACAATGTTTTTGAGATTCATTCACATTGTAGCATTTATCAGTACTTCATTCCCTTTTATATTCAGCGGGTATACAGTTGTGTAGATGTACAGCATTTTGTTTATCCATTTGGCAGTTAATGGATATTTGGATTGTTTCTACCTTCTAGCTATTATGAATAATGCTACTGTGAACATTTGTGAAAACATTTCGATGAGCATATGATTTCATGTCTCTTGGGTGGAATTGCTAAGTCATATGGTAACTCTGTGTTTAATATTTTGGGAAGCTGCCAAACCATTTTTCAAAGTGGCTGCACCATTTTATATTCCCACCAGCAATGCTTGAGGGTTCCAGTTTCCCCACATCATTGCCAACCCTTATTATTGCCCTTCTTTTTTTTTATTGTAGCCATACCTAGAGGGTATGAAATTGTATCTCATTATGGGTTTCCTTTTTGCTTTTGAACATTTACAACTTATACGTAAATGTGTAATTCACATTTGAGCTTTTAAAATTACAGTTCTGTTATGTCAAAATGTGATAGATAAATGGTCACACATTATGAAATTAAATTAGGCTGAGAAAATCTAAGAGTAATACTTCATATAATAGGAATGTTATTCAAGCCTTAAAATTTATACATTTGAATACTTTTTAAAGCTGAGAAAGAACTGAAAGTGTAAGCCTGTTAAATGGAACCCAAGAAGACGTGTACTTTTATATCTGAATCTCATACTGTGAAGAGTCTCATACTAAGATTCTCATGCTGTATCTCATACTATATGTTGAAGTTTGGCATTAGTTTGGTTTGCTTGTATGTATGTGTGTGTGGTTATATATGTAACATAAAATTTCCCATTTTAACCATTTTTAAGTGTACAATTCAGTACCATTAATAATATTTACAGTGTTGTACAACCATTCCCACTGTTTCTTAAAACTTTTTCATCACTCCAACAGAAACTCTATAGCAAAAGTTCTCCTCCCATACCCCTTACCCCTAGTAACCTCTAATCTACTTTTTGGCTCTATGGCTGTCTTGTTCTGGATATTTCATATAAATGGAATCATACATGATATATGGCCTTTTGTGCCTGGCTTCTGTTGGAGCATGTATCAGAATTTCATTTCTTTTTATTACTAAATTATATGTTGTGTGGATATACCTATTCATTGAGAGACATTAAGTTGTTTCCACTTTTTGATTATTATGGATAATGCTGCTGTGAACATTTTTGTATGAGTTTTTGTTTGAACACTTCTTTTCAGCTCTTTTGAGTATATACCTAGGAGTGCAATTGCTGGGTCATATGGTTATTCTCTGTTTAACTGATTGAGAAACTGCCAAATTATTCTCCATAGTGGCTGCACCATATTACAGTCCCACCAGATATTCATGAGGCTTCCCCCCCTTTTTTTTTTTAGATTTTATTTATTTGAGAGAGAGATCACGTGCGTGCGAGTGGGGGTAGGGGAGGAAGAGAATCTCCACAGACTCCTCACTGAGCAGAACCCTATGTGGAACTCAACTCCATGCCCCTGAGATCCTGACCTGAGCCCAAATCAGAAGTCAGGCACTTAACTGACTGAGCCACCCAGGCACCCGGAGGATTCCACTTTCACTGCGTCCTTGCCAGACGCTTGTTATTTCCAGTCTCTGTTATGGCCATTCTGATGGATCCATTATCTCATTGTGGGTTTGATTTGCACTTCCTTAATGGCAAGGTTGTTGAGCATCTTTCTGTGTGCCTGTTGGCTATTTGTATATCCTTGGAGAAATGTCTATTTAAGTCTTTTGTCAATTTTTTAATTGTCTTATTTGTCTTTTTGTTGTTGAGGTATAAGAGTTTCTTTTCTATTTTAGAAACAAATCTATCCCCTGCATCCCCCTAACAGTGTGAAGTCTCTGATTACGGCCCTGGCTGGCTCAGCCATGGGTATGCCCACAGACACCTAGAGGTGGCAGTGATTCAGGCTGGGCTCTCTTTGGCAGTCTCTTTCCCAGACCACACCCAGCTCTGAAACTCCACTAATTCCAGGCTGATTGCTCTATTGTTTTAACAGTATTCACAGACTGATCCAGTCAAAATTACGGTCCTTTAAAGGTATACTTTCCAAAGTCAATGTTTGAAATTTATCCTGAGCCCAAAAGGTCTCCTCCCCTGCTGTCTCTTAGTTTCTCTCCAGCAGATTAGCAGGTCTACAGTTTATCTTGCCTTTCAGCATGACCTTTTTTTTTTTTTTTTTTTTTTTTTTTTTTTTAGAGCACCCTTAGGTTTGAACTTTTCCACATTCTGTGGCAAATGAAGTCAGTTCCTTTAAAAAAGAGATTTGGGGAAGTGTTTTATGGCCTGCTTCTATCCCCAGGCAAAATCTCTGAACAAGGCTGTAGTGCTGGAGGCAGGGACAGTGGGGACTTCTCTCTAAGTGACATCCTGAAATAGGAACCAAGCTCAATGGCGTGGGTGGCTGCAGCTCCAGGTCTCCTGGGTTTGCCTCGCCCACCCCGTGGGCCTGGACAAGAGAATCAGGGTCTAGTATTCTTAGTGCCTTGCCCAAGGCGGAGCTTCCTTCTGACCAGCAGCGACTGGGGAGAAGAAGGGAGCCGCCACGTCTTGGCCACACTCACCCAGAACTTAGCGCCAGCAGCAGGTAGCTGTGGGCGAGGTGAGAAATGCTGGCATGCTGCCCCTACGCTAAGGTAATCCTCCAACTGGGACCTGAGGGGTTCAAATGAGCTCTCTGTCTTTGGCTGTTTTATTAGTCTAGAGTGAAGTTTCTGTCATGCTGAGCTTTGTTGGGGAAGGAAGGGGGAGTGGGTTGTCATTCAAACACCACTTGTCCTTATCAAGTTTTAGTAGATTTTCTTGAATAGATGCTTCTTCATTTGCTATATGTCCTTAGGACCATTTTCAGGAACTTTGAGTGGCTAGGGTGGAGGCAAGGGTTTTTTTTTTTTTTTAATATTTTTATTTTGTGACTTTCATCAATTTCACTGAGGAGTGGATCTGCAGAACTACCGCTCTATCATGCTAAAGTTGAGAGTTAAAAAGGAAAAAAAAAAAAGGCTGTCACTTTGGACTACTTTTTACCACAGCAGTCCTCAATTTCCTCACTTGTAAAATGTGGTTGACACAATGCTTACAGGTTGTAAGGATTAAGTGAGATGACACATATGAAAACTTAAAATTGCTATTCAAAAATAAAACTTAATATGCAGGAGTAGACTGATATAAGCAACAAAACTTTCTCTTTTCCAAATTGTTGTGTATTATAGAAATGGTAGCAAGAAGTTACTGGACCTCAGGAATTTGGGTGCTTGTAAGTTTTTATAGCTAAGTTACTTATGGCACATATTTTGGTTCTGCTTGATGTTTGCACTTTTTAATATTCTTACCTGTTTCTTTTAAACTTCAGATGTTATGGGGGCTAACCCAGGTCAAACCTCTTACCAAAACAGCTTTTTTAGCTGATGTTAAGCTTTTCCTTCTTCCAAGTCTATCGTCCTTGTGTTCAGTTGCTATAGCCTCTTTGGACATTCAGTTGTTCTTTACTGCTTTTTGGGGGGTTTTTGTTTTTAACCTCTATTTTGTTTCCTTATCTAGACTGCAAGCTTCTTATGGGGAACTGACAGTGGTGAGACACTTGGATACTTGTTAATTAATATTTTCTCTGGGCTCTTTTAGCTTTGCAGAACTTTCATCCTGAAGAGATTAGTCCTTTTTCTTTTGAGGATGTTTATTTCTGTTAAGGAGGTCCAGTTTCTGCATGTGAAAAAGGCCCAGGACACATCTAGGAAAATAGATAAGAGACTCACACTAGTATTTGCCTGTGCATGGGACCTACTGTTCCATATGCTTTGAATTTTTAATCGTCTGCTTGTATTGCTTGAAAACAAAAATTATATGTAAAAGTTACTACACTGGTCAAAAGTTACAAAGGGGTAAAGTAAAACGTTAGTCTCCCTCCCACTGCTGACTCCCAGCTAGCCTGGTTCTCTTTGCCATAGGCAGTCACTGTTATCTTTTTCTCTAGAGAGTTTGTACCAATTTTTTTTTCTGTCAGCAGTATGTGAGTGCTATTTCTCATGAATCATCTGTCAGAGTGTGTTACCAAATGCTTTAACTTTTCTTCTCCAATTTTAACCAGATCTATTACCTTTTCATTTAAAAAACTAATTAGGGGCGCCTGGGTGGCACAGCGGTTAAGCGTCTGCCTTCAGCTCAGGGCGTGATCCCGGCATTACGGGATCGAGCCCCACATCAGGCTCTTCTGCTATGAGCCTGCTTCTTCCTCTCCCACTCCCCCTGCTTGTGTTCCCTCTCTCACTGGCTGTCTCTGTCTCTGTTGAATAAATAAATAAAATCTTTAAAAAAAAAACTAATTAAAGAGGAGAAAGAAAGAAAATGCTATACTAGATTAAGAGAAGCAAATCTGTTTTCGGGGCACTGAGAAGAGAACCGACTTGATAACCATGTTTTTGCTGCTTCCACTGTGAAGTGAGGATTTTGTGAATCAACACTGTGGTTTGGGGGGAAAAAAATCCCTCAGACTGTGAACCGATACAGCGTGTTGCTACTAGGTCTTATTCAGAAGACTGAACTATTTCTTCCACCCTACGGCATCCACCAAGTGGAGTGCATTCTTAAAACGATCTAATCCATCAGCCACACAACTGGACTAAAACTGCACTATTTGCTTCATCCTGTAAATATTTGTTAATCCTCCTTTCTTGTGAAAAGTACTGTGCTAGTGCTATTTGACTTACAAAGTTATTTCTGTTTTGCCTCTCAGCAACATGAATTTGCAAGATATTTTTAAATGGGAAAAACAAAATCCTACAATAATAAATGCCACCAAAATAATGGGACTTTGAAAGCTAGCCGTATTAAAAGAAAATTGCAGATATTACAAGGATACGTTTTAAGTCAAATCATTAAGAATATAAAAACACTGTGAAATCTGAAGCCAATCATGCTTGGGTTCATAATTTTAAAATAGTTTTACTTTGATTTAGGTGCTAGCATTTTAATCTGATGATAGATCAGACTAATAACATCTAATGTTTATACAGTACGTTAAATCAAATAATATTTGTACAGTACTTTACTGCCGTATATGTTATTTCATTGGTGTTTTTTGTAATGTTAGACCACTAGACCAGATTTCTAAAAGGAGTAATCCCATTTTATTAGCTTTAAGTAATCCAAATAGAAAAAGAAAGAGAAAAAACACTTACTGAATACCAAGTATATTTCAGGCACCATGTCAAGTTCCTTTATATAATATAATCTTTTCAGCAACCCTTTGAAGTAGGAATTAGTTTGCCTTTGGAAGAGCAGAAACCATGTGTTTGTTTCTTGTACATTGTTGTATAATACCTGGCACATTCTCTGGCACATGGTAGGTGCCTTATAAATATTTGTTGAATAAATTATCTTTTATTTTTACATGAGGAAACCAGGCTCAGATTAAAAAACAAACAAACTTACCAAAGCCACATAGTAAGGGACAGAGTTGTAGTTTTAACGAGATCTGTTTGGCTGTAAAGTAAATGCTGTTTGTACACACCACATTGACTTCTGAAGTTGGCTTTTGAGAAAAAATACCAAAACTTTAAAGTTCTGAAGTTCAAGATTTTTTATAAGGTTGCAGACTGTTAAGGATGAGCACCACGCTTAAGCCTTTTCTTTTCGGCCACTCTTCAAGACAACCTTTTATTTTCCTGGGGAAAGGACAATAATAACATTTACTGATAGCCTACCGTTGACAAGAATTTGAAGTACTGCTCTTTTTCGTATAAGTAACCTATTAGTAATGCTTAATTCATTTTACTAAATATCACATAGGAACCAAATAATACAAGCTATATAGACCATATAAAGCATGCACCTATACTCACTACTAAACTTAAGAAATAGAACATTATTAGTACCTTTGATTCCCCACTTTGTTCTTTCCCCATTCCATCTCCCTCCCTTTTCCCACCGTGACAATTATTTTTTTCTGTGCTTTAAAAAAATTAGTTTTACCACATGTGTGTGCCTGTAGGCAAAATATTGTTTCTTTTTGCATTGTTTTCAACTTAACACAGTGGAATCACACTATTCTGTGATAAGTTAGGTTTTGGGTTTGGGATTTTGTTTTGATTTTTTTTGTTGTTTTCTCAGTGTTATGTTCCAATTCAGTCCAAATTTGTGGGAAATGGGATTCAAGCATTAATATTTTTAAGGCTCTCTGGGTGATTCCAATATGCCTTCAAGAGTATATATGAAATAGTGCAAGAGCATGTTTTTAACTTCAGTTTTGCTACATAAATCCAGATTTTTGCCTCTAGAGAAGAATGAATTTAAACTCCCACCAGTAGGGTGTGCTGTTCCACATCCTTGCCAACACCTGATAGTTTTAGACTTCTAAAATTTTAAGAATCTCATGGATATAAAATGAGATCTTGATGTGATTTCAGTTTGCTTTTCTCTAATAAATATTGAGATTGGGAATCTTTTCTTGTGATTATCGGCCACTCATTTCCTCTTCTATAGTATTTTCTATTATGTTGTCTTTTCATATTGGTGTTTTTATATTCTGGATAATATTTACCCTTTGTTGAGTGTACTGTTGCAGATATTTTCTCAGTTTTTTACTTGCCTTTTTTTTTAATACTGTCTTTTGGTAAAGAGTTCTTAATTTTAATGTCAAGTTTCAATGCTTTCCTTTACGATTGGTGCTTTTGAATCTTGTTGAAGAAATCCTTTATTATCTCCTAAAAATTGTATAGTTTGTGCTTTACACTTATATGTATTTAATCTACTTGGGATTGAGTTCTGAATATAATGTAAGAGTCCAATTCTTTTTTAATGGATAACCACTTCAGTACCATTTATTGAATAATTTGTTCCTCTTCCTGTGATCACAGTTGCCAGCTATGTCATAAATCAAGTTTCCATGTATATGTGTGTTTCTGTATGTTCTAGTCCAGTGGTTTATCCGTATGCCAGTGACTCACTCTCTCTCAAGTGCTGTAGCTCTTTGAGAAATCTTACTATGTAGTAAGACAAATCCTACCCTTCTTTAGGAGTTTCCTGGCTATTCGTGATTCTTTTCTCTTGCATATAAACTAATCAATCATCCTGAGAAGCTCCAAAAAAAAAATTTTTTTGTTTGGCCTTTAATTGGAATAACACTGACTCTGTAGATCAGTTTGGAAAGACTGGTATTTTAATGGTATTGAATTCCTGTCCCTGGACATGGTATATCACTCTTTATATTTAGGAGTTTTTCAGATCTTTTCAATAGAGTTTAATCATTTTCTTTATAAAGATCATGAATATCTTGGGGCGCCTGGGTGACTCAGTCATTAAGCATCTGCCTTCAGCTCAGGTCATGATCCCAGGGTCCTGGAATGGAGCCCTGAATCAGGCTCCCAGTAGGGAGCCTGCTTCTCCCTCTCCCTTTACCTGCTGCTCTCCCTCCTTGTGTGCTCGCGCGTGTTCGCGCGTGCTTGCGCGTGCTCTCTGTCAAATAAATAAAAAATCCTTAAAAAAAAACGATCATAAATATCTTTTTATATTTATTCCTAGACACTTTATATTTTTTGTAGTATTAATGTTCTGTTTATCTTTGGAAAGTGTATTTTTCAGTTACTGGGTGCAGTGTTCGATATATGTGTATTAGAACAAGATTATTAAATTGTGTGTGTAGATATGTAATGTGCTTATTGATATTTAATATACTTTATCTGCTATTTACTGGTTATTTAAAATCCTGTTTTTCCATTTTTCTTATAGTTTTTGCTTTATGTGTTTTTCAGGCCATGTGATTGGGTAAACACAAATGTAGATCTACTTGTTGATACAATCAATCTATAGCTATGTAGTGGGCCTCCTCCTTTCTAGCTCCGTTTTTTTGCCTTATTGTCTATTTTGTTTGATAGTAATTTAACCATACCAACTTGTTTTTTATCAGTATTTGTTTGCCATGCTTTTTACTATCATTCATCCTTTTACTGTTAACCTCTTTTTTGTTTGTTTGTTTGTTTGTTTAAAATATGTATCTGGGAAACAGCATACAGCTTAGGTTTTTAAAAACATTTAATCACTTAGTCTTTGGCCTTTTCCTGTTTAATTTAGTCCACTAATGTTTTTTGCGATTGCTTCTGCATTTGGATTTTTTAAAACATTTTGTGTCTTTGTCCTTTTTTTCTTTAAAAAAAATCCCTCTTTTTTACCTTCTTTTGAAAAAATTAAATGTTTTTTCCATATCATTTTTTTAATGCTACTTATTTAGAAGAGACTGATGAGGGAAAGAAGAAGGGAGAATATAAAGCAGTGATTCTTAGTCTTGACTGCATATTTAATTCACCTAGAAACATTAAAAGATATGAATGCCTAGGCTCTGCCCCCTCAAATTCAAATTAATTGGTCTGAGATATAGCCTGGCATGGGGAATTTCTAAAGCTTACCAGGTGCCATCAATATTGAAAGCTACTGCCTTTGGAGAAACTCTTAAATATATGACATTAAAAGTAGTCAAAGGCTTAAAAAGGTAGATGACTATGACCAACATCCTTTTCTCCCCATTGCTCTTTGCCTCTACCAACTAGGAAAATTCACTAGCTAGTTCATGTTCTTTTTCTGGTATGTACTAGTATGCCCAGATTTATGTTGTGTCATATGTTGAGAATTACTTATTCAAAAAAAAAATTTTTTTTAATTAAAATGAGCTGGAGAGCACCTGGCTGGCTCAGTCAGTGGAGCATGCGACTCTTGCTTGACCTTGGGATCAAGCCCGATGTTTGGTGTAGAGATTACTTAAAAATAAAATCTTTAGAAATAAAATGAGCTGGTCCTCAAATCTTTTTTTATCCGGGAGATAAAGCTGACACATGAAGTTGTAGGCAGAATAACTAAATGTTGAATTGAATTTTCTAGGATAATTATACAGAATGATTTGTAGAGAATTATTAAATGTCAAATGTGCTTCACATTTTGTTTTATAAGTCAGCTCAGAGAGTTCTCTGACAAGGAGAAATTAGGTGCTAGAGTGATCAGAGATGTCCACAGGGTAAAGTAGGCAGTTTATGACCTTTTTTGATATTTCTGTCTTTGATTTTTGCTCCCAACTTTGTCTTTCACTTTCTGCTTACAAAAGAACCCAGATTCATCTCGGGTCCATTTCCAGAAAGTAAAATTGGTAGGAGTTTGAAGAAGGGAAAGAAGCCCATAGTGAGAAACAAGCCTATAGGGTGAATATAGGGTGATGCATATCACTTACTTAATGTAATAATTAATTCTTTTTCTCAGCTAATATTGAGTACATGACCTGTGCTGGGAATATAATGGTGAAAAAGTACACAGAGGTTTTTTTTCCTTAAGAATTTATGTATACTTGTAAAAAGGGAAGGAAGCACAGTTAAGTAAAATATATAGTGTATTAGGTATTGTAGTAACTGTCTAAAAAGCTCCCTAGTGTATTCCGCTTCCCAATATTAAAACCCTTCTGTTGTCCCCTCCTGCACTTCATTTGAGCTGTTTCTGTGTAACCAGTAGAGCAAGATAGAAATGAAGCTTCCTTGGCTAGGTCAAAACCTCAATTTTTGTCTTTTGGAGTGTTCACCCTCGGGCAAGCCAGCATCTGTGTAAGAAGACTGACTACCACGAGGCCATCATGCTTTGAGCTAGCCCACAGTAGTCATGTGGGAAAGCTAAGTGATAAGAAAGATTCCTGGCTAGCACCCAGCTGTTTGAGCCATCCCAGCTAAGGTACCAGACTTGTAGTTGAAGAAGTCATCTTGGATATCTAACCCAATTGAGCCTTCAGATGACTTCAGTCCCAGCAGCCATTTGGCCATAACCACATGAGACACTCCAAGCAAGAACCACCCAGATAAACCTAGGCAACCCACAGAATCATGAAAGAGCAATAGACATTTGTTTTAAGCTACTGAGTTTTAGAGTGCTATGTTACTCAGCAGTAATCAGAACAGATGGTAATTTGTACCATGGAATAAATTAAAGTTTGGGGAATGGAGGTTAGGGAATTGGGCAGGGGGATTCAAGTTTAAATTGGGTGGTCATAAAAAGACTTAGAAGATACTCAAAAAACATGATGGATGTGAGGGAGCAAATGATGTTGATGCCTGCAGGAAGGACATCCTCCAGTTAGAAGGAACAGCAAGTACAAAGGCCCTGTGCCTGGAGCTGCATAAATAACCGGAAGGTCAGAAATAGCCATGAAGGCCAGTGTAGATGTAGTGAATGAGGGGAAGAATAGCACGAGTTGAGATCAGATTGGTATAGCAGGTTGGGAGTAGTTGCAGATTATATAGGGCTCTGATGATGTACTTCATATGGTGCAACATTCTTCTTTATAACAAACATATGTTGTAATAATCCGTTTTCTCTCCTAAAGTGCAATATAGATAATAGAAGCTTTTTATGCATTTAATTTTAAAAAAGAAAATAATACAATGTTCCCAACTTCCTTATGAAGAAGACATGAGATGAAAGTAACATAATTTGCATATTTTGTTATATGAATGCTGTGGTATGACAAGTCTAGAATACAAGTAGCCATTACATAGAGTTGCTGACTTTGAGAGCTGTATATTAGGACTTAGGGAGGTGTGTTATGTTAGTGACTCAAATGCCATGAAAAATGTTGCTAATGGTGATGGGATTTTGTGATGTAGTAAATCTTTTTTTTTTTTTTTTTTTTTTTTTTTAGAGAAAGCAGGCACGTGTGGGGCAGAAAGGACAGAAGGAGAGGGAGAGAGAATTTTAGACCTTACACCCAGTGCAGAGCCTAACTTGGGGCTCAATCCCATAACCCTGAGATCATGACCTGAGCTAAGAGTCAGATGCTTAACTGACCGAGCCACCCAGACACCCCTATAGTGAGTAATTCTTGGTAGAGCTCTATACCAGACAAAGTACAGGCTTCCCTAGGAGGAATGCATTAACTAGCATGGAGGGTACATTCTGGAAAATTCAGAGTATTTTTAAAGAACAAAATTCACATAATGCACATGAATGTTGCATGGGATATTTGAAACTCTGGTAGTACCCACTAAACTCCAATACCTCTCCCTAATCATTGTGATAATCAGCAGCATTCCCACTAGAAACCTCAGATACAAGGCTTTGCAGGACAGCGTAAGAACTTTAACTCTGAGTGAGAAAAGTCATTACGGAGTTCTATGCAAAGGAGTAACATAAATCACTTATGTTTTAATAAAATCATTCTGGCTGCTGTATGGAGAATAAATGGTAGGTGGGTAAGTACAGAAGAAGAAAAACCAGTTAAGAATCTAATGCAATAATTCAGATGGATAGATGATAGTTTAGACCAGAGTTGAAATGGTAGATCCTAAAATGTGGTTAGATTCTGGATATATTTAGGAAGTAGTTTATGCATGTCAGTACCAGGGCACATTTTCTTTCTTTCTGTTTTTTGTTTTTTTTTTTTTTTAAATCATCTCTATTCCTGGCTTATGTTTTCCCAGTTAGTTACGTTGGCTAGTTCACATCTGCTAGAAACTTTTAAACTTTTAATATGGAGGAGATTGTTTTTTTTCTACAAATGGTTGTTTCCATTGCTAATTTTTTAAATCTTTTTTTTTTTCATCATTGTATGTATACTGTTTAATCCCTAACCCCTATTTCTCCCGCCACCCCACCCACCTCCCCTCAGTAGCCATCAGTTTGTTTTCTATAGTTAAGAGTCTGTTTCTTGGTTTGTCTTTCTCTCTCTCCTTTTTTTTTTTCTTTGCTGGTTTGTTTTGTTTCTTAAATTCCACATTTGAGTGAAATCATGTGGTATTTGTCTTTGATTTACTTCGCTTAGCATAATACTCTCTAGCTCTATCCATGCTATTGCTAATTAAATAATTAAATAATTAGGGCTGACTGGGTGGTTCAGTCTGCTAAGCATCTGACTCTTGGTTTAGGCTCAGGTCATGATCTCAGGGTCGTGAGATGGAGCCCCTGCATGGGGCTCCACGCTCAGCACAGGGGTCTGCTTGAGATTGTCTCCCCCTCCCTGTACCCCTCCCCCCATCACCCTCACTCTCTCTCAAATAAATAAATAAAATCTTTTAAAAATAATTAGCATAAATTAAAGTATAAAGTGGATTTTCCTTTTTTCTTTCTTTTTCTTTTCTTTTCTTTTTTCTTTTTCTTTTTTTTCTTTTTTTTTTTTTTGCTTCGGAGATCAGATAAGATCGGGTGCCTTCAGTGGTTATGGCCGGACTTTTTTTTTTTTTTTTTTTGTTAACGTGAACTTTAATGTTGCTGTCCATACATTAAAAAAGGTCAGCTTCATAAACACTAGAAACCCTTTTGAGTTTATTCTCTCTAGGGCCAGTGCCATTTAATTGTTTTGAGGGATGGGTTTTTGTTGAAAGTCAGACACTTATTTTATGGATGCCATCCTTGAAGGAAGCATTCCGTGGCGTTGTTGATTTAAGGAGATACTTTGATCCCCAAAAATGATATAAATCTTTTTTTGATAATGTTTGAATGGCACCAAAATGATGAAATTTATATTATATGCCTTATAATAGTTTATTTTTAAGCACCACAGCCAGAATTAAAGGATAACCAAGGCCTTCTGTTCCAAGTATCATTATCTTGCTTTGTTCCACGTAGTAACTGCAAGAAAATATGTTGTCTTTTAGTTGTTGGTTGGATTGAATTTTTATACTGGGAAGAGGTATGGGACGTAAGGGACTAGCTTTCATAGAAAGAAATTTGATAAGGATTCAGGATGCTTGCTGCAATTTTGTTTAGATTTGAGTGCCTATTATGTTTAGTGATAGCCAAGTCCTTTAACAGGGACAAGAAATACAGCAGTCCCTACCAAGAAAGAGCTAGGGAGGAGATGGGTACATAGAAAGTTGAACAACACTATAAAGTAGTGAATGATTAAGTGGAAAAGATTGGTAAAGCATTATATCTCAGGGGGAAATTACAGCATAAGCAAACACTCAGGGTAGGGATGACTAAGGCAAATGGGGGAAACAAGATCAGTTAGGCTTAAAGGGTATTGTCAATATGTTTTTCTGTTTTTGAGGGTTTTTAATGGAGAATAATGAAAAAGAATCTTGGAAAGGTCAAGTAGGTTAGAACAGAATAGAGGACACACTGCAGAACCAGTGAGGATTTGTAAGCTTGATGAAAGCAGCAAGAATAGATTAGAAGGAGGGAGAGATAGGAGAGGACTAGGTGGTAGGTCATTGGCCTAAAATCTAGGTATGAAGTGATATGCGCCAGGTCTTGATAGCAATGGTAAACATAGAGAGGAGGGAGCGGAAGAAAAGGTTTTTGTTTTTTTGAGAGAGAGAGAACACGGGGGGGGG